>NC_067157.1:24427442-24781608 GCF_903995435.1 Acomys russatus | reverse complement strand
TTGCCACCAACCCTGATGGCCGGTGTTCAGTCCCTAGAATCAACATGGTACAATGCGAGAACCAAGTGCCTCAGGTGTCGTGTGACCTTCATACATGCTGTGGTATGTGCATTCGTGCTCACGTCAACTAAATCAACTCTCCACCCTCTACCACAGCCACAGCGAGATGCAGAGTTCAGCTTCTGTTTCTTCTCAACTCACCTGCTATACTATGCTGTGTTATGCTGTGCTGTACTACACTACACTACATTACCAAATTCAAGACCAACATCTCCACATCCCACTCCAGGAAAACTATTTAGAAAGATCTGATTCTGACTCTTCCAGAATTTCTACTGAAAACACAAAGGCGACTTACCTCAAATTCCTTCACCTTTTGCATCGTGATCAGGCGCCTTGCTGTGTGGCTGGAAAGCTTCTGCTCACAGTTGCTAATGAGCTGCAAGCAGGGGTGCCCAGGCACCATCTCCTCAGAGTACCTGAGACAGAAAGGTGATGGTTAGGGACAATCATACAGGCAGCTGTCACACAGTCATTGTGGAGGTCAAGTGTGGTGCCATACAGTCTATAAATGATCTACTTGCACTTTAAAAATATTATATAAGTACCAGTGCCAAAAAAAATGTAGTTCAGTATTTTATCCCTTGAAGAGAAGAATAAAAAGACAGACAATGAAAGGGAGACAGATGCAGGGAGAGGAGAGGAGGGAGGATCTAGACATATGCTTTAATGACGATTATCAAGCAAACCACAAAAGCACAAGATGATTGCACCCGAAAGGGCTCTCGGAAGCTGATTAGACGGAAGTGCACTCCACAGCAAGCCCTTGACAGTCAAGAGGGCTGACTCACCTGAAGATTTTTATGAAGCCCACAACAGCATATACTTTATGCTGCAAATGAAGCATCCTTAAAGCACGTTAATGACATCTTGAGACCTCTCTTAGATAGGAAAATAAGCTAAGAACCTTAGACCCAGTTAGCTGTTCCAGTGTGTCAACATCACCCTGACCACCCCTCTTGGGGCCTTTTCTATGTTTCTCTGACCTTCAACACCTCCCCTCATGGCTTGAATCTCACGCTCAAGCCCCTCAACACTCACTCCCCGAGCAGCATTAAGGCTGCACTGCAGTTCACTCTCAGGGAAGGATTCTCCTCAAGTCAGTCTTTGCTGTTCCTTGGGGAACTCATTTCCATTAGTTTTCCTCATCTGAAAAGTCTAATACTTGCTCTATAGCGTGAAGTCATGTACTTTGTATAAAACTAGTCCATATCAAATTTAGAATCTCCATAGAAAATATTTATGATATGAATAAATATGTTCTACATCATAACTGAGACTAAATTTAAAAATAGAAAGAAAATATGACTTTGCACTTAAGCGTCATACTTCAGGATGTACACTTTCTTTCGAGGTAGAACCATACTTCTCACTATGTAGTGCAAGTTGGCCTCATATTCCAACCCTTCTGCTTTTTAAAGAAAATGTAAACCTTCTATTACCACTGTCTCATGTTTTGAAAATGCCACTTAAATATGCACAAATACAAATTCCTTATACTTAAGCCTCTTATATAACTATAAAATAGAAAATGCAAATGTATAAATCAAATCCTCTGTAAAAAATAATTTTGAGTAATATTTATGGTATGAAAAATGCTAATATTTCTCCAACAGAGTTGCCAGTAGCTAGTTTTCTTCTTTGAGTGGGGCTTGGCAGGCACAAACAACAACATTTGCTTTAAAGGCATACAAAGATATTGCTTGCTTGCTTGCTTGTTCGTTTGTTTACCATAAGGAACATTGTGTGGACTGCCAACATCACTGAGGGAGCCCACCATCACTACCCTCTTAAGTCCTCTGGATCTGTAGACTAGTTGTAGGGACATCTCCCTCCATGTACCGCAATCCAGAGAGTCATTCAAACCAGGAGATATCTGCAGTAACCTATGCATCATTTCCTATATTCTTTAAATCATCTCTAGATGACTCAGAATGCCTAACACAAATATAAATGCTCCTTGCTATAGCACACTACTTTGGGCATGGCAAGAATAAAAAGTCTGAGTTCAGTACATGTAAAACTATTATAGCACAACCTCTGTTTCTCATGGAATACTGGCTGAATCCAGATGTGGAAACCACAGGTATGGAGAACAAACTCTATATATGAATAACCAAATCAATGGGAAACATACTTCCAAAATAACATACTGAAAAAAGCTAAATAGCAGCTTAAAAATATCTTCAGTGTACACTAAATAATCTATTTCCTATCAGTAGACTGTTTGCAAACTGCTAAATCTGTACTTTGCCTAGACAATTATAACAATACCTAATTCTGTTTTCATTACTATTTCTCTATAATTTAAGTTACCCATTTAAAAGTGGAATCGGCCCAAGCAGGCAAATCCACACAGATTTGAATCAGTGGCTGCCAAAGGCTGGAGGAAGGGCGGTTCCACATCGGGTTTTCTTCAGGAGACAATGAAAATGTTTACAGTCGTGGCGGTTGTATTTATAGTGGGGATGGTTGCACAGCTTTGTGGAAATCATACAACCCACAAGAGAGAAAAGTGTAAAGTGGCAATTTCATGAATACAAATTACATCCCAGCTTTTTAAAAAGCAAAAATAGTTATGTCCATAAGCCCTAGCTTTTTCATGAATCACTTTTCATTTTTACCCTTGTCAAACTGTTTAATTTCTAAATGTTATCAATTTCACCTGCCACTTAAAAAATAGACTGAATTTTTTGAATTACGAACTATTTAAGGAATCATTCTTTCCTGTTTCCTTAATAAAGAAGAAAACACGTTGTCCTCACTGATATAAACCATCATAAACTTCACCGACTACATTAACACTTATCCCCAAAATCCTAACTTGAGACATGTCACTAAGCTTCCTGGACATCATTTATTTTTTTATGCATCTGTGTGTGGATTACGCCAGCTGTATGTGGGTTCCACAGAAGGCCTAGAGCTGGGGGTACAAGCCAGTGACAAGCAGCCCAACGGAGGCTCTAGGAACTAACCTCTGGTCCTCTGGAAGAACAGCAAGCAGACCCGACTGCTAAGCCCATGTCTCCAGCTCCGTACTTTATTTTAACTGACAATGTCAACATTGGTTATGAGATATAATATTATCTTGATGTGTGTATGTCATCATATTCTTTATTTTTATGTATTCCATGAGTGTGTACATGCGAGTGCCACAGCACACCCATAGAGCTCAGAGAACAACTTGCAGGAATTTTCTCCTAGGGTTCTGCGGTCACCAGGCCTGTGTAACAAGCAACCAACTGAACCACCTTGCTGGCCACACCACCATCAGGTTTATCAGCAACACCAGCCGTTGGATTTTATCTTCCACAAAGAGTTTCTAGCCAGCTTAAGAGTTGGCTGGCAAAATGAAGCTAGGTGACAAAGTCCTGTGGATTTATGGAACCTGAACGAACAATGGTGCTAACTCAGGAGCCTTGCCGCTCTGAGAGAAACACAACAGATCCAAAGATGAGTGTGGGAGAAGCTGCACTGCTTCCAGAAAACGGAGATTTACAAGGGAAAATGGCAAGATGGTCCAGCATCTTTGATTTGGTTAGTAAACTGGATGAAGAAGATGAAATGGAGATACTTCCTCGCCATTTCTTATGGCTGAGAGGGAAGGGTCAGCAGTAGGGAGTAACCGTTATACCCGTTACACAGATCCAGAACCTTGGAACCCATGGGAAGAGTCAATCAGTGGCAGAGACACTAAGATCAAAATGGTAAGACAGCTAGGCGTGACAGGAGTACTGTGTTCTGTTCAGATCAATGAATAGGGCTGCACCACTGGAAGCTAACATGTTAATCCATCAAGCAAAGACACTGGAACACTGGTTTGCTGAGGCGCACAGCTATCATATCTTCATGAAGGAGAGACTCTGGGGGGGGGGGTGTCTTAGTGACTTAGGCTGTCTTACTTGCTGCATCAATCAAGATGGATTAGAAGAGAGCAAATGCTAGGTTCTATCCAGGTCACTCAAAAGCAAACTTAGCAGTATTTGTGTCACTTAGGAGTTCCCAGGGGGAAAACTAACAGAAAGCCAAATGTGCTTAGCAATCTTTCCAAGTCCCTAAAGCCTCAACAGCAGTTTACCAAAGGGGTTGATAACAGGGAAATACCAGTGGTTCCCACTACAGCAGCTGCTGTTCAGAAGAGTCTGTGGAGTGGGAAACACTGCAGCCTGTAGAAGGGAATGCCTGGAGGTCCCATGCTGGACTGCAGACTATTCGGGCTTGGATGATGGTGCAGGTACATACTGTTTCTGTTGGAGCCCAGAAGCACTAGGAGTGGGCAACCCTCCCCCGCCCTGGGAGTACGATTTGCACATGATCCCCTCAGGATGGAGCTTGATCAGCCAACCCTGGATTCAGTCAGCAGCCAGCTGTGGCCAACAGAAAGGCAGCAGAAGGGAGCAAGCAGCACAAGCCCAGAGCCAGGGAGACTCTGGAAGCCAGCTGCTTGAGAATCACAGAAAAGGAAAAGACCCTTAGCCCCAGGCCAGGATGATAAGCCAGTGCCTCTTTTAGGGGGTAAAATGTGCATTAAAAGCAGCACTCCAGACTGAGGAGCCGGGATGGCTCACAGAGAATGATTACAGATTTTAAAGACCTTATGGTAATGTTTCCCACCCATTCATGCATGCTCTTCTGAGAAAAGAGCTGATAGAAGTAATGGGGCCTTTCTGAGCTATTGGACCTTGTAAACTATTTTTCACTAACCTTTTAGCTATTGTATACAGTTGGCATGTGCTTGGAATGGACTGCAAAGGGCCCTAAGAGATTCTGCCCATATTATGTAGAAATGTCTCATTATATAGTGCTAACCTGAGTGTTTGACAGATGTAAAGAGGCATCTGAAAGACATGACAGCACATCTGTAAGGAGCAAGGATGGGAACTAACTGGGACAGGGTGCCGTGGTCAGCCCTGTGATGGCATTCTTGGGTGTTTTACAGATGGACAAGATACAGAGGCTATCTAATGAGGAACTGAGAAAATCCTACAACAATCCATGCCCATGAACATCAAACTATGGTTGATGAGTCTCTACTCTAGCACGAGTAGAGAAAGCATATTCCTGGAAGCCCTCGGGTCACCAAACAGAGCCCTAGTGCCAGGGGCAGGACGCTCTCCTATCACTGCTGACCCCGGGGCCCCCTCACAAGACAGGCTTCTGTCACTGCCACTGACTGCATGCCAGAGCTGGGCTGTAGGAGTCTTTGCTGAAGATATCACACTGGATGCGCCAGCTGCAGTACACAAAGAACTCCCTCTGAGACAGTTAAAGTCTGATGAGCACAGGGGCCCATGATTCCATACCACTAAATATATATGAATAAATGAAGGGAAGACTCCTGAAGAATGAGAATTTACAAATACACATGGAATGACAAATAACTTATCATTTGCCACCACAACAGCAGAGCAGTGGTGTTTGTAATACAATGCAACAAGCAAAAAACAAGTCATTAATGTTGAGTAGGACTTTGCAGTCTTCAGAAATCTCCCATAAAATAGAAAATGATGGCTCAGAATAGAGACAAAACAAAATGGCCAGATGATCAAAATTAAAATGATGTATAAAGGTGACAAATAACAAGATCAGTTTTATGATTCTTCCACAAAGAAAACATTGACTCAGTCGAGTCACAGAGGAAAACATCATGTGAGCCCTGCTGAGGGCTGTGGTGATTTAAACAGAGTGGTCCCGTAGCTCATAATTTGAGCGTTTGGTTCACAGTTAGTCAAACAATTTGGAAAAGACTGGAAGATGAGGTGTCACTAGGAACAGGCTCTGAAGTTTCAAAACCCACACCAGTCCTAGTTAGAATAGTGTGTGTGTGTGTGTGTGTGTGTGTGTGTGTGTGTGTGTGTGTGTGTGTGTGTGTGTGTGTGTTTGTGTGTGTCTGTCTGTCTGTCTGTCTGTCTGTCTGTCTGTCTCTGCCTATGCTTTGAGCAGCAAATGTAAGCTCTCAGCTACTGCTCTAGTACAATGCCTTGCCTGCCTTTGCCATGCTCCCCACCTTGATAATCAGGAACTCTAATCCTCAGGAATCATGAAGCCACAAATCAAATGCTTTCTTTAATAAACTGCCTTGGTCATAGTGTCTCATCACAGTGATAGAAAGATAACAAAAACAAGAGTCAACCCCAAAAAATATTCGTTATGGACACTGTGAAACTGTCAAAGATAAAGCAAGGCTGAGAGATATCCTAGATCAGAGGTAAGACAGCACAGTGTCCTGGAGGAACCGAAGCAGGTGAGATCTGAAAGGACCAAACAGCACTGCAGTTCCAACACTGGTTTCCAGCTCACTGCAGAACTGGTCGCAGACTAGAAGGCAAAATGGTGGGCACAGGGGTAGAAAGAGAGCATTTACTCATAGCTCTGAACCCATCAGAAGAGATGAATACAGCCAGATATAAAGGTGCACACCGCCCTGGCACTTGGCTGGCAGACGTAGGAGAATAGGAGTTCAAGGCCATCCTGGGCTACAGGAGACCTTGTCTCAAAAGCAAAGTAAAACAAACAAGAGATTAGTGATACGCTGTATCAGTACAGAGGAAAGCCCATCTATGGTAGTATGTTAACATGTGCATGAGGGAGGACAGCAGCAAACTTTGTTATAATTTTGAAATGTCTTTCAGAAATATTTTTTAGGTCTGCAACTTGAGTTGAAACAAAGAGTAGCTTCCTTCTGTCACAAGTAGAAGCGAAAGAGCTAAGACACAGGAAGTAAATATTAGCTTTTCAAGCAGAATATTGAAAAAGAAGAGGAAAACAAAAAGGAAGGTAGAGCACCTCAGCAGACTGCTAGCAAAGGCTTTAAACTTTCCAAGGGAGAAATGTAAGGATAGAAAGTTAGAATGCGCTGTTTAGTAACAACCATTTCACATATAAATGTGCAAATGGTTTCCTCTCTGAAAATATTAATAAATCTCTAGCTACCGCTGCACAGAGCAGAGAGCAGGGCCCGCCAATGGGTAAGAGGAGCAGATAGCTGGGTAGCCCTGCGCTTCAGGTAGTGGATGCTACTTCTGGAAAACAGTTTTCCTCATTCTCTAAAATAAGTCGACCAAATTAGATTTAATTTTTTTAAGATTTATTTATTTTATAATGTGAGTGTTTTGCCTGCATGTCTGTATGTGCACCCATGTCTGTGCCTAGCAGCTCAAAGGCCAAAAGAGATCACCAGGTCCCCTAGAATTAGAGGTATGAACAGCTGTGAGCCACCCAGGTGAGGTGCTGGAACTTGAACCCGAGTATTGCGGAAGAGTAACAAGTGCTCTAAGCCAGTGACAAGTGCTCATAACGCCACTGGTCAGTAATCTGGAGATATGTACTTATCAATTAAAAAATGCACGACCAAATCAAAGCCAAAGACATTCCAAATATAATGTCTATAAAATAAACAAAAAGTTTCCAAATCTTGAAGTACCTAACCCACCTCTGCTACCACTACATTCAAGTGCTTTTGAACAAGTATATACAGCAAAGACAGAAATTAAATATTTTTAAAAGATTTCTATGGCAGATTGAAGAACTAACTAAACTATAATCTTAATTCTGTCTTTCAAACCTAAGGCCTTATCCTTTTAAATGGGAGAGGGGCAGGGGAAGAGTGAGAGAGGGAGAGAAAGAGAGGGAAGGAGAGAGGGACGGAGGGAGGGAAAGAGAGACAGAGACAGAGACTGAGAGGGACTCTTGGGAGTCAGTCCTCTCTCTCTACCATGTAGATCCCAATAACTAAACTCAACTCATCAGGCATGACAGCACAAAGTTTGCCCGCTAAGCTTCTCTCTAGGCCTCTTTAATACCTTATTTTACTCAAACACCTTATGTTCTAGCACTGATGTACATGGCTCCATTCAGTAATTACCAGTTACTGACTACCGAAGGCAATCCTGTTCAACATAAAACAGAGCTTTAAATATATGCATAAATTTTATTTTGGTCTGAGCTTGTCAGAAAGGTTTACTGCATTTAAAATCACTTGTGCTTATATACTTATCAGCAGGCACTGATCTAAGAGGTATACAACAAGGTTTGGTTAGCTTTTCATGTATAGCCAGAATGCAAATATTTTAGATTTTGTGGGTACATGTATTTCTTCCAACTATTCTACAGGGTTTTATGGAGCCCAGCGTAATCTCAAACTCAGGAGGTAGCTGCAGATGACCTTAATTCTAACCATCCTACTATACCTTCCAAATGCCGGCATTACCACTGGTATTACCATGCTCAGATTTTCTTTCAAATGGTCTATTGTGAGCTTTCTAACATTTTTTTAAAAGAAATGTAAAAGGTGGTCCTAGTTCAATCACCTTATAAAAACAGTATGAAAAGTATGTGGCCCAAAGGCTATAGTTTGGCAATACCTTATTTTAAAAGATTTTTTAAAAATCCATTTAAGGGGAGGGAACTATTTTTTCTTGAAGAGAAGTAAACCAAGGCTATTGATAAATATTAAATATAAAAATATAAGCAAAATTAGAGATGAAGAAACAAGAATCCTTAAAACATGCAAATATCATAGAAAATGACATTAAAAACAAAGAGTACATACTCTGGTGTATATACTGGTAACCAATAGACTAGTCTTCCACCCAGTACGAGGGTCTCAGCAGCAAAGTTTAATAGGTCAAAAAACATGTCACTCAGGTGATAACTCAAAGAGACAGGAACGTGGCTTTCTGGACTAACAAAAACAAAATATTTCAAAATCAGTAAAAAGTTTACAATTATTGCTCATAATAATTATAAAAAAATAAACAAGTTTTTCAAAGTAATAACTTGTTATATTTAAATTTCATTTACCATTTTTCTGTTCCCTTTGGTATTTCCTTCTGTGAACCTGATCTTCTTGTAGATTCTCTGATACCATATGGAGCTACACAAAGAACAAAAACAGCAATGGAATGATCAAGTCAGCCAGTCACCAATGACGGGCAGATACACTGGGTGTGCAGGCAGATCTGATCGATATCCAGGTGTACTGGCTGGTTTTTCTTTGGAATGTACACACAAACTAGAGTCATCAGAGAGAAAGGAGCCTCAGTTGAGAAAATGCCTCCATGAGATCCAGCTGTAAAGCATTTTCTCTATCAGTGATCAGTGGGGGAGGGTTCAGCCCATTGTGGGTGGGGCCATCCCTGGGCTGATGGTCCTGGGTTCTATTAAGAAAACAGGCTGAGCAAGCCATGAGAAACAAGCCAATAAGCAGCATCCCTCCACAGCCTCTCCATCAGCTCTTGCCTCCAGGTTCCTGACCTGCTTGACTTCCTGTTCTGGCTTCCTCCTATGATGGATTCTGATCTGGAAGTCGAATAAACCCTTTACTCCCCAGCTTGCTTTTTTGTCATGGTGGTTTTCCCGCAGCAAAAGAGACGCTAACTAAGACATCAGAGAAGGAAGACCATCACCTATGCAGCACTCCACCCAAAAATACTGATTCAACATAAAATGCTCAGCAAAGGACAACTATGTAAGGTGTGGACATACTGTAAGCAACAGAGGCCCAAATTACTAAATGCAATGCCTGACTCGGAAGCAGATCCTGTGCTCAAGGAAAGGAACAGTCCATAATATTAGTGGTTCAACTGACAAAATTGGCAAACAAACTGTAGATTAAATCATTATATCAATTCACTAAAATTGATTGCTATACTGTGCCTAAAATACCACCTTTGGTCTCAGGAAATACACACTAAAGTATAGGAAAAAAATGTCACAGCGGGAGAACAAATAGTAAATAAGAAAAGGTAGCCCACGTTTCATATTCACAATGACTTCTTAACGCCATAAGCACTTTCTTTTGTTAGACCTGAAACCCTCTAAGTCATCTAAGAACAGAAGCTGGCTGGGTAAAAGGGTCTCAACCTTGCCCTGTTTATCTATTTGCCGATCCTACAGCAAAGGCACATCTGTTTAGACAGACTGCCTCAACGGTTCAAGATTCCTGAGGTGCAGAATCTAGGTTTTTGTGCAGTGTTCCAAAATGACCTGATTCACCAGCCCAGTGGCTCAGACTGCCCCGTATCTCCCTGAGTCTGAGACGGCAATGCCTGTGGAGTGACTCTACAGAGGCTTTACTGACCTTGGAGAAATGGTGGGAGTGCTGAAACCCCATGAGGCTGACACAGTGACATAAATAACACTCTAGCTCTAGTTGCTACACTAATGACCAATCAGTCAATAAAAAAGTACATGCTTCAAAAAAGTGAATGAAAGGGAAAACGGGTGGCAAAGCATGTATGGCTATAAATACACACAGGAAATAAATATATCTACTAAAATGAAGCCACAAACTCTTAACTACTTAAATTAACAACCTGCTGTCTAGTCGTAATTGTCTGTGTTGTTTCTACGTAAGGAAGAGCAGGAAGAACGCTGAGACAGTGCACACTTCTTGATGTGTTGGTGCGCTTTGTGCTTCAACACCAGCCCGTCCCACTCTGTACAAAAACAAACTCACGATCTGTGATGACTGCATCAAAATAGGCTCCCTTCCTCCAGGAAGGCTTAGACGCATCGGAAACCAAGACATCAAGATAAAACTTCTCTAAGCCATATTGACGAAGATTTGCCCTGATGTTTTCATCTGGTCCTCGCCACTTCTGGTTCTTTCTACTAGCCTTTCCTAAAAAGAACAAAAACAAAGGTAGAACATTATTCCATCAAACAGAAAATTCAGAAGTTTATCCAAAAATACTTTTATGATCATGCAAACCCATATTTACCCACATAAATGTGTTCATATCTAATCCCAGTTGTATACATACAATTAGGCAACTATCGTTTTACTTTATTATTTTGAACAGTAAACTGTGCTTTGTTAACACGGCCACTATGTTATAAGCATGAAGCCTTATTCAACAGCAAGACACGTAACTGAGTAGAACATGGAGCTTTCCGACAGCAGTGAAGAGGTCCATGTTGGATGAGTGATCAGATAAATGAAACGGAAAGCAAGAATGCTAACTTGTAAACCACGGCAGCTGAACCCTGAAGAAGGCAGACAAGACAGAAATATTACAGGAGTTTGGTCAGCTATGTAGAAAGAAAGTAGACGAAGTTCAGAAGCTCAGCATCTCGGAGACCCAAGCGGACAATAATAATGTCAGGATAAAAATTAGAGAAACCAGAAGAAAAACAGCTCACTGGTAAATTTTGAGATGTATAGCCAGCACACACACATACACACACACACACACACACACACACACACACACACACACACACACACCATCTCACAGATACACAAACCATCTCACACATAAACACACACACCATATCTCTCTCTCTCTCTCTCTCTCTCTCTCTCACACACACACACACACACACACACACACACACACACACACACACAAAGTGGAGCTGGTGAGGAGGAGTACAATGCTTATCTAGGTGCCAGCTTCACAAGGGCTTGCTCTAGAGCTATTCTTATTCTTCAGGCAGGGACTCAAACATTGAGACCCTCCTGCCTCTACTTCCTGAGTGTGGGTAGTACAGCCATGTACCACCATGCCCAGCAGTTATTCTTATATAATTATACACTTCTGCATTATGATTGACTTCACAGTAAAGCAAAACTTAAAAAAAAAAAAAAAAAAAAAATCAAAAGGCTAAAAAGCCCCAAACGCTCAATGTGATAGAAACAGAGATTTAAAAGGAAAACTAGAAAGCCTTAAAGAGACTGAAATCAAAGTGTCAAAAGAGTAAAAGCAGCAGCAGTAAGACGGTCCCCCCACAACACAGGGAGGCTTATAAAGGTCAACACGGTGGAGCTGTAGCTCTGCCCACAGCGGCTGCATCCACTGAGCAGTCGGCACTGGTGCTACAAGATCAGAGCAGTGACAGAGTGAGGTCAGAAGGAGATAACAGCTGTTCAGGCAGCATCTGGGCAAGAGGAAGAGGAAACCAAAATGCAGCTAAGAACCCTCCAGGTCTCACAGAAAGCTTTTGACTTTCCAACTGGGAAAAACATGAGGGCACTGGACAGTAGGAACTAGGAGATCAGAAACAGAGAGCAGAGGGCACACCTAGCAACTGGAGAAACTTCTAAAAACTCTTCTCAAATACAAATCTACTCCCAGTAGACAGAGGCTATGATATAATGTTTCAAAGCTTTAATAAGTAAATAAAATAAAATAAAAATGTCTTAAACCTGTTGGCTAATTTCCTTAAAACAAATGTACAGCTTCTACTCGCAATAAACTAGAGTTGAGTCTCCAGTACAGATATAATACACAGCATGTTGCCTGAGACAGCCTCCTCCAGAGGCCACTCAGAAAACACGCCCCCTTCAGCAGGAGGGAGAGCTAGCCCCACCCCTTCCCAGCAAAAAGCACTCAAGTGAGATGGCCCTGCCCCTTGCCTGACCAGTGAGAACAGGAGAGGGGGCAGGCTGGCCAACTCAGCTCCCACCCAGGCCCAGATCCAAGGCTTTAAGTTGTGCGCCCCTGCCCCCCCTGCCCCCCCCCCCCCGCAACATCTACCTTATCTATGAACTGCAGGAGCACATGAAGGAGGGCTAGTCCTCCAGACCCAAAGCTGCAGGATCTGTATGATACAGGCCAACAACAGGACATCTGAGAGGAGGCCCAGTGAGGACCCAGGACTGACAGTATAGCAACAGCCAGAGGCCTCAAACCAAACCAAATGACTCATTGCAATGAACATTTGCAAGAAAATCTTTTTGGGCAAAGGGCATACTGTGAGATATACCACAGCTTCCATGGAGAGATTTGTTTTCTTTTGGGGACGGGTGGGTGTTGCAAGGGCAGAGGGCAGATATGGATATGGTGGGACAAAGACATGTGTGGGACTGGGATGAAATTTCACACACACACACACACACACTTTTTTTGTTTTAAGGGACAAGGTAGAAGGACAGGTTATTAGTGCTACAAACAAGGGCTACAGCAACAGAAAGTATAATTACACCTCAGCCTTAAATTAATCTATGCTGAGTGAAGAAGAGTGTTTTTAAGAACTAATCCAACCTACAATAGAGGAATACTAGCATACAGGCAAACAATTTCAAAAGCATGAATTTAACTTGGTATTTTTATTACTATTTCATTATGAGAAATAAACCTTTTTACTCTAATTCCACTCAGTCACACACCAGTTGTGATGCTTTCAAGTTTTTAGATAAGTTTCCATAATTGCTACAAAATAAAAGTAGATTAATGTTTCATTTAAGGACAGAATCTTTAAATTTATAGACACCTCAAGTGTTTCAAGTATATTCTAGTCACAAAAATGTTAATGTTTAAATGTTACTCAAAGACTAAATATTGATCTAAACTATATTCAATGCATGATTATCAAGTAAGTCAATGATAATCATATTAAACAGAGACTACATACTTTTATTTTCTTTTTAATTTACTTTTATGGTCACAGATGTTCTGCCAGCATGTGACTATATGAACTGGAGTTACAGACAAGTGTGAGCTGCCACATAGATGCTGGGAATTGAACCCAGGTCCTGGGGAAAAATTAGTGCTCTTGACCACTGAGCCATCTCTCCCTCCCCATCCCTGTATATACATTTTTTTATTTGTGTTTGTTTGTTTGTTTTTCTGAGAAAGGGTTCTGTGTAGCCTTGGATATCCTGGACTCCCTTTGTAAACCAGACTGGCCTCGAACTCACAGTGATCCACCTGCCTCTGCTTCCCTGAGGGCTGATTAAAGGCGTGCTCCACCATGCCCAGCTGACTACAAAATGGCCACTCCATCTCTTTCATCTTAATATTCTTCTAGTTCATGTTGCGTACACTGAGTGATCATGTCGTCAAACGTAGATACTCAACGAAGTTCTGTGGTAAAATTACATTTGAAATGTGAGCTTTAAACACTAAAATATCACATAAAACTACTTTACTATTTTAAAGGCCCATGTGGCTTAACAACAAAGACTTTAACACTGTCTGAAGTCCTACTCACCCAAGCCGTGCACCGTGTTGTAGTCTATGTCTGTCCCGCACACATATGCACCGAAGTGAGCAGATGCTATCAGGAGGCCACCTGGAAACCACACAGTCATGACTGTTAAGCACAAAGTCCCACACCAGTGTTCCTTTCCTCATCTAATTCGATCCAGTCTTACAAACTAGCTGCGGGCACAGTACCCTGGAATGACATCAAGCCTAGTTAAATTTAGCAAGGCTCAGAACTGAACAAACAAACCCTAAACTGAACTCACTACGTTGGCCAAAAGGCAGAGAATCAATGCATATCACGGCATTGCTACTTCACAGCACGACCTAGGGAACACTAGGTTTTTGTTTAAAAAAAAAAAAATGTATATTTAGACATTTTCAGCTTATCTAAGATTATTAAAAAATATTTTCTTCCTTTTTAAAAAGTGAACATGCAGGTCTACAAACACAAGGATCTAAAATAATCTAAAAACTGGGCTTGAGTCTCTCAGAACTAAAGTAGGCATATTTCACATGTGTAGTATTAGTTTTTACAGGTTAAAATATGGCCTTTTAAAATATTGTATGTAAAAAATTTTAATTGTATGTAATTATCTCTTGGTATAAACTATAAATACAAACTTCTGAGTAGCTTTTCTAATTAGTAGTATCATTTTTCTATTAAATAGTGCTGCGGCTAAAGTAAGAGCCACATCGCACTATAAACCGACCAGACGAAGGACTAGGACAGATGTGGCCAGCTCAAAAGCGAGTGGAAGTCAAACAATTAATAAATGAAACACCTTAAAAAAAAAAACAAGTCTTTTTAAAATTTTAAGAAAAAAAAATCCAAGTTAAGTAAAATATTAAATTGTATTTTTCATTAAACTGCACACTATATGTAATCAAGTTAAGAGTGTTTTCTGTGGTTTGATCAATCCCTAATTATAATATAGCAGATGTCAGTGAAATAGAAGTAAGCAGAATTGACTCCACACTATAATGCGTTTGTCTCCAGAGAGCTAGGGGAAAGCTTGAAACTGTGAGGATATATGAGACCAGGCTTTGGTTTTGCTAAGAGAGAAAAGGAAAAGCAGCTGGTGAGCCTGCTGCCACTGTTGTTACTGTATCTGCTCCGACCCTCTGAAAAAGGAGCTCTAGACCAACCAGCAGCTACGGGCAAGACTGAGCCAAGAGCAGCACCACAACTGGACTAACTGCAGACAACATGATCTACCAGGTCTGCTTCCCGGTCCTCTTTTTTGTCCTGCAGTTTTCTTTCAGGACGGAGTCCATGTCCTCACCTGAATCCTACGTCTATTATTCTAAAACAACAAAATTCAAAAGGAGCTGAGACCTACAAGTCATCCACAGACAGAGATGGCCAAGAAGTGTATGTGTCTCTTTGGTGGACTATTACTAGAGCTGACTTACCTGGGCGAAGGTATGATAAGGCATCAACACTATAGCTTCAGAGTTCTATGCTACATCAAACAATGAGCACACACTCATCTCAATCACTGTAACTATCAACAAAGAATTAGACATATACGAATTTAAGCCTCAATTCCCTTGCTGCTCCAGTAACGCAATTTATGAGTATTTTGGAAATTGGCCAAAGAGGGGACTAAAAAGTGAGTTCTCATCATCATTTAGTATTCAGTATAGCTAACATCTTCACTAATGAGCATCTAAGTCCATAAGAAAGTAACAGTTAAAAAATAACAGTAGCATAGCATTCCACTGAATGTCTACCACATTTCAAATAACATTCCAACACTATATTGCCCTTAAACTTTACAACCTATTTACTATGGCCAACTTATAAATGGTGGAACTGCAATCTAGACAAGAATTTTTTTTCCAAAGTCATCTTTTTAGAAAAGTATATATACTATATAGCATGTACTTTTTCCTTTGTACTATAGTACTTCCTCTGAGGTCAATGCCAATTGAAGTTTTAAAAAAAGAAAATCAGCATCTACCACACTAACTTGCTGGTATTGTTCTAGATGTCAAATGCCTTTCACCGATGACTATGTTGGGACACTGGTCCTCATGGTGGCTCCATCACAAAGGGACAGCATGCCTAGAGTGTGAGGCTTAGAAGGAGGTCCTTTGATCAACAGGGCTATTCTAATAAAGAGGACCATGGACGCCCAGAGCTTCCTTTTTCGTCCTCCTGGCTATGAGGTAAGCAGTTAATTCTACCTGTGCTCTTGTCATTGTCTTCTAACATCTAACCAAGGGCTTAAAACTGTGAAACTTAAAATAAACCCCCTTTTTTTTTTGTCAATTATTTTGTGAATTTTGCATAAGAGCAGAAAGTTTACTAGCATACCAACTCGGTAAAATAGGAGCAAATTCTGTTACTAAGTAAATTAAGTAAAACTCTGCACCCAGTTACCAAGAGGTCACATCAACACAGGTGTTTATGTTCATGCTAAACCTCAGCAGTAATGCGTCCTCACTGTTGAGAGTTGACCCAACAGGATGTTTCTTCCCTACTTGGAAAGTGAGAAGAAAAAAAAAAAAAGCAGTATTTTTAAAAGTGATTAAAATGAGAACATATTTGCCAAAACTGCAAGGAAAGTATAAAATAATTCTAAGTGGCAGCAAAATATCTTTTAAAAAAAAAAAAAAGATGTTTATACAAGAAAAGATCTCAACCTACTCTGCGACCTTGAAAAAACCACAAGTCGTCACTAGGTCAGTGCTAAGGTATTTGGGAACTTTCTCCATTTCAGTTTGGATCATTAAAAGGGATGCACCTGAACTAAGGAAAACCACAATATACCGAAGTCAAGGGTGAAAACATCATCAACCAAGACGTGAAAACCTACGGCCATGGAGAAGGCGTGGCCAACTTCCTTCTCTAGTCCTTTCCAAGGAACGAGCTGCCTCTGAAACAGGAGCGCAGTGAGAAGACCTATCACCCTGAACAACTTTAGGGGTTACAACCAGTTTCAAAGTGTCAAAAACTGACATACATCCTAAAGCCAAACTTACACCACAAACACAAATTATGAGACTATATTTTAGTGGCATCTCCTGCAAAGATTCACCAGTCACTTGACCTCACTCTTCTATGTGAACTGTGAGATGATCAAGGCTGTCAGTTGCAGGGAGCCACCACAACAAACACACTCAGCTATCTTACCCCTCACCATGCATAAGGCAGTCAGCACCGCAACTGCTGTGAGCCTGGAACCTCACCATATGCCTAGGCTCAACTGCACCAAGGGCAGCATACTTCCTTTCCTGCCCTATTATGACAATGCTAGTTTTAAACTCTGAGGTCTAACCTAAGTGTGCACACTCGTCACTTTGTACATGAATATTACATAATTCCAAAGAACTGTTTGAACTTCATAGAAGGGTTTTGTTTGCCTGCTTGTTTGTTTTTAAGGTTAAGGATGAACCGAGCGGATGTCTTAGTGGGTGAAGTGCTGGTGGTAGAAGGCTGGTGGCCTGAGTTGAGTCCCTAGAGCCAATAAAGGCGTAAGGAGAACGAACTCCGCAGAGCTGTCCCCTGATTTCCGCACATCTACAGCGGCAAGCCTGTACCCAGTCACAGGCACCGCGCATGCATGCATCACAATGCATTTTTAAAGCTTAAGAACAATATTAAACAGGAAGAGCTGACCTTCTAGAGAAAGATAAATAATAGCCATTCATCACATCATCCAAGAGAATAAACTCCAAAGGATGAGAGTTCTAAAGAAAATATAGACATGTCCCTTATAATTTCAGTATAAGAAAAACTTTTAAGTGGCAAGAAAGCAAATACTATCAAAGTCAAATGATAACTGATAACTAGAAAGGAAATATTTGCCACTTACTACAGAAACACTAGAAGGGGATGTGCTAATATCGCTACGAAAGCATTTTTGTAAGAGGCAGGTGAAAAAAAGACATGAGCGTCTATTTAAAAATATGCCGTATGATGGCCCTTTAAAAAAAAGAGCCAAGACTTGACCTATAGTCAGATATAAATTAACACTAGATTTAGATACCATTTTCACTGAACAAATCAGGAAAACTTCAAAGGCTTGACAATATATTTTTAGTAAAACTGCAGAGCAAAAACTCCCTTAGATGGCTGCAGAAATGCAAAGCTGAATAAGACAGGAGAATTTATTTAGCAGCGTCTAGCAAAACTCCATATTCTCTTTAATGTAGCTATGCTACTTCCAGGGATCCATACCAGTGCTCTACTGCCAGGGTTACATAGGCATCTACTCATACGACTGTCCACTGTAAGCACTAACTTTTTTAAGTATGATAACTGGAAACTACCAGTACCATCCATGTATAGGAACTATTTGAACAAACTATGTAATGCATTATGGATTAAGTCTACAGAGGAGAATGAAGAGAGGCTGGACTGCATCTCAGTGACGGAGTACCTGGGTTAACTCCAGCACCAAAACAACAACAGAAGAACGAGGACAATCTCGGAACAGGAAGACACTTCTCAGAAATATTGTTAACTGGAAACACACACACACACACACACACACACACACACACACACACACACACACACACCATACAGAGTATCAAACCAGGAAACTGAGCCTATTACTAGAAAAATCAACTAGAAACAAGGTTGGCCACCAATGGAGTGGACAAAAGGGAGAGCACCTCACTGTGTCTGTGACGCATGGATGGGAGCTAACCTTCTGCATATGCAAAGTTAACATAATAAACAATAAATGATGGCAGAGGACAGAAATCTAAAGCTGAGTGAACTACAGCAAATGAGACCATAGGATTTTCAAATGGAGAGGAAAGCAAGCCCAGCATTTGCCGGTGTTGCTCCTTAAGCAGGGGCAGAATTAAAAGTAAGTCTTAACTTATTTATAGAGGTATGGTGGCTTGAATGACAACAGGCTCAGATACTGAGCACTTGGTCCCCAGTTGGTGGTGATGTCTGGGGATGTTTAGGAGGAGCAGTTTCTTTAAGGAAGGATGTCACTGGGCCCAGAGTTTGGGGGGAAAGGTCTTGCCAATATCTAGTTTGTTCTTTTGCCTGGTGTGTGTAGTAAAAGGCATGAACTCTCAGCATCTCTGTTCCTGCCACGCTACTCCAACATTATAGACTCCTATCCCTCTAGAACCGCAGGTGCAAACAAACCCTCTTCTATAATTTGCCTTGGTCATGATACCTTTATCACAGCAACAGAAAACTAATACATTAGGAGTCTCCCCCCACCCCCCCCCCCACAGCACAGGCAAAGCAATTTTGACTATTTGGAGTAATTCTAGAACTGAGCAAAAGAGCAAACACGCTGAACCTAAGAACCAGGGTCCTCAGTGCAGAGAAAGGTATACAGAACACCAGAACAAAGATGACACAGGGAGGGAATAAATCTGTGATAATCAACCGCTGGTCCACGTGTAAACCCATGATTTCTAATTAAGTCTGGGTAGGTTTGTGTGTATATGCATGAGGATTTCCATTTCCCTCACATGGATGTTGTGTGTATGCACATGTATATTTCCCTGCCTACCCTCTGAGAAGTTTTAGAACCCAGATCTTGGTTTCTGATACTGTCTCCCCACTAAAAGAAACAAGGGTTACTGGGAGAAACGATGATTGCTGCCAGGGCTTTGGCATGTAAAAGATAACCCAGAACCTTGAAAATTTCTCTAAGGAAAAAAAAAAGAATGATGGATCACAAAGACAGTTTCAATGTGAAAGGCCTAGTTAAACTGCACTAATTTGAAGAAGAGACTAACTAAGGCCTAACAGGACTGATACATCAGCAGAGAACACAGGGAACTTAGTAGTTCATGCTAAGACTAAGTGAGACTAGTCACAGGAAGTGAAGGTTTCTAACTCAAATGAATGTAGATCAGGGACAGAAGTGCTAGAGTGGAAACATCATCAAAGGAAAGACTGGCTGGAACAAGAACCCTGCCAGTGGACTCTACCCTTGACTTGTCAGATGAGGAGACAGCTGGGTAGGAGCAGCACACGTCACAGTCTTAGTGTGCCTCCCCACAGGTGCTTCATACTCACTGCAGGAACACAGAACAGAGCAGGCACCATCTCACAGCGGAAAACCGAGTGATATTAGAACCATGCTGATACAGATTGGCATTACACCAAGCGGCAGAGAAGCGATAGGGAAGCCTTGAGAAGGAACACCTCTAGTGTCAAAGTCCAGCTGGGAAGGTACAACCCATTTTGCTAATGAGAAAGACTCAGACAACTCAAGTGCAAACAATATACTTAAAAGCTTCAGTAATGTTCCAAATCAAATCAGCATTAACAGTAAAACACAACATCCAAGCACAGAACTAAATATATATAAATGTGTGTGTGTGTGTGTGTGTGTGTGTGTGTGTGTGTATACTTATTCTTAAGAGATGTACACTGATGTTTTTTAGAGAGAAGAATGTAATAGATATAATCCTCAGGTGATTCAGGGGAAATAAATAAATAAAATGATATGGTAAAGGAAGCCAAATGTAAACAAAGGTTTACTCTGGGATTGGATATGTGGATATTCAGAACTTTTAAATAAACTTGATATTAGTTCCAATAACAAGCTCAAAATGTAGAGAAAGTGTTTAGGTAAATGATGATTACAGGAAAGAACAAGCTAGTATGCTGAGAGCGCGATCCGTGGAGACCCAGCAGAAAGCTCACTGGCAATTAGCTCAACACTATGCAAAACACCCCTTCGCCATCGGGGGATTCTGGGCCAGATGCTACCTCTCCCCACGCACAGCTGGTCACACTCCTGAAAGCTCAGTCAGGTGCAAGGAGCGGCCAGGAAAACCTAAGCAGAGAGAAAGCTCCGTGGAAGCAATGAACACGGGAACTGCAGTCAGACTGCTGGCGTTGGAAACTGCCAAACTGACAGACTGCAACCCTGGCCAAGCCACTTAATGCTCCTTGTGCCGTGATTTCTTCAGGAAGGTTTGTAAATATCTTCCTGTTAGTTGTCATGAGAGCTGGAGTGCCCAGTATAGTAGCTCACACACCTACTGCCTCGCACCATCACTGCTCCTTAGACAGAAAACTACAGAGCCACTCACTAAACAAGAACAATAGAGTTAGTCAGACAAAAATTAAATGAGAGTACTGCCTGACCAAGGACTCCAACAAGCAAGAAAGCAACCTGAGAAAAGAAAAACGTCAGAACCAGATGAAGTCAACTTGGAATCCCAGGCTTTCCACAGACTTAATCAGGGGAGCGTCGCAGGGAAGTCACACAGACCTGTGCTATCAGCAGGCAGACTCAAGTCCACAGCTATGTGGTCTCCTTCGGTTTCACGCTTACTTAAAAACTCCCACAAACAGAACCAAAGATATGTTTTTCCTCTACTCAAACATATGGCTATTTATTTAAAATCATGAATATTTTCTCTTGGTTTTTTTTTTTATTCTTCCCATACAAGTTTTCCTAATTAAATAAATAATATAATTGTATAACATTTCTACAATGTATGAAATACTACAAAATATCTGTGAAAAAATAAGACTAAGGCTCCCCCCAGTGGCTTACTTGGAATAAAACCCACAAAATCCTAGTCCATCAAGTGACTGTGTTATAATTATACAAGAAAAGATTAGGAGCCAGGCATGGTGGCGAATGCCTTTAGTCCCAGTACTTGGGAGGCAGAGACAGGCAGACCGCTGCGGGTTCAAGGCCAGCCTGGTCTACCAACTGAGTCCAAGACAGCCAAGGCCACACAATGAAACCTTGTCTTGAAAAAAACAAAAACAAAAAGAAAGAAAGAAAAGATGAGTTTGTCAATTCAAACTCACATTCAAAACACACTGTGACCATCATAGCTACAAATAAGCAATTTCTATGAATATGCAACAAGTGAGTTTATTATACCTGTTCCAACAAATGGATCAAAGACAACATCGTTTTCCTTCACCCTCGCATGGTTGGCCATGATGAATGATAAACCAGCATCCATACTTGTATTCCCAATAAAGTGTCTCTTTTTGACACTGTATGACTCAATTAGCTCTCTTTGCCCATCTGCAATCTAGAGCAGAGATATTTTTCAAATTAGTTTAGCTGTATAGAGCCGATTCAAGATAATTATTCACAATAAAATTATAGCAGCTTGATACTGAGAACCTCTTCCCACTTATTACTGCTCCAGGCTTAGTCCCTTAAAAATCTCAGGACTGAGACTGGCACAGTCAAATATTTTTACTTCTTTAATGCCTTCCCACCAACTCTGTGCTTGCAAACTCAGTAGGAATCAATTTTAAGTAGAATTGTTCTAAGAAGTGGCCTTGAGTATTCTCATTTCTATAACATGGGTCTTGGCTCCCATCCACCTACTACAAGCTCATGGAAGGGAGCAGAACGCGCTATGATTCCACTTCCTCTCAGAATGGAGGCCTGGGGTTTGAGGCCACCACTGAGGCACCGCACCCCGCCCTCTCTCTACTGCCCTGACGCTCTGGAAACCTTGTTTCCCGTTATCACGTGACCTTTCTCCCAGCTCTTGCATCTAACAAAGTCCTGATGTTTCACAGGAATCTCTAAAACATACAAACCATAATCCCATGCTTTTCGGCAATGCTAATCCACACAGCACTTCTACCTCTTAAGTTGCTTTTACACATGAAAACATCAAGTACAGCACAGCTGCAGCTGCTTTGTTTGCTCTTGGCCTCCTGAACGCTCGGCCAGTGCTCCACCACTGACTTACATCTGCATTTACCTTCTATTTAAAAAAAAAAGTGAGATAAGTAGAAAGAACTTGCTCACCCATCTACCAAAATAAACATTATGTGGATTCTCAGGAATGCGGTTTGGGTCCAAACCATAGTCCTCCAAAACAGAGAATATATGTTGTGGTTTCTTTAAATTCACTTTTCCTTCAAATGGAAGAAATTCGAGTGCCTAAAAAAATAAAAAAATTTTAAAAAAGTAAAAATGTAATTCCAATGTACTAAAAAGTTTACAAAACGATTCATAGAAACCACTGCTCTTCTAGTAATGTGGACTGTGAGAGGAATTTGGTGTCAGAATTAAATCAGATCAACACACAGAAGCCCAGGAAGTGCTGAGCGAGCATGTGGGTCCATATACACCAACAGCTGGCGTGCACCAACCCTACAGGCCTTGGTTTAGCTAATGGCACTTACATCGATCCGCTTGACTTTCTCTTCTTGAGTCAGTGTTTTATTAAACGTGTGGATCTTTATTTTATATGTGGAGTCTGAATGTAGAAACGGAACCTAAAACAGAAACAGGTAAGTTTTTTAGGCTTATGAATTGCACCAAATATGTAGGCTCACAGTTCACTACGCACCATCTTCTCCACAGGGTAATTTTTAAGAGAAGAATACAGCTCCTCGGGAGATTTTCCATGACCCCATAGTTCAAATATAGACCTAGGAGATAAATGATTGGTACTAACCTCAGTAAGGAACTTAGTTTAGAGCAATACATAGTAGCTACTTACTAGTTCTTTATGCCTGCCCCAATAAAACAGTCACTGGCTATGCTTTAATCTACTTTTGAGAAATATGTATACTGGAAACAAATATTAACACACAGAGAAATAGAACTTTACATAAAAGGTCGGAAATGCAATATTAAGGTAGAGTACATACACAACTGCAAAGATATGTGTGCATGTATTTGAAGGGGCTAGAGCTTGGTCCTGCGTCGCATGTGTGCCAATGGGCACCCTATCTACTATGGGGCTATACCTCATTACCTTATTATTGCACATTACACTAGATCCAACAATGCAATAAAATCACATGGTATTTTAAGGAAAGCTGCAGAAAATCGAATTTTTCCTCAATTACTTCCCCATTAAAAAGAGGAAAGGACAGAAACCCTATTATTACTATATAGCTATTATTTGGTAAAATGTATTAAGCTGTTTAAAATGTTAAGCTCTTGAGTACCCAGGTTTGTGTTTGTACAAAATATCCCACTGGGTGTGGTGGCGCACAACTTTAATCCCAACACAGAGTTCAAGGCCAGCCTGGTCTGCAAAGGTAGCCAATGATATATGAAGAAACCCTGTCTCCAGAGGGGGAAAAATCCATACTGAAGGAACTACAGAGACTGCTCAGTGGGTAAGAGGTCTTGCTAGTCTTGCAGAGAATCCAATTTGGTTCCCAGCACCCATACCAGGCAGCTGACAAACACCATTAAAACAGTTCCACAAATTCCGACTCCACCTGCTGGCCTCTGAGGACATCTGCACACATGTACATATATTGACACTTAGGCACACGGATATGCATATAAAATAAAAATATAAAAGTAAATCTTTTAGAACTCCATACTAAAACTGTACTAAATTAATTTTAAGCCTACTTCAACCACAGAAAATTCTGAGTGACTTTTCAGTATGTCCTTAAAGTCGATTTTAATTATCTATAGGTTGCACATCCTCTCCTTGGAAGTGAACTGGTCCTATACTGAGTTTAGAGTGAGTAAGTAATGCTACTCTCATTAGCATTGCTCTCATTAGGCTGGGATACCCTGGCCACAGAGATGAAAAACAACAGAAGCAAATCATTGGCTTTTCCAATACTATATAGTTATTAATTTTACTCCTGATCAACCATATGTATCAAGACACAAACTTTAACATGTAAGTTCAGAGTACACAAGTGACTATTTAAAACCCAATATCCCTGACTTATAGAATTCAAACACCTCAAATAGCCATACATTTTAACATGAAAATTAATTATACAATGAGTAGTTTTCGTTTTTTTGTTGTTCTCATTTTCTACTCATTTGCAGTTAATAGCAGGATCACTGACAAGCTGCAGCTTAAGAAATTAGATTCAGAATTGAACATATTTTCTCAATAGCACAAGTTAGATAAATAAGAAGGTGACAGTCTTACCACATTGCAAAATACTGGTAACCAGAGTAAATATGTATATTTTTCCCTTATTTTCATTCCATTATTAAAAACAATATGTAAAGAAAAAAATATTTTCAATAATCTGCCATTTATTCAGAGGGAAAAGTGACTAAGTATAAATAAAAAAATTAAAGAGAAGAAAAAGAAGGTTAATGATAAAAATCTCGAAACAAGAATAAGCGATGAACAATTTATTCAAAAATACACTTCTTAGAAGTCATTTCTCTGACGTTTTGTCTGTTTGACAGTTCCCACATATTTACTAACCTGATTATTCAATTAAAAATCAACAACGAGAAAAGCAGTATTAGGTTTTGTAAAACTTGGTCACAATGAGGCACTCTGTCTCTGTAGGAATGTGTCATTTCATTGTATACCATCCTCCTGCAAACACGGAAGTGCCTGTCCCCTCGGCTCCTCACCATCCAATGGTGAGTCCACCTAACGCTGTGGCCGCCTCCTCTCCGCTCCCACCCTGTCAGCCTCCAACTTCCACCGCAGAAGCAGCACACAGTGGTCATGAGACCATGGGCATGCCTGCCCACTACATGCTGAGTCTCTTACTTGGCGCACACGGTCCGTTTCATTAAGCTTCTAGCAATATCTTCAGACGGGATGCTCAGAACCCAAAATGGAGACTGAAAGGAAAAAGGCATAAAGTTACTGCTAACAGGCTCCAAGGTCTACTGTGCTTTGATTCAAGTCAACTCCAAGAAATTTTTATTTGCCTTGTAAACATGCCTGATCTCTATTCAAAATAAAAATCATTCTGATAATAAAAAGGTAAATTGTTGTGATAGATAACTTGATAGGATAATATACTAACAGGTAAGAACACTTTCATAAATGAGTCCATAAATGAAAATAACAGGAAAGTACATTTTAAAGCTACTTAAAAAAAAAAAAAGAAACAAAACAAATAAAAAAAACCCACTAGTTTTCAGGTGTCCAGGCTGGTCTCAAAGTCAATGTGTCAAGATGCCCCTCTCCCCACCGCCCAAGTGCTGAGACTATAGGCCTGTGCACAACACATCCACTTCAAGATGACTTTTCATTTGCCTTTATGAAGCTTGACTGGAAGCTAATGCATATATGACAATATATTCCTGGAATTTTTATTACTCACCATTTCTTGTAATGTCATTAGTTTAACTCCCAAGTACTACACTGCGACTGATTTCTTAAATTACTAAATCCCTCCTCTTCTTTTTCCCCCTCCCCCTTCCCTCTCTTTCCTTGCTCTCCATAGGGGGTTGTTGTTACTTGACAGGCTTAGAGGAGGGCCAGCCTCCTTCAGATTGGCCCGTGGGGAGGTCTCCAGGACATTCTCTTGACAACTGATTGCTATGGAAGGCCCTGCCCCCTGGGAGTTGTGTCCTGCCTGGGCAGGCAGGCCTGAGCAAGCCAGTAAGGAGCACTCCCCCACGATGTGGCTCAGCTCCTGCCTCCAGGTCCCTGCCCTGACTGCCCTTCATGGCCGACTAGGATCAGGCTATGCAAGCCAAACAAATCCTTTCCTCCATAAACTGTTTTTGGTTCTGGTGTGTACTACCACAACAGAAACCACACTGTGTCAACCCCCTCAAAAATACACTCACTAAACCATCGAGGCTAGGCTCAGTGCCATCTGCCTTTCTTAAGTTCCCAAGTGACTGAATTACAAGGGTGTGTTACCATGCCCAGCCAGGCCTCTCACCCTCTGGATACGTGTGGCCTGAGGCGTCCTGTGAATCAGCAATGATGTAAAGCCATGGTGTGCGCCGTTGCTGTTAACCTGAGTTATTTTAGCATCTTATTTAGGGCAGAAAGCTTCAGATGTATCTATCCTTGCACCCAAGAAGAGCAGGCTCCTGAGCTCCACCCACACAACCCCTTGCCAGAATCTGGGCAGGCACAGCAGTGTTGTGCCCTCAGCTCACCTCGCACCCCACAGCCACATGCTCCCCTCTGCCCTTCCTCTCACAGTGAGTCGCCTTGGAGCAAGAAGCCAACAACAAAGCGCTTCAGTGCCCTCTCATCTTTTTCTTTCAGAGAAAGACATCTACTCCATCTCTCTTCTTCCGCTAATGATACCACACCACAGAAAAATCCAAAATAATGCAAACAAAATAAACCATCTTAGCCTTTTACAGTTGTGTATGTAGGGCTGGCGAGACGGCTCAGTCATTAAACACTAGCCTCACAACCAAAAAGTTGAGGTTACAAACCACGTACGGTCTAATATAAACTCACTGTACCTGAACTTCCCCACACCATCTGAGAGAGCACATTCATGTGTCCTTCAAAATGCTGGGTGACACTCATCTTGAATGCCACTGACAGTGGAGTGCCAGAGTGACTAAGCATTTCTCTCATGTTCTGTTTCTTTAGAACTTGGTTTTAAGATATCCAGTTTAAAAAAATTGTTTATGATATTTAACCCCACACCCTTTCCTTGGGGAAAGGGGTGAGACAGGGCTACGCTTCAAGCTGTGGCTGTTCTGAAATTCACTATATAGACCAGGCTGGTCTTGAACTCGGAAATTCTCCAGCCTTTGTCTCCTACGTGCTGGGATTAAAGGTGCGTGCCACCATGCCTGGCTCTTGGTATATTTTTCTAAGTGATAAAATAATGCAAATATTGGTTTTTATGAAGCTATAAGTATCATATCTTTTCACTTGATCATGTCTTTTTGTGGTGAATTTTAGTTTACCCCAAACCCCTTACCTTATTAAAACTAGTGTTTAAAAGATTCAAGTGTTTCCACTATATGTGTGTATGTGTATATAAACACACACATATACACATACACACATACATATGAATTCACATAACTCAGTATAATTTGGATTTTTAAAAAACTAGTTATTAACTTTAACTCCATTTACTCTAGCTAGAAATATTTAAAAACTTGGGCTACCTCTTCATAGCCTAGTTATACAAAAGACACCGATCTCTAAGAATATCAAGGGCTGCTGGTTCTTGACTGCATTATTCTCCAAAATGCCCTACCTTACATTTAGCAGAGATTAAAATTTAGTTATACAACATTTGTATAAAAAGGGGGTACATTATTACCGTGACTCCTTCCAAAGTCCCATTTCTATCCACTGAAATATATACAAGACAGTTCATAGAGCACAAATAACTATAAATAGTCAATCTTGTTGAAAATATGTACATTCTAGGTATTTTAAATACATCTTCCTTCATCTGTTACCTTCACTCCATTAGGCCAAACTGTGCTGTTAATTACTTAATTTTAGGTATATAAACCCTACTATATGCTGCATGTAAATGTTGTATGAGATGCAGAACGACTAAAAGAAAACACTTCAGACCCAGACCGTGATGATTTATAGTTCTGATACAATCCACAGGTGTCTTTCTTAATGTATTCCTCTCTCTTGAAGACTGCTGCCCTGCTCACTACTCCCCTGTAACAGAGTAGGAACAAGCCTTCCTACCTACAAAGGACCTTATAAATAACATATCTGCACCCCCACGCCACCCACCCACCCCTACATGCACAAAATGTGAGGCTTGGCCAACAGGGGCAAGTGCGAAGGAGAACTCCAGAAAGAAGCTACTGTCTGCAGAGACCAGCTGACTGATTAGACCTGCAGCACCTTGGCTAGCTTTAGCCCCCTGCCTGCCCCTGTGTCACGACTAACACCGCTGACTAATAGGTACAAACCCTTAGAAATCCTTTAACTTCGCAGCCTGGCTTCCACCAACGTAAAAGCTAAGAATGTCATCAGATAGCATCTTGGGCCTATAGAGAAACCTACTCCATCTTGCTGTAAGCGCCTCTCTGATGGACTGACAAAAATATTTCACCTTGCCTTGATTTATGACTTATTTTGTTGTGTATGACCATGAAACTGCCACACTGGAACACTGAATTTTGGGGTAGCCTAAATCTGTGTTCCCAGGCCACGGTTTTTCAAAACAGCTCCAAAATAAACTACCTCCTATTCCAGAAAGAAAGAAAGAAAGAACGAACGAACATATGTCATTTTACCTTTCCATAAGTTTCCTGGCTGTAAGTGAGCTGGCCTCCAAACAGTGATAGCAAAGACTTTATTTCCTGTATTGAAAATATAGAGAAATATAATTTGTTATGGTCTAAGTCAGAAATGTTCCCCAGGACTCATGTTTTTCTTTTATGTTTTTTAACTTAATTAATTTATTCAGATTACAACTCAATTGTTTTCCCATCACTTGTATCCTCCCATTCCTCCTTATGTTTTTCATTTCAGTGTTTAGCTGGGAAGCATTTAGGGGGTGAGGCTTGGCTAAGCCCATCCCTGAGAGGTGGGTTTTGAGGATTAGTCCCAGGATTCCAACTGCCCTCCCACACCCGTTTCTTGGTGTGTGTCAGGTGAACACGCAGCTTCCTCATAACCCATTCACAGACTAAGCCACTCACTCCACTGCGCCTCCAACTACGCTCTCTGACACAAAGCTCTGCTCCCCTGCCTTACGTCTGTCACCTATTTTGTCACACCACAAGAGCAGTGACTAATGGGCCATTTTAAACACTTTAAACTCCGTCTGCTAATAAAAAAAAAAAAAAAAAAATGGGTCTAATAACAGAAACAGAAGAGTAGGCTGATACCGGCCTGAGGCGCTTAGGTGGCAGCTACAGTGTGCGTGCTGAGAGTTCTATGATCCTAACCATGATTAAGCAACTCTGATAAAGTTTATACAGGGGCTGTGAAGGGATTTCCCCAGAATCTGTCCTCTCTTGATTGGAGAGGTAAAAAAAAAAACAAAAACAAAAACAAAAAACCTTTTACAGATGCTGCAGATTAGTGAATAAGACTCTCTACTCCTTTACACATAAGCGATCACAGCTCCCAGATGGGGTAGGATATTTGTACATACGAAGATCAGCGACATATGGCAATCAAGGTGGTGTGACCGGGGCTCAGTCCTCTCCTAAGGTCTGCTCCCCTCACTGTAACTGATCTTCTCTGTTCCCTTCTGTTCTGATTAAGAAGACTCTACCTTTTTGCCCCTTACTCATTTTTATCTCCTCAGAGAGTAGCCTTCATCTTAACCACAAAGCACTCATATTCACTACTGTTCCTTTCTGCTTGCTGAACCACCCCCTCTCCCTCCCCCCAGCCCTCCCTCTGTCTCTCTCATCTGAGGCACTCATGTCTGATGTGTTGTATGTCTCCTCTTCTGTTTTCCTTGGATACCAATGCCTCCAAGCATCTGCATTTGGCCTCCCACTTTTCTTTTACACCTGTGTGTATACTCAAAAAAGGGGGGGAGGCCTGGTGTCTCTGGAGGCCAGAGAGTGGGGTCCCCCAGGAGCAGGGGTTGTAACAGTTCCCTGACAGGAGTGCTGCAGGCCTCTGGAAGAGCAGTGAGTGCTCTTAACCAGTGAGCCATCTCTTCAGCCCCATTGGCTCACCACCTTTTGAACTTAAACTTGAAGAAATCTCATCTCTTCCTGGTTTTCTTATGAAGGACAATTATAAACACATCACAGGTCTCGATTCGTTCTCTTCTGCTGCACTGCCACTCTATCCGCTTACTGCTCACACTAGGTTAGTTTCTTACTCATTTAACATTCCAACCAGTTCTTAAACACTCTCAACTCCGGGCTTATTCCTCTCAAGTTCATCCTCCGTTCCTCTTTCTATTAAAAACAATCTACTTGTATGCCTTTACTTCTAAACTGTGTGATTCCTCTTCCAATCTACAGAGTCCTCAAGTCTGTTCTCTCTGGTCCATCAGCCTACTTCTCTGTCCTTACCACCCTCGGCCACATAATTGGTGACCAGCAATGAACAACTGTTTATACTTCTAATGTACTTATTTCTTTGGCCCAGCTAACTAATATGTTCATATGCTATCCACACACAAAAGCCACCTTGAACGCCAGCACCCCTCGTCCCTCAATGAGTAGAATTCTCTTTTTAAAGCTCCCATACTTGGTGAGGCACCCCACCAGTGCACGTCACAACGTTATGACTATGTTTATGTGTCTGCTAGAGCTTAGCTGTCAGCGCATCCTCAGCGTGGGGTGCACGCGATTACAGACATTGTAGAAAACGCTTCTTGAGTAAAACGCTTTTCCCCAACTTCATCAAGTAGCACCCCCAAGCCTTCCACCATGCCTAAACCTCATATTTGGACACTTCTCACACACTCCACTGAGCGCCCCGGTAGATGTCACTGTCCTCCGATGGACGCAGGGTCCTGGAGGGCCTGGTCAGGTTCCCCTGCTTTACTGCGGAACCTGGCGCACGTGCTGAGGCTGAATGGCAAGGCTCGCTCGGTCCTGGCGAACGGGCTGCTAGAAACATCTCCGTCCCGCCAGCGGCCTCACCCCGCGCCGCAGTCCAGGCGAGCGCGGCTGCCCGCAGAGCCCCCCAAGCCGGCGCGTGCGGAGTGCGGGCCTCTGCGTCAAGCACCCCAGGACGGCTCACCGGCAGGCGGAACTCCAGGTGCTCCTGTGCCATGAGCAGCAGATACCGATTCAAGGAGCCCGGCAGCGCCATTGCGGCTGCTACCGTGCGCCTGCGCGACCTCAGCGTCCCGTCCTTTTCTCCTCCCAGGAAACAAGCTTCCGCTGAGGCTCATCTCGGGCGGAAACGGAAGCTCGGCCTCGAGCGCTCCTGCCTGATACACCTCCTGGGAAGCAAGAGGGAGGAGCAAGGCGAGACTCTGTTGTTCCCAGAGGCCATGGCTATCCCGGCAAGCGCCCCTTGTGAGGTGCGTTGTTTTAAGGGGCACACTGCAATAATCCCGCAGAGTTGCCCAGTGATACTCCAGTTGGAGGGTACTTCGACTCCTGCCGCAGCTCAACTCAAAACTGGACCAAAAGTTCAGTATTCGGTGTAGACTCCTAACCATCCACGATTCCAGGCCGCACTTACACCAGACTGTAACACTGAGTGTAGTTTTGTGATTTTTCAAAAACTTTTCAAGAGTCACCAAGGACCTGTGACCGTGGTTTGCTCCGTACAGAAGCCAACTAAAACCTTCCTCAGACCAGCACACTGTAATTAGTGCTATGTCGTTACAGGCACACAGTCAATCCACAGCCAATCGTAGGTTTGAAACATTGTGGATTGCCCTAATTACAGATGGGCCTAATACCATAAAAATTTATAAGATACACAGCTGCCTATACATAGATTCTACAAGTGTCATTAGTTATACTGAACCCTTGGGGAAGTTGCATTATACCCTGAGACTACACAACACATAAAGGGAGCCTCCTTCTCCCTAGCACCGTGTGCCAGAACCATGGCTGAAGCCTGTGGTCGTGATCAAGAGTCAGCATGTAAACAGTGGTAATCTTCATAACTGAAACCTCAGTCCCACCACTCATTATACCCATGCTCTCAGCGAACACGTGCCATCTGGGAGCCTCAGGTTTTTTTTTTTATAAAAACTGGAACATTCTCTCCTACAGACGCTTGTTACAAGGACTAGGTGTAATAATATTCACACTTCAGTGTATATAGCCTATGCATGTGTGATGTAAGCAACAGCTAGCTATCCAGTCTCACAAAGTCCCAAAAGCAAACCAAGGCACAGTATCACTAAAATTTACTCTTAGGAACTAGTGAGTTTATTGGGTTTCCTTCCAAAGTATGGGTGAGGGTTTACGCACATAGCTACAGGTGCTGCTACCTCAACAGGCTATACCTGAAAAGCTTTTACCCAGCAGGGATGAGGGATTACCTGTAGCCAAAGAGATAGATGTACTCAGCATCCCAGAACCCCCACTCACTGGTACAGTTCCTACCAACCAGCTACAAGAACCTTCTGCTGGGTCTATCTGCCTTCCTAAGTTCTGACACAGAAGGACCTCAGTGTTCTCTCCCGCCCTTTCAGGTCTTGCTCTTTTTCCTAATGCTCCCCTCCACAAGCAGGCAGCCTCGGTGTGGCTGACCTCCCTTCCCATCTGCCCAGCTTCAAGACTTCCAGTTTACCTGGTCCGGAGTTTTCTTTGAAACTTGAATAAATTATCGTGCTTCTTTACATTTTTCTCTGTTCTTCAATTCTTTTATTAACAAGGCCAAGAACTTTAAGAGGTGACCCAGGTTTCCCCAGTATCATACAACTCTGCCTGGGTTTGCCAGGACTCCAGTGTAGGACACATTGTTCTGGTCCACTTTTCACTAGAAGGTTGAGGTGTGCTTAAGAGTATCAGTCACAGACCATCAGGAATCATGAGGGCCTCTCGACCAGAGCTGGTGGCTGGCACTTGCCTGTCTCAGAGTTGTAGTTATACGTAATCTGCTACGTGACTGTTATCAGGATTAGAAAAAGGTGGCAGTCTCAAGTCCCAAATTAGTTATTACACAAGGGCTTTGTGTCCTAAACCAGTTAAGACCAGAATGATACAGCAGGCCTCTTAGAAATTGGATTCCTTCTTCAAGATTGATATTCTACAAGTAGTGATGATCCTGGCACAACTGCCTATTAAGCACTCAGAGGCCATTTCTGGGAAGCAAGCTTAGGCCAGGAATTGGATAGAGGCATTTTGTGTTGTGGTTGTTGTTGGTTTTGGTTTGTTTGTTTGTTTGTTTGTTTTGGTTTTTTGAGACAGGATTTCTCAGCCTGGCTGTTCTGGAACTTTCTTTGTAGATCAGGCTGGCCTTGAACTCAGAGATCTGCCAGCCTCTGCCTCCGGAGTGCTAGGATTAAAGGCGTGTACCACCACACCAGGCTATTTTTTGATTTTTTTTTTTTTTTTTTTTTTTTTTTTTGAGACAACATTTCTTTGTGTAGCCTTGGCTAGTCTCACTGAGATCCGCCTACCTCTTCCTCGCCAAGAGTGCTGGGATTACAGGGGTGCGCCACCATGCCCAGCTTTGTGTTGTGATTATAACATTCCACTTTAGGTATGAAACTAATAGGAAATATTCAATTTGAATTCTGGATTTTAGTGATATTAAGGGAGTCCAGAGGAGCAAAATTTGACATATTGCTTTTTTTATTTTCATTTGCTTCTAGTTACTTTATCAGAATTTCACATTTATACATTAGTATCACATCATGCATAATGTTCTCAATACTGTTTTAAACTTTGTTTTTTTTCTCTCGAGACATGGTTCTCTGTGTAGCCCTGGCTGTCCTAGAACTCACAGAGATCTGCCTGCCTCTGTCTCACAAGTGCTGGGATTAAAGGTGGGTACCACCACCATCTGCCTTATTTTAAACATTTTAGAGACAAATTATGTGGTGGTTTGAACAAAAATGGCCCATAGGCTCATGTCTCTGAAAGCTTAGTCATTAAGGACTAGAACTGTTTGAGAAGGGTTAGTAACATTAGGTGTGGCCTGTTGGTGGAAGTGTGTCACTGGGTGTGGGCTTTGAGGTTTCAGAATCCGACCACCAGGTCCACTGTCTCTCTTTCTGCCTGTGGATCAGGATGCAGCTCTCAGCTACTGCTCTGCCTGCCTGCATGCCACCACACCAATAACTACCCTCTAAAACTGTACGGAAAGCCCCCAATTAAAAGCTTTCTCTTATAAGGGTTACTTTAGTCAGTGTCTCTTCATGGCAATAGAACAGTGAATAAAAGACATTATTAACTAGCTTTGCTTTGAACTCATGTTGTGGATAGGTAACAAGTAACTGAAAACTACCAAAAAGGCTAAGTAGATTGTAATTGCAATTTGATTATTCATCTTTATAAATAAAGTGTACACTAATTTAATTTTGTTATCATCACTGTATGGGTGCATTTATAAAGGATGGGGGAGCCATAGAAGTCATGTGTGCAGGTCAGAAGACAACTCTGTAGAGTTCTCTCTTCTCTTTGCCACTTTTACACAGGGTCAGAATTCAACACAGGTGCTCAGGGCTTTATCATCAGGCAGTAAGCACTGTTATCCACTGAGCCCCTGAGAGAGGATATAAACCTATACAAGCAGAATCAACCAGCTAATGATATTTTAAAGGTCCCTAAAGGTATCTGAAAAACGCCTTAACCACTGATCATGTACTATCATTAATGTGGTCAATTACATCGCTGCAAGTTCAGGATAAAACATTCAAAGGTTGTACTTTTCCTGAAGTTTCTCATGGTTTTACTGGTATACAAAAAAAAAAAAAAAATGTGGTTATTAAGTACACAAATAATCAGAACGCTATTACACAGGCAGTGCTATAAATCTAAATTTGAAAGCCCATAGCCCCTACATGCAAATCCCTTCATCCATCTCTAGTGAATATGCTAAAATTCAGACCTTTGTATAAATTAACATTGGAAACAGAACTCAAGGCTCCCAGCTTTCCCATCATCTGCCTAACAGAGTCTTTGCTACCTACATCCTATTCTCGTCAGTGAGCTCCCTTTGTGGCCTCTTCTCTAGACTCTACCACACTTAGCACACTAACATCCAGCTAATCAATTCTGTCTTACTCCCATTGCATTGGCAGCTGAATGCAAACTAGCGGCTATCACTTCTTTAGTTCTGGATCCAGTGGTGTTTAGTACATTAAATAGTAAAAATTATGTGCTGGATTAATGAATTTTAATCATACTAGAGAACACTTGACTCCAGGTATGTGAGCATGCACGGCAGTAAGTGGCCAGCTATGTAAAACTGCACAGTATCATCCCTAAACAAGGAACAAAAGCTGGAAATCTCAGCGCGTTTCTACAGTGCAGTAACGCTTATGTTTCTTTCTCGCTGCTTGCATTCATAACACTATTAGACACTGGCACATGTAGAGTCAGCTTTTAACACCTCATCTCCCTTCAGTCCCATGTGTGTGTGTGTGTGTGTGTGTGTGTGTGTGTGTGTGTGTAGACACCTCCAAAGGACAACACCCAATAAACACTCTTTACTAAATGATAAGCCAATAGCATTAGCACTATGTTAGCAAGAAAACTTCTTTATCTACTTCTCTGTCTACTTTCAAATCTAGTCATTTTCACATTAAGACTGGGTCTAAGCACTATTTTCATTCATTTTCCTTTGATAGAAAAGCATACCATATGACAATAATTTCTGTCAGTTTTCATACATTACTAATTTGTGTTTCTTCCTTATCTCCTGGCAGGTAAAATTGCACAGAATTTTGTTAAGATAACCATATTGCTAGCTCCTATAAATATTCATTTAAAATTATATTAAAGTAGTTGCCTCTTATCTAAAGCTTCACCTTCTATGACCTATCCTTTATACTGTCAGTTACCTATGGTTAACCCACACTACTAATGGAAGTGCCAGCCAGGCATGGTGGTGCATGCCTTTAATCCCAGCTCTCGGGAGGCAGAGGCAGAGGCAGGCAGATCACCGTGAGTTCGAGGCCAGCCTAGTCTACAAAGTGAGTCTAGGACAGCCAAGGCTACACAGAGAAACCCTGTCTTGAAAAAAACAAATACTGCCAGAAATAAACAATTCATACATATTAAATTACATGCAATGCTGCATAGCAAAATAAAACCTCACACCATCCCACTCTATCCCACATGGGCAAGAATCATCCACACTGTGTGTATATACTACCCACTTATAGCAGCCACCTCAGTTATGAGATTAACTGTCATAGCATCACAGCAGTTGTCTTCCACTTAATATGGCAACAAAGCACAGTCATGAAGATCGGCAGTACTTTAATTGTATACCGTAAAAATGTTCTGTTTTATTCACATTGTCATTAATCTCTTGCTATGCCTGTTATAAACTATTTACCTAAGGTATGTACATAATGAAAAAGCACAAGATATATATTATGGGATTTGTGGAATTCAGGTAATCACTGAGAGATTCAGAGAATATCTTCCCTATGGCTAAGGGGAAACGTGTGTGTGTGTGTTGTGTGAAACCAATACAGAGTGACACGTATAACTGTTTCTATCATCAAGATCAGAGAATACTGGTAGCATGGCACCCTTTATTTTGAAATTCTATGTGTAAGACTGTAAAACTATTATAAAATGGCTAATTTCTTTTTCTCCTTTACTGTAAAAAAAGTTCTAATTTTTATTGCCAGTTTATTCATCACAAATTATTATTAATATCATTAATATTAAGACCATTAATGAAACCTTAACTTTAAAAAAATATAGGATGTATCTTGATTAATAGAATTTGTATTAAATGGACTTTTGGCTATGGTATCTTAGCATAAGACCTTACGTAAATGAGCATTAAAACAAAGAAGTCAGTGAAAAAGTTCCCAGATAACTATATGACAGATGAGAGAAATAAATGTAAGGCTATCAGTGGTAGCATTGGCTATAATCCAGCAAACCTTCACACTGTAATTAGCCTTCAAAAAGAGCAAAACAGTAGGTCATCCTGGGGCAAGTTAGGGAACCTGTCCATGGTTCACATCTTTCTTAGATTTTCAAGCAAACGATCAACCTGTAAATAAATAAACAATTAAATAAAGATCAAACATGAATATATGGTTAGTCTAGTTATCACTGCTGCTGCTAGATAATTGTCCCTTTGATACAACATGCAAGAAACTACATATTTTTTATCTCACAAAAGAAAATACAATAGTTTTATAAGCTACAGTAAAGGTACTCTATGAAAAACAGCCAGATTGGAAGTGATATTAAATATTAAAAAGTTTCTATGAGAAAAGAAAAATAAATGCAATAGTAAAGATTTCTTAAATTAGATATATAAGAAACAAGTACACATTACTAAATTGAATAGGTTATTCTGAAAAGATTATATCCTGTGAGATTCCAGTTATAAGAAAATCTGAAGGCCCAGTGGAGTGGAAAAAATCTTAACTCCAGCACTTCCGAGGTAGAGGCATGTAATCTCTGTGAGTTTGAGGCCAGCTCGTTTTAAATTCTAGGTCAGCCAGAGCTCCATAGTGAGACCCTGTGTCAAAAAACAAACTAAAAAGAAGGGGTGAGGGGGGAGGGTAATTCTGCATTTTGGAGACATTAAAAAGATCAGTGACTGAGATATATCAATAGAAAAAATGTTGCCTGTTAGCATAAGTCCTTAGTTCAATACTCATCAATGCAAAATAAATAAATACATTTTTTTGGATATACCATTTTAGGGAGCAGTTTGTTAAAATAAATGGTCAAGATAAACAGAACTTTCTATCTGTCTAGTGCTATCAGGAAAAGAAAAACAAAAGGGACAAACACTTTAAATACACTGGCATGTGCTGGTGTAACAGTATTACTTACTGTGACAAACCAATAAGAACCTGGCCTGTAAATCAGTTTTGATAAGAAGCCAAACTCTTTGACTGGTGCTATAACATGAAGGTGCAGATGGGAAATGGAACAGAATGGTGGCACATGAAAACCCATTCTGAAATGGAAGAGATTATTGACAAGTCACTTCTTAAGTATTTGAAATTACTTTTAAATCATATAACATTAAAATTATCCGAAGGTGAGCAAATTCCCATCCCTAGATCTTTTCTTGTTTTCTTTATGCTCGAGTAGTCCCACAGTCCTTCATGATGAAATTCATAGACAAGTCACACCATTTATCAAAGCCCCATAGACCCTCTAGAAAGTTAGGCTGCATTATTACCAGTCACTTCAGGACTTCACAACAAGTTTCATCCTGCAAAGATATGCTCCTATAATGAACCTCAAAGCAAATGTACTAGACACAGATAGTGTTCCTTTAAGACATAGCCAGTAAGCCTGGTATGGTGGTGCATGCCTTTAATCCTAGCACTCTGGAGGCAGAGGCAAGCAGACTGTTGTAGGTTCAAGGCCAGCCTGGTCTACAGAGCAAGTCCAGGACAGCCAAGGCTACACAGAGAAATGTCTCAAAAAACCAAAAATAAAATAAAATAAAGACATAGCCAGTAGATGGCAGGCTTTTGCTTTTAATAAAAAACATTTCTGTAGTAAGACCAATCAATCATTATTAGCAAAAACAAAAATAACAACAACAAAAAACCCAATCTTTTGTCACCAGATAAGGTTCTTGTTAAATACTAAAAACAATTTAGATGATATTTGTCCCTAATTTCTTAACTTATAAAAGATATGTAAGATCATTCTTTTAAATAGAAAAGAACTTCTATTTTAACTCTTAAAAATCAAGTGAACACTATGGGTTTTTGTTAAAACTTTGTTAAATGTTAGAGTTCAGCTCAATAAGCAATAAATTAAAGTTAACTTTATGCAAGAAGCCTAGTAATAGTACATATGTGTGTACTTGTGTGGCTGGGCATCATGATCTACCACCTGTCTTGAGACAGGACTTTTCTCTGAACCTGGAGCGAGACCAGAAGCCAGCAAGCCCAGATGTGTTGTTTTTAATTTACCAATATTATCAGTCTGCTAGCAATCAATTAAGACACGGGCACTTGTTATATTTTAAAATAGCCTTAGTTAACCTGGGACAGGGCAGACATTAATCTTGTATACTACAATCCCATGCTATCTGCTCCTAATAATTTCTAACAAGCTACCTCCCATCCTTAATCCCAAATACTTGTTAATATTCTTCTTCTGGGCCTAATCCCCATCCGGCCCATGCCGGCCATGTGCTTCTCTTCCATCTAACCCATGATGGCCTTCTTTGCTTCCCTTCTCGGGACCCTCGGGTCTTTCCTCCTCCTCCTTCTTCTTCCCAGAATTCCTCTCTCTCTCCAAGCCCAGGAACCTTAGCCACACCTATCTCATCTGGCCTGCCCAGGTGGGATGGCTTTTTATTAATAAAAAATCAAAATACATCAGATCATCCCCCAACACAGATGCTCTGGCCCTGCTCCCAGCCCTGTGTGGACAGCGGGTAAGTACACAGCAATGCCTACCTTTTGACTTGAATTCCAGGAACACAAATGGAGCCCTTAGGCATGTATTGCAAGCACTCACCAAACCATCCCCTTATTCCCAACATTGTATTTTTAAACCATACAGATTAAATCTGTATAAGTAAACTCGCTTTACCCAGTTTTATAGGAATTAACAGAAGGTAGGACTATAACTCTTTCAGTTACCTATTGGTTATATATGCTTATCTGTCCAAACTACATGGGAGGCTTTTTTTGTAAGATGCTGAGGCATAAAAAGAAGGGTTACTAAAATTATATTATCAATGAAATTACTGAAGTATAATGAAATGTATTAAATTTAGATGACATACTTAAATGTATATGGTCAATTCCTCACTCCCAGGAAGACTGCACCTGAAGCACAAACTGCCACTGCTGCTTACCTTTCATAAAAAGCTTTTCTACCCCAGACATACATACCTCACATCTGTTAAATCGGTGAAATTATTCTCTTGAAGAATGGCTTTTCCAACAGTTACCATGCTCTCAACTGTAAGACAGGAAAGAAATTATATTATACTACAATACACAGTAAGCTCACTAAAAGTTTGCTTCTTTTTGGACATTTACTTTATCTTTACTTACCTTTTTCTGTTCCTTCATTTGTTTGTTTGTTTGTTTTAGTTAATTACTTTGTGTGTATGTGTGTGTGTGAATGTATGTCTGTGCACCATGTAAAACCCTACAGAGGTCAGAACAGGTGTCAGATACCATGGAACTGAGCTGCCATGTAGGTGCTGGGAACCAAACCAGGGTTCTCTGGAAGAGCAGTCAATGTTCTCAGCCTCTGATCCATCTCTTCAGCCCCCCTGTGCTCTAGTATCTTAAAGCAGAAACTGAAGTTACTGATTTTGAAACTCACTTTCTTTTCTTTTTAAAAAAGATTTGTTTAGTGTGTGTGTGTGTGTGTGTGTGTGTGTGTGTGTGTGTGTATACCACATGAGTGAAGATGCTCACAGAGGCCAGAAAAGAGTGTCAAACCCCCTGGAACTAGAGTTATAGGTAATTGTGAGCATCCAAAATTGATGTTAGAAAAAAACAAGCCCTCTGGAAGAGCAAGAAGCACTGTTAAGTACTGAGCTACCACTCCAGCTCCTTAAAATGTATTTTCTAATATTAACATTTGAATTTCCTTCTAGGCACTTTAGCTATAGTCTACAACTTTTATTTTTTAAATGACCTGTTTATTTTTATTTTACATGCATTGGTGTTTTGCTTGCATATATGTTGTGAGCTGCCATGTTGGGTGCTGGGAATTGAACTGGGATCCTCTGGAAGAGGAACAAAAAAAATCAAACCAAACAAAAAAACCCAATGCTCTCTGCAAGTAAGTGGAATTTTACAAGTATCAAGAACAGTAGGTGGACTTGACACTGTTACCACATCCTTCCATGTACATATTATTTCTCTTACTTTATAAATTACATAAAAGTTAAATGCAACAACTTTAAGATTCTAATATGAAAGTATTCAAATAAAAGTAGAGAAGGGGAAATATAATGAAATTCCAAATGCAATCAGCTTCAATATTTACAATATCTGATATGCATCAGCAATAGTAGCTAGTAACTACAGCAGCTTCTAATCTCCATAAAGTTAGCTCTACCTGGAAGATAAAACAAAACTTCCTAAGAGGTTATATGGTCTCTAAGAAATAGCTAAAGAATGAAATAGAAATGTTTAGTAGCATATACATAATCAATCAGCCATAAATTAAATATATATTTATAAGTGAAAATGTTACCTTGTGGTAATAAATCATATATATTCTAAACTGCATGGTTAGAACCGCAGATAACTAAGGTATTTCTAGTATTTAGAAACAAGTTTCAAGCTGGAGATTCAGTCACCTACAGGGTCATGAACAATAATACTACACCAAGATTTCCTGTGAGTTTTCTCACTCACCTCTAAAACGTCTGCCGAGTTAACTGTGTGGTAGGCTATCATAGAGTACAGCCAAATAGTTCCAGACCCTAGTGAGAAAGGCTACTAAAAGATTTGAAACAAACTGAAAAATGTTTTAGGAAAACTATCATTTTTTAAAAAGTCAAAGAAAGCATTGATATTCTGATACAGGGATATTCTGAAACAAACAGAATTCATATCTCCTTTTCAGAGGCTGTAAGTTCAAAAGCGAAACCTCGTAAGGGAACTCTGGTGCTGATTTATCTGCATCTGAAACTATCAGCAACATAAACTCATAATACAGCATAGCTTGTTTATAATTTTTCATACCATCTTCAATTCAAAGTCAAGAAAACCATCATTTAAAAAAGCACAAAGTGAAGCCTGACACGGTGGCACATGCAGGCCTTTACTCCAGAATGCTCGAGGCAAAGGCAAGCAATCTCTGTGAGTTCAATGCCAGCTCAAACCAAAATACTGACAGCTTGTCTTAAAAAGAGCATAATCCAGTATAAATAGCCCTATTATCAGGGCTGGAGAGATGGCTCAGCAGTTAAGAGCACTGACTGCTCTTTCAGAGGACCCAGGTTTAACTCCCAGCATCCACATGGCAGTTCACAAATGTCTGTAACTTCAAGATCTGACACCCTCACACAGACATACACAAAGGCAAAACAACAAATGTACATAAAACATTTTTTTAAAAAAGAATCCCATTATCTCTTAAAAGATTTTAAAAATTAAATATTACCATATCTGAAATTTACTTCAAACCCACTGTGGCAGGTTAATATATGAAATAAATAGATAAATAAATAACATTGCCATGTTACAAATTAAAGTTAGTGTGACAAATACATGGGCGTTATACTGTTATTTTTATATTTCTATTTGGTTTTAAAAAAAATAGAATGGTTGAAGAATTCATACTTTCTTTTTGATCATTTGACTAGACCTCTTTAGTGGTCACTGCCATATTTAAAGGCAATTCAATGTGATATAGCACAGGGATACTGTCTTCTCTTACCCATTTCTATGTGATCTCTACTTAGATCCTTGCAGTTTCTAATATGCTTCTTTGGTACCACAAGATAATGATGAAATGCGGCTGGTTTGATATCTTTGAAACAAACTAGGTCTTCATTCTAAAGGGAAAGTCATATTTATTAGTTAAAAAAAAAAAAAATCCCAACATTATCCTGCTCGGCTGTGACGTAAGCACTACAGATCTATGGAAGGGAATGGTGTTCATGTTACAATTTAGGCCTGATGAGAAATTTCATGACTGCCTTACTTAAAGTCACAAAAAAATTTTATCATCTGTCATGAGTTATTTATTATATTAAGTCAATTTCAAGGAACAATTATGAGTAAAGCTCATTAAAACTTTCTTACCAGAAATCTCAGTTTTAACAGCATGGGGGGGGAGTGGCAGTTAGGTGGGATGGGGGGGTGTGCACACCCTTAATCCCAACACTAGGAAGGCAGAGACAGGCAGATCTCTGAGAGTTCAAGGCCAGCCTGTTCTACAGAGACAGTTCCAGAACAGCCAGCACTACACAAGGAAACCCTACAAAGAAAAAAACCAAAAAAGAAAAAGAAATCTCACTTTTAAATTTCATTATATATTAACCATTCCCTACTTTAGGCTTTCTTCACTCAAAATCAGCAGTTAAACCAATAAACATAGGTTTTCTCAGCAAAATTCTGTGGATGCACTGTTATCCCTCAATTCTCTATCCCAAGATCCAGAATTCAGTATCGCGAGAACTGCATACCCGTACTGTGGGCCTTAGTTTTCTAAGATTACAAGCACAAACATTACATTTTGACCCACTGTATTACAGCCTTTCTAAGCAGCAGATATAAACATTAATGTTGATAGAATGTTTTTAAAAGGTTAAGATAAAACCACCGAACCCTGGGCTAGGGAGATGAGCCAGTGGGTAAAGAGCAGCTGCACAGGCTGCAAACCTTCCTTTAGAGCCCCAACACCACAGGTGCGGCAGTGCTCCACAGGGAGGGCTCTGCTCAGCCACTGAGTGTAGGCAATCTACAGGCCTCAGATCAGTGAGAGACTATCTCAGGCAACCAAGTGAACAGCAACAGGAAAAGATAGCCACTCCTGTCTGGCCTCTAGAAATATACATGTGCATGCATACCACATACCAACATGACAGATGAACTGTTTTTTTAATTTAAAGGCAAAGAAACTTGGTATTTCAGTTAGCTGTTGATTGCATTTCCACTAAGCTTTTAAAATACTGACATAAGTTCTGCACATAATAGTCTTCAATTGCTACTACTGAACCAACCATTATTGAAAAAAAAATCTGATTGTAAGGATGAGTTGCCAAAAATATGAAATTATGTGTGTATCTATATACAGACATGAACTTTTATTCTTTTTCTTTTTTGTAGTACTGGTAACCAAATCACAGCCATACCTGTTTACACACATGACAAGTTCTGCCACTAAGTCACAGGGTTTTTTTTTTTTTTTCTTTTTCTTTTTTTCCTTTCTTTTTCTTTTTTTCTTTTCTTTTTTTTTTTTTAAAGACGAGATTTCTCTGTGTAGCCTTGGCTGTCCTGGAACTAGGAACTACCTCCTTCTCCCCTCCCCTCCCCTCCCCTCCCCTCTCCTCCCCTCCCCTCCCCTCCCCTCCCCTCTTCTCCTTCTCCCTCTCTCTGTACACCAGGCTAGCCTTGGACTCACAGAGCTCCGACTGTCTGTCTCCCAAGTGCTGGGGCTAAAACTGTGTGCCACCTCTGGCAGGCTACAGTTGTTCTTTTTTTACAATATGACTTCCCAGAGCAAAAAACTGAAAAGGAGCTAATTGCCCATAACTAAATGACAATGTTGGTAAAACCACACAACAAAGTGCTGAATAGTCCTTAAAGGGGATGTAAAGGATCTCCACATAGCTCTGGAAGTATTTCTAGGATAGCATCTAACCTTTTAAAGCAAGGAGCAGAAATGCTATCTTGTGTAACATTCTATCATGTGCTTCTGGTTGTAATTCTTAAAGACTATTCTAGAATCTGCTTATCCTGTTCTTCCTATATTTTTTCTAACAAATAATTTTCAAAGGTATTCATGTATCCTATGTATACCTGTGCCTCATACACAAAAAATAAGACACTGCCCTTGGAACTGGTCCCATATTTAGAATATGTGGTATATCCTTTGCTTAAATGAATTCTGAAAAATACAATAAGAAAACTATACAGAGCTCTGCGAGGTAAAGAATTTTCTCTGCCTTTTGTTGGAAAGGTTCCTCAAATTCTTCATGATTCAAAATCAAATAACTTCCACTGCGCTTAACTATATAAGTAAAGCACACCTTATATAAGTCCAATCGGTTCAGGCATTTACAACAAACAGGTGTGTAATGAGAATTTTAAATGCAAGATGATTGATCCCTCTAAGAAGATTAACTCTTTATGAGCGATGATGGGATATAAAGAATGTTAATAGTGCAAGGGGAAAGGCGGAGTTTTGTGGAGCAATGATTTCCAGTATGGCACGGCTGCTGCACTCTCGAACTCGCAGCAGCTAAGATGACTTGCTCTTGATCTGCACAGGAGTGAACCAGTCGATATATTGTAATGCAACGAGGAGTTCACGAGGCCCTCACAGGTGATGGAGGAGGAGCGCAGACATTTTCTTCAGCGGTGTAACCACTTACAAGCCACCAACCAAAGAGCTGTTAAGCAACAGACCTCGTCCTGAAACCCCACCCAGCCCACTTCCAACCAAATTCACACTTCACCACGCCCACGATCTGTTTGCTACCAGTCGTCCCCTCTCCACCGACACCGGAAGTATGCAGAATTTAAAATTACTGCCTAGGAAAGAGCAAGATTCCCCTACGTAAAGAGCAACGGCCAGGAGCGCTGTTGTGTCCTATACGCACGCAGAGGGTGCCTGGCTCTATGGGACCATCTGTCCCTACCGAGCAGCAAAGGCGCCGCTGGGGGCCGCTGGAGACCTCTGGGTCCCGGAGAGAAGTCTGTCACCCTCTAGGTCCAGCTAGTCCTCACACAGCAACAGGCTCCCGAGCAGGGACAGGAGAGCGTGTCCCCCACCCACCCCGGCCTGTCGCCGCGCACCTCGCAGTGCAAAAGCTTAGTGTCGGGCTCCTGGCCCGCCGCGATGCGGCAGAACACGCAGTTGCTGTCATAGTTCCTCGACTCCGAGGTCCCGGCGGAGGACACCTCAGGTCCTACTTTGGCGGCTGCCTCAAGGTCGGGATCCGGTTCTCGGGAGAAGCCCTCCACTTTCTCAGCCATGGCGGCAGAGAGGCTACCTCAGGATCAGCGGGGCTCCGCGAGGAGTCACCGCCCCTGATCCGTCCTCCTTGCTACAGCAAATTGGCGCACGCGCACCGCCAGACTCCGGGAGAGGGAGCCAGGCTACCAAGCGCGGGCTCGAAAAATGCGGCCGTTAGAGGGCGAGCGAGGACGTCAAAGGGCTTTGCCCCGCCCCCCACCGCGCGTCGCGCCGGTGATGACGTTTGCGCAGCCGCGGGAGCCCGCCGCTCAAACCGGCGTTTCCTGCCTGTTTCCTGACCTGAATGCAGGGAGTTGTTGTTAACCTTGGTATAAAATACGAAGGACATTGTATCTGCTTCTCTATGTGTATGTCATTATATATATATATAAAAAAAAAGTATAAAAGTTTTAGTTTTTAAGGGTTTGAGAGGATGGCTAAAATTATTTATGGAGCTTGTTTGGCAAAATGAATTTATCGTGCTTTCTGTGTACTTGTTCAGCCTCAGTGATTTTAGGGTCTGAAACAGAAAATGGCCAAACTGTATACTTTTTGTTGTTAATAACAATGTGAATCAAAATATGGTTTCTACTATCACAGTACGCCATATACGAAGAAAAAACAGTGCTTGAGACATTCCCTGCCAGCTCTTGGGAATGTCTCAGCTGGTTCATTGCAACAATTTTCTCTTGTTTTCCCTGCTACTGGGGAGAGGTGGGGCCGGGGTTACCCTTTGGGAACAATCATGCCGGAGGAAAAAGTACCAGTTCTTAAATTAGGTATTATTTGAGCTCAGCTCTTTACAATACATGGCATTTGCTGAGCACCAAATACGCACTTTATGTTTCTCTAATTGTGAAGCCACCTAAGATTGATTTTTTTTTTATTACAACTCGACAGAAACAGATTTAGACTTTTTTTTTCTTACTAATCACCTAAATGGTGACAAAGTTTAAATAAATGTCAAGCTCTAGAATTTATAGCGCTTTTTTTTTTTTTTTTTTTTTTTTTTTTTTGGTTTTGGTTTTTTGTTTGTTTGTTTGCACTGGTTTGTTTTGAGATGGATTCTTGTTGTGTACCCTAGGTTAGCCTCACCTGGGAATTGCCTCAAGCCTCCTAGCACTGCCAGCCATGCTTTTTTTTAAAGTGCTGAAACTGTACATGGAACCATTTATTATAATAGTTGTGACATTGGCGTTGCTGATTTAATAATAACACTTACTTAATGTGACTTTACATTCAGTAATGATTTTCAGTGAATATGCTGTATTCCAAAACAGTCACATAAGGTATATAAAAGTACATACACTTTCAAGGCAGCTTCACAGATCCTCAGAAGTCTGAGGCAGGATTCAGAATCAGAAAAATAGACCTTGCCCATTTTAAATATTATTGACTTAAAAGTCTGTTCTTACACGTTCATATCATTCTGGGTATTTTTTGTGTGTGGTGTGTGTTTGTGTTTGTGTGTGTGTGTGTGTGTGTGTGTGTGTGTGTGTGTGTGTCCTTATTCATGTATGTGCTCTGGTACTTGGGCTGCGTCTTGGGAAGGTCGGTGATCTGCAGACCCTTTTCTGACTGTAGATGCCTTGCTGTCAGCACTGTGCTCTTTGCATTTGAAGCCTTTGAGTTGAGTTGGCTTTGGGAAAGTCAGCAGCTTCATTCTTTATTCTTGTTGCTGTCACAGTGGAAATGTAGACATTTTTGTTTTGTTTTTTTCGAGGCAAGGTTTCTCTGTGTTAGCCTTGGCTGTCCTGGACTTACTTTGTAGACCAGGCTAGCCTCAAACTCACATTAGTCTCTCTGCCAAGTGCTGGAAATAAAGGCATGAGCCACCACGGCTGGTTCTCATTTTTATAAACATCTGATGAGCCAAGGAATGACTTTCAGATCCTGGGGGGGGGGAGGGGAAACACTTTTGAGATAGAAGAGGTGCACATTCACTTTTTAGTAAGTTGTGTAAGGAGTACATATCATTACCTCCTACCAGGGGCTGGCTACAGCAAACACCAAAGCCTGATGTTTGAATGAGGCATTTAGGGACATGACTGTATGCTGCTATATAGAGGTTGTCTTGGGTAGAGGTTTGCACATGGTGGTTATAGGGCAAATGCTCTTTGGTTCTCAGTTCTTGCCAAAATGTTTCTTCAGTTCCGGCTAACCTTTCACCCTCTGACTAACCCTTCCTTCTTCTTTATCTAGCTCTATTTTTTTCTATTACATGTCACTTTCCACATATTTAAAATTAAATGTGATATGCTACACATATTAAAAATCTAGGTCTTTAATTTAGGATGTATTCTTTCTATCTTCTCTACCATTGATTGCAATCTCTAGAGCAATTATCTTTTGTGCCTGTTTTGTAAGAGCAGTAACTCCAGCATAGTCAAGGACTTCAAAAAGGAGTTTTGATCTAGTAACTGGGAGGCTGAGGGTGCCATTCACCAACATGGGAAACTCAGTGGGACTAACAGATTTGTAGTCGACAAGGAAAAACAGGCATTCCACTCTGGGCATGTTATTCTATCAACTGAACTGTGGTGTATAAGCTGCTTATTATAGTAAGCAATTCTGAAATGCTTAATATCTTAGACCAAAACATTTGTCACCAGGCTTAGTGGTACACGCCTTTAATTCCAGCACTTGGGAGGCAGGGGCAAGTAGATCTATGTGACTTTGAGGCTAGCTTGTTCTACAGAGTGAGTTCCAAGAGGGCCAGAGATACATATTGAGACTCAGTCTTGAAACAAACATGCAAGCAAACAAATGTCTTGTTCACATTTGTGGTCATAGCAGGCCAGCTGTTTCTGATATATATGGTATTTGTACTGAATAGTTTTATGCCATCTTGACACAAGCTAGAGTCTTTGGAGAAAAAGTTGTTGTAAATTAGGTGCTTTGCCAACTTGCTTTTTGGCAACTCAGCGGCAGCATTGTACATCATCACCCACTGCTTGTAGGTATGGTGCGTAAAAGGCCTCTGCGAACTCTCGCCCTAAATCTGTTCCATGGTATGACTTGGTGGCATTACTTAGCTCCAGCCAGCCAAAGTACCTAAAAGAGGGAGCCTCAGTTGAGAAAATGCCTCCATAAGATCTGGCTGTGGGCATGCCTGTGAGACATTTTTTAAATTAGTGGTTGATGCAGAAGGACCCAGGCCGCTGTAGGGAGGTGGTCCTGGGTTCTATAAGAAAGCAGGCATAGCAAGCCATGGGAAGCAAGCCAGTAAGCAACACTTCTCCATGGCCTCTGCATCAGCTCCTTCCTGCAGGTTCCTGTTTGAGTTCTTGTCCTGATTTCCTTCACTGATGACTAGTAATGATGAAACACAAGCCAAATAAACCATCCCCCCTCCTCCAAGCTACTTCGATCATGGTGTTTCATCACAACTATGGTAACATGACTAGGACAGTATTTATATAAAGGGAAGAATGATCACAGTGGGCCAGGTAATGGCGGCTACTAAGCATTGATATGGCTTGTATGCAGTCTGAATGTCCCACAATCATGGGACAGAAGCTTGATCTTCAGTAATGGAACTTTTAAGAGGTGTGGCTAATCATAGATAAGTGGGTCACTGGAGAGGTATCACCCTTAGAAGATGCTGATGTAGTTCTCCATACATATGGTTTATACCAAAGAGAATGATTTGACATACGTACGTACGTACGTACATACATACATACATACATACATACATACATACATACATACAAACATACTAAAATGTGCCTAGCCTCTAAATCCCTCTTCATGCTTCTCCATATATTCTCCCATTGTGATGCTATCTGCTCTGAGGGCATCCCCAGAGCTAAGAGGCTGCTAGTGCCTTTTGCATTATTTCTCTTCCTTCCTTTTGGGGCACCAAAGGTCCTTGCACCCACAGACCACTAGAAAACCCAGGAATGTTAAAAACACAGGATCCTCTTCTCAATGGAGAAAATAAAATACCTGTTTTCCCACCCAGAAGGTGGGAGTGGATTTTGTTAATGACCTAGTGACCTTTATGCAGTCTGTGGAGGCAGATGTCAGCCAAATCTCCTGGAATGATTATCCCAGCCTCTTCCCTCCCTGGACCATTACCCATCCTTCAAGGGAGATGTCACATTTTCTTTATGACTGGCTGACCTCTACGCTGCCTTATTCAGAGACCACACTAGATGCTAAGCCTTTTAGCTATAGAATCCACCCACATGGTCACATGCACTTTGTAAAGAAGTTTCTATGTAGTCCTTAAGCTTAAGCTTCATCGTGCACCTGGAACTGCACTGATTGTTGCCTGGAAACCTTTCCAAAGTCCTACTGTTTTAAATCTGCTGACAGCTGCCTAGCACTACACTCCTAATGTCTGGTCCAGGTAGACAAATCTGAACTGGGTTTTCATTCTCATTTCTTTTTGGGTTCACTTCCCTACCTGGGCACTGAGAGGATTCTCCTCTCCTTCGCTCCTTCCCTCCTTCCCTCCCTCCTTTCCTTCCTTCCCTCCTTCCCTCCCTCCTTTCCTTCCTTCTTTCCTTCCCTTCCTCCATTTTTGCTTTTCCAGATCTAGCTATGTAGCTCTTACTGGCCTGGAACTTGCTGTGCCATCAAGCTAGTCTCAAATGCATGTCAGTAGTGACAATCTTCCTCCCTCAGCCTCCTGGGTATTGGGAATATAGGCGTGTACTACCACACAGCCAGGTCTTGACTCCAGGCTCTTCTTGTACTTCCAGGCTTTTAAACTAACTAATATCTTGTTGCTTATGAGAAACTCAGCCTTGATCATTGTTTTCACAACCGAAAATGAACTAAGAGACTTCTCAGAAATGTATCATGCCAGTTGTGCTCACATGTAAATTGCACAACTGACCCTGACCTCATCAGAATAAACATAATCACAGCACTGCAAAGGCAACCTTGAAAGAACAATAATACGGTCTGCCATGTCAGTGTGACATTTAAGTGACATATCACTAATAGCTGGGCATCTGGGAAACAGGAGGAGAATCAATGGTGTCCTAGAGGCAAAACAGAGTCTTTGAGGCAGGAGGGTTGAGTCAGCTATATAAAGGCTGGCAGTAAGATAAGAGGCCCGGCAATGGAGCAAAGGTCACTGGGAAAGATGATCGAAAGCATGGGTAGGGTTGAGCTTTCTCAAAGGCAGACTCCAGTTGCTTTAAGAGAGGTAGTAAATAGAAAGCAGCAAGTATGAACAGACCAAAGAGAAATTAATTTTAGGAAATAAGAGACAGTACACAGAGGATATCGAACACTGAGCTACAATAATAAAGCCAAAGTGAGATGCGCATGCCGGGGTGCTGAAGAGAGTGACTACTGCCAAGAGCGCTTGTTATCTGGGCTTGTCTGCCAGGGCCTCCATTCCGCTCTCCCCAGTTTTCTTACTCCATCTTTGCCACATCTTCAGTTCTGGCATACCCTCTCTCGTTTCCAGTCCTGGTGGAGATGCCCTCATCTCCCTGCTTATAGGCTGCTAAGTTAGTCCCACGATTATAGGCTGCTTCTATCCCTTGTGTGACAGATGCTTTCTAGATGTTCCCTGGGCCTCCTGCCATTAGAATGCATGGGGTATGGGGCCTTCTTTTCTGTAACATCCACCATAGCAGTTGGTAAGCAGTAGGTAAAAGCCAAACACTAATTGCTTGGATGAATAGATGGGTACCATTTAAAGTTAGAAAATAGACATTTTTTTGGTGACATCACACCTGGTTTTCATTTTAAACTAACCTTTTCTTCTTGTAGATTCACCTTTATCACTGGACTTCAAATGATGAATTTTTTTCTAATTATAGCTTCAGATATCAATTAATAGCAGTCTTCTCAGTAGAGCTGCTCCGTGGCAAACTGCCAAGAACCTAAGCGGCTGCCAAGCATGAGGGGCCCAGCCTGGTGACAGCTAACGCTTTCTCAAGAGCTTCCTAGGATATCTTATCTGAGAAAGAAGCTCAGTGTTTTCTAAGTGCTCAGAATAGATTCCATCAAATAAATTACCAGCCGATTTAAAATAACTTTTAAAAGTATCTATAAAAGAAAAGGGCATTGGAAGACGAGTGGCAATTTGAGTAAATATATTTTGCAACGTGCATGAGAAATAAAAATTAATAATTGTAGCATAGGAAGGTGTTTAAGAAAGCAAATAGAACAAAGTGAAAATCTACAGTAAAGCTTTTGCCAAGGGAGCTGGGTGTGGAGTGAATGTGGGTTTTCCTAGTTTCTAAGCAAGGAGGGCTTTGAATTGGAGATTACCCTGAGCTAGAGATGAAAGGAAGGGGAGGGAGAGGGGAGTGGGAAGAAAGGCAGTCTAAGGCAAGACTGCCATTGTGAATTTAAGGCCAGCCTGAGCTACATAATGACTACGAGGGTAGCCTGTGTTGAATTACATGACTATCTCAAAATACCAAAAATAAATTAAATTTAAAACATACACAAACAAAAACCGTAAGAAAGCAACATGAATGTAATTAGTAAAAAAAAAAAAAAAAAAAAAAAAAATGTATGGGAACTATATTCAACCTGATTAGAAATCAAATAATTCTGAAGTGGCGTTTTTCACGATGAAACTGGGAAAGCTTTCATTTTATAGACATTCAGAGTTGTGAGGGTAGAGGTAAGTAAGTAAGTGTCACATGCAGAGACGCACTGGGCACTGCATGCCAAGTAACATCATGGAAGAACTTCGGAGTGAGGGTGGGAGGTGGAAGGTTATGGGGGGGTATAGGGAACTTTAGCAGGGGGAAGCCTAGGCCTCTGGACCTTCCTGTGTAACCGATGAGAGCAAAACTGCAGAGAAATGAAGCAATCAAAAGAGTGCCCACTCCCTCCGAAACGATGACGCAATGACGCGTGCACTGGATTTCCTGACTATTTTCAAACACATCAAAGCTAACTTCCCACGTACACGTTAGCTCCTGTCCTTTCCTGCCCAGTCAAGAATCTCGCTTCAGAAATTCCGTCATTGTGTTCTGCATCTGCGGCTCTGAATCATTATCACTTCCAACCATACTGTACCTTCTCTCACACTTTAAAAAAAATTTTTTTTCCTGCGCTTACTCTCCATACCATTATTCCCGTTGCAAGCACTTTATGGGTTTTCAGGAAGTTTTTCTTTGCTTTTTAAGTTGGTATGTGGTGAGGTTCAATAGCCTGCCATTGGATGCAGATATGAAGGCCCAAGTTCTAGGTCTTCCTCCACCCACTACCTGCCTGCCTTCCTTCTTTACTTCCTTCTTTCTTTCTTTCTTTCCTTCCTTCTTTCTTTCTTTCCTCTTTTTAGACAAGGACTCTCACTTACTTTGAAGCTCACTGTTTTAGCTAGGCTGACCGGCCAGTGAACGCACAGTACGTTTCTGTCAGTGCCCACCACCACTGGGGTCATAGGCACCTACCACTGTGTGCAGATTTCACATAGGTAGTGGGATTGCAAATCCCAAACCCGAGCCCTTGCCCTTGGACAGCAAGTGCTTTACTGCTGAGTCTGTTGCCATGGCCCCCAACAGGAAGTCCTCTTGAAAACAGCTGCCATTCTCTAGTTTCTCACTCCCCCCTCCCGCTCTCAACCCACTCCTCTCCCAAACCCACACTCCTGCAGCCAAATTCAATTATTACTTTTTGATTCTTAAAGAAATATTTATTTTTAATTCAGGTTTCCATATAAGCTTCATTTCATTTAATAATTCCCTGTTTTCAAAAATAAACTCATTCCATAAGTGCTGGAGATGGTCTACAAGGATGTCAGAAGGCTCGAGGCATTTTCAGACTCTTGGCACTTCTGGTAGAGATGACTGTTGAGCTGCGATGTCTGTGTAGGATGCAGCTTTGTGTTTCCAATTTACAGTAGGATGTACAAGGAGTTGGTGGCTTTGTCTTAATCCTGAAACCTTCACTTGCAGTAAACATGACTAGGTAGCTAGTTAGAAATTAGCCAGCTTGAGAATCACCGAGGATAGACTTTCTTCATAATCAGGACCCCTTCTCTGCCTTCAAAACAAAAGGCTGAGGAAGACGGAAGTATCAGAATTTATACCTCTGTTACCTGGATGTTGGAGAATGGTGAATGCTATCCACAGTTGGGAAGTTTCAGATTCCCTAGGAGGGGGGCGGGGAGAGACATGGAGGAACCATTTGTTAAGAAGGAACCCACTTCCAAGAGAGGAAGCAGGCCAAAGCTAGGAGGAAGGTTAGAAGATCAGTGGCTTCCTGTCCAAAAGGCTGCAACCTATTTTGGCCTCTTCACAGTGCCAGCTTTTCCTTGCAGCTTCTATCTGTGACAGGCCAGGCCAGGGTTGGGTGGGGGAAGGTCTTAGTCTGGCTCTCTGTGATTGGCCCCTTTCACATGCTACTCTGCAGCCTCTGTGTAAGATTTTTCTGCCTCAGCTTCTCACTTTTGTTTGTTTGTTTGTCTGTCTGTCTTGTTTTCAGACAGAGTTTCCATTTGTAGTCTTGGCTGTCCTGGAACCCAGCATGGCTTCAAACTCCTAGAGACCCATCTGGCTCAGGATGCTGGGATTAACCATGTGTGTCACCACCACTCAGCTGAAATTTAAGACACTGTATGAAAGAATAGCTGCTCACAAAGAGGAAGAAGGCAGAGGCTTATACTTTTGCTCCTCGGTTTCTTGAGGCTTATCATGTGGGAAGGAGATATTTTCTCCTGATGAAACATGGTTGTCTTTTCCATTTTCACTTTTTATTTTGTTTTGTTTTTGTTTTGGTTGGTTGGTTTGGTTTGGTTTTTCTGAGACAGGGTTTCTCTGTGTAGCTTTGGCTGTCCTGGACTTGCTTTTCATAACAAGCTGGCCTCAAACTCATAGAGATCCGCCTCCCGAGTGCTGGGATTAAAGGTGTGCACCATCACACTCTGCCCTGCACTGACTTTTTCTTTTCTTCATTTTTTACATGTATCCAGTTGCATCAGGTAAGGTTAAAATAGTGGCATCTGAACTGCATGTCTGGCCTGTGATGGAGACAAGACTTCCTCTACTACCAGGAAGACGCTATGCATTAAGAGGCTCTCTGGCTATGAGCAAAGTCAGATTGTCTTTCTCAAGAGTTAATCTAAATGGGCCTGGGCTGGAGAGATGGCTCAGAGGCTAAGAGCACTGCCTGCTCCTCCAAAAGGTCCTGACTTCAATTCCCAGCAACCACATGGTGGCTCACAACCGTCTATAATGAGATCTGGTGCCCTCTTCTGGCTCACATGCAGGCGGAATACTGGATAAATAATAAGTAAATAAGTCTTAATCTAAATGGGCCTAACAATGACTCAGACAGGACGCCCCTCAGGAGACCTGTCTATTCCAGAAACTTGAGAAGAGTATAAGGTCCGCTTAAACACATAGATTGGAATAATGGTCTCTCTGGACATAGTCCACTCACCTCTCAGGCATGTCTCATGTTCTTCTGCAATAACGTTTATCTTCTCGACATCATTCCGCGTGCCTCATCTAAATGTTTTCACAGGAAATCACCAGAACCAGAGAGCTGAGATCCCACTGGCTAGAGTGAGACCTTGATAATAATATATATATATATATATATTTTTTTTTTTAGCAAGTTCTGGAAAGAAATTACCTGACCATACACACAAATTCCTACTCTAGATTATAAAAGTAAGGACCCAGGTAAAAGAAAAATAAACATGAGCACATTTCTCTCTGCATTAGAAATACAGTAGAAAGGGAAATATTTAGCCTTGCTTGTCTTTGTATACGTACATACATTCACACATGCATATGTATGCAACAGCTCCTGTCTGTTGGTATGAGTGAGAAAGCTCAGAGTGTTTGTATGTAGGAAAAGAGAAATTTCCAGCTTCTGATAATTAGGCCAATTATAATGCTCTTGAAGAAATATTGGCAGGTGGCTCAAACTCACAAGTTGTAACGCTTTGAGCTTTGCTAAAAAATTCAAGGAAAGCCTTGATCTGTTGTTAAGTAGACACTTGGTAAATCATTTATGACAAAACAAGGAAAAGCCGTGTCTTTTTCCAAACAGTTTCCCCATTCCTGCTACTTCCCTGAGAAGTAGATTTTTTTTTTTTTTACTTCTCTCTGGAATACAACATAGATACTTCTGATTTTCCCCCTTAATACAAGAAAAGAAAGAAAAAAGAAAAAGAGAAGACAAAAAAGAGGAAGTCCTCAAATAACAACAAGAACAAAAAACAAAAACATTGAAACAATTCCTTTTATGAAAATCAGGCACACGGTTATTCTTGTGCTTTGCTTTCCTAATAAAGAACTCAGTGTAATCCAAGTGAATTACTAACAGTTTTAACATGACTTTATATGGCACTTTATAATTTTGTAGGCACATATCAGTAGCTGTTTCGATTTTTAAAATCATTTACAGAAACAAAGAGGAAGAGGAGGAAGAGGAGGAGAAGCAGGAGGAAGAAAGTGTTAGCCTTATTTAGAAACAGAGAAAATGGAACCCAGGAAGATGAACCAGTCTGGCCAGGATAGTTTACTTGATGGATGGAAGACAGAGAGAATCTGTCTACAAGTCATTCCATTGCCCCAAGGTGCTACCTTCTCCCCCACTTCCAACAGGCTAAAGGTAACATCAGCCTTCTTGTCACCGTCATACTTGCAGCCATTTCCTCTTAACCTCAAGGTCATGACATTTCCTCTGAATCAGTCTTCATAGTTCTGGTTACTGTCAAAGTAAACACGTAGCTGGATGCAGTAGATTTGCATCTTAATTTTTTAAGAGACATAGTCTCTCTGTATTCCTTGGCGTCCTGGAACTCACTATGTAGACCAGGCTGGCGTTGGACTCATAGAAATCCAGCTGCCTCTACCTTCCAAGTGCCCCTCAAGTTTATATCTTGTTGTTGTTTTGAGGCAGGGTTTCTCTGTGTAGTCTTGGCTGTCCTAGAGTAGCTTTGTAGACCAGGCTGGCCTCGAACTCACAGCGATCCTCCTGCCTCTGTCTCCCAAGTGCTGGGACTATAAGCGTGTACCACCCCACCTGGCTCAAGTTTATATCATAGTGAATACAGATTGAAAGCCAAGTACGGGCAAGGGATGGATACAAGTTTATGACCTGAAAGGGGCAAGGAAAGCATGGGAGGCATTACAGCATTGTAAACTGAGTGGGAAATGAGCCTGAGTCTTCTGCAAGAACAACTGCTCTCACCTGGTGAGCCATCTCTCCACCTCTGAGAGGCAGTTTCAAAACACTGCCATTCTGGAATAAACGAAGCTATGTTCAGGGGGCATAAAAGAGAACCCTTTATGCATGCGCGTATCTCTGAGCGTGCTCAGTTTACGACTGTCATTTAAGACAAAGTGATGGGGGGCACATGGAACACACATTCAAGAGCTTAAAATGGTGGACCGAAATATCTCTGGGCTTGCTTGGCTTTCATCAAAATCTTAGCTAAGAACAACAACAAAAAAGAACAGGTTGAGGCCGATTGGTAGAGAGCTTAATGTGCCTGCCTTGCTCAGTGACTGACCAGGTCTTCTCAGTGGAGCTCACACTTGCCTTTACTTCTCACCCGCAAACCTCTCTTACTTAGGTTTCAATGCAAGTGTTCTCACCAGCATCCTCAACCATCTTCTTGCCTTAATTGAAATCCACCTTTCCTCTGTGGCCACAGTAACCCTCGAGGCTTGATAAGGAAAACCTGCCTGCTCTGGATCCCTCCCAGCACGCAGGGAGAGTTTTAGGGGCAGGGCTGGCATTCCCTTAGCTCCTTTGGAGTCCTCCTATCTACCCACATAACCACCAAACAATCTGCCTGGTTTTGAATCTCATGATACACTCTTAGTGCCACCCTCACTTCTATTGGCTTCTAGGCCATTCTCCTATGTTTATGGAACTTCAGCTCCTGAGGCAGAAATGCTACCAACTAACTTCAGGCCGTTCTCTCAGAAACCTTCCAGAGCCATGACTCACCCTTGTCTAACACCTGGGTCCCTGCACCCTTCGCCTACATTCCCTCCGGAGGCAAACTCCTAACTTTTTGTCCACTCAGATTCCATGAAATGTGAACTTTGTACCATGGTAAGGGCCTTCCCCCATTCTTTTCACTTCCTAGTAAATTCCGATCTTAAATTTTCTCTGAGGTCTTTCAGCTGCCCTCCAGTTTTCTTCCTGCATAGTACACCCTAAGGGTGGGTCCATCACTTCCCTGAGTTGCTCCTGGCAAACCACCTGCTCTCTCTATCTTCCTCCTTTGTTCCTGAGTGAGGTGTCACTTCCTGTGATTATGGTGTGGGGTTGACTGTGGTGAGAGAGTTAGGTCCTCTCAACTTAACACCCATTTCTTGCCATTTTGTGTGATTCCAACTTGAGCAAGTCATTCCACTTTCTAGGGCCTCTCATTTCTTCATTTAGAACATATAATGGTGTTGTATCTATTTCTCCCATTTATATCAGTTTGAAGACTGTGATAATATTTGCAAAGTGCTTGGAATCATGCCCAGCTCATCAGGACTCAAAGTGAACTACTTGATGTTTCTACAGTGTCAAACAACAAACAAAAACTCCAAAGCCACAGTCCAACCCTGTACAAATATGTGCAAAGCAAAGCCAGAACCTGATAGAGATAACTCCTTTTAAATTTCTCTTCGTGGTTACTGCCAGTTCAAGAAAGACTTAAGGAAATAGCTTTGTAGGGCTCACGACATTCCGATACCAAGTAAACCATTGTTCTCTTCATCAGGACTAAGTATGAGTCACAGAAGGACCAACGCCTTTTATTCTTGTGAAAGGAACAGCAAGAATGTCACATGAATTTACCAAGATTTTTTTTTTTTTTAATGTGAGGAAGACCTGAAGAAGTGTCACAGAACATAAGAATGGCTAAGAAAGACTTTTAAAAGAAGCTTCCTTTAATTGTAGTTGGAGAAACACAAATTACATAATGAGATGCTATTGCACACCCTGACAGTGACATCTAGCAGTGTCTGAGGAAGACTCTGATGGGTTTGTAAATAATGCAGCCGCTTTGCAAAACACTGTGCTCCTATGTGATGGAGCCAAAGATTCATACATTCCAAAACACACAAAACTGAAAGCAGCTTGGTCCCCAGACAGGAAAATGGACATATCGTGGTCCAAGAGTATCTTCACCCAGAGGAATGTTTAATCTACATGGTGACATAAAGATGGAATATAGCTACAGTAACATGAATAAAACTAAGACACAGAGTTGGAGGGAAAAATATACCTCCAGCAAGTAAAACATGTTGTGCAGTTATGGGTCCTTTAATGAAAGCATGTGTTGTAAAAAATGTCATTGTGAGAACACAACCACCATGGCATATACTTCTCCAAACTAAGATGTCCACAACGGTACATGGCAGTGTAGTCTTCTGGAACCATGTAGTCTATCAATATTCAAAATATTGCTATGAGGTACCTAATGGAATAGTGACATATTTATACTAAGATATTTCACTTTCGTTTTAATTTTTGTGGCAGCATTTAGCTATGTCGTGTTGGCTGATTTGATTTCCTGAGCTTGAGGGATCTTGCTGCTTCACTCTGCAGAGCAGCTGGGATTCCAGATGCACAGACCTTCTTCCACACTAGGCTCTAGCCCACCTACTTTGACAACACTTAATTGTGGTTGGTAACTATTACTCTCATTTTAGAGACGATAGAAATGAGGCAGAATGAGTTTAAGGAGCTTTTACTGGTATTTGGAAATCTGAAGATACAGCTAACATTTATCACAACGTCTACCTAGTACCAGACACTACTGTGCCCATGTTCTGTGTCATAATAAAATCCCTTATAAAATGCTTTTTATGAAATGTCTTCTTCCAGAGTCACAGTTAGAATAGGATAATCTTGTTACCCATGCTCTTGTCCTTTTCTCCCAATCACAGCACAAAAGTGCAAAACCAGACAGTCTGATCTTCATTGAAATGGCCTCTGAACCATTTCCAGGTAGCAACTTTGGAAATCTGCAAATTATCTCACCAGCAACATCCTAAAGGCCTGAGGCCTTGGAACTGCCTTTTATGCGTTTTGCTTAACAAATATGCAAAACCATGTTGTACATGTACACATGTGCATCAGATTCTAATTTTATAAATGAAGCTTTTAATTTTTCTTTATTTTTGATTTGTACAATGTCTTTTGATCATATTCACTCTCTCTTACTCTTCCCAAGTCCACTCTCCATCCACAGCCACCCGACTTTGTGTCTACACTCTTTTTTAATTCCTAAGAGGAATAAGTGGTGCCAAAATAGTTTCAGCTGTGTGATCTTCCATTGGAGAGTAGACAACTTAGCACAATCTACACACTTGGAGGAAACAGACTCTCCTTTTCCCAGCAGCTAACAACTGCCAACAGCATCACAGCTAGGAGGGGGGCCTGTGCCCAGCTCCCCCCTCCATGCTAGGATTTGGCTTTGTGTGTACTGTCGCAACCACTCTCAGTTCATGCGTAACGTTACCTTGCTGTGCCCAAAAGATAGTGTCACCTTGTAGTTAGTCATCCACCACCTCTGGCTCTTAGACTTTTTCTGCCCTCAGTCCCACAATGATCCCGAACCTTGGGAGGGTGTGTGCATATATATGTTCATTTAGAGTTCAACATTCTACAGTCTTTTATTTACCTGGGCCAGCTGCGGGTCTCTGAGTTAAACACCCCCTACTTCAAAGAGAAGCCTCTCTGATGAGGGCTGAGAGGAATGTTAGTCTATGGGTGTAAAGAGTAAGTTATTAGGAATTGGTTTAATACGATGTCCATTTCGAAGAGTAATAGTGCCTCATGGGATCCCTTAGAGTGCCTTATCATCCTTCATTTCAATTCACGTAACAGGTGATACTAAAAACTATACATGTGGCTGGGCTATGAAAGTGTGGAAAATTTTAAGGATGATTTGCCACTGAATAGCACTATGTAAGGTATTCTTGGTGCTTCATTGTTTTTAGCAGTTCTGAAACTGGACATTTAATTCTGTGTGAGTCCTAAATTTTTGGTTTTTTGTTTGTTTCTGTGTTTCCCCCCATGCTTCATTAGGCATTTGGACACATGCCTTGTCAAGAATATGGAATCCCTAGAGAGCTGCTATGAGCAGTGGTATGTCCAGTATAGGGACATGTGTGATAGTTACACAGGAAAACCACCTGAGACAAGGTCAGGGCTTTACTTAGCTTTGCTTTGAGATAGAGGTCAACAGTTCTATAAAAGACCCACCCCCTTTCACTATGTTAAGACTCCCTAGGAACTTGACTGCCTAATTTTTTAAATGAACTATCTAGGTGGTGGGAGACACACTAAAACCTTGGATGGCACCAAACTACAAAAATCTATAATGACAGAAACACATCGGAGTGTAAAGAACTAGTTTCTTCTCCTGAGAGACAGAAACTCCAGTACATCTTAACGTTAAGATCCTGGTCTAGATAGACCTGAGCACTTCACTAAGGTAGCACCTGGTCATGTGCAGCTAATCAATTTAAAGAAATTAACATGGTACAGATTATGAAAGTTCGTCCTTCCAACCACTCATGGCACATTTTCAGTGTTTCATCAAAGTATGTGTTCAGTATAGAGAAGAGACATCTGGCAGAATGTAGAACTTGTCCTGTCATGCCTTTATCTGTGGGAGACTCAGTTCTGCTTCGGTGGCACGCCCATTGCAGGTTTGCTTGTTTCTCTTGTCTTGATTCATTTTTGGTAAGCCTTATGCTTCAGAAAACGTGCCCACTTTTTTCCAGATCTCAGATTTCTTGAATTATTCTCTACCAATGTTCTGGATTTCTTTAGTAAGTAGTGTGACATCTCTCTCTTTTTATCTTTATTAACTTGGTTCTTCTCTCTCCTTTGGCTGAGTTTGGCTAGGGATTTGATCAATCTTGTTTATCTTTTCAAAGAATCAACTCTTTGGTTATGTTGATTTGTCATACTTTCTTTCAGTCTTCATTTTATTATCCTTTTCTACTCTGATGAATAGATAAAGCATGGTCCACACACACTATTCAGTTATAAAGAGAAACTGTTTTCTTGCAGGAAAATATGAGTGGAGATAGCATAATGCTATGCAAAATAAGAAAAATATTTCATGTTTTTTCTCATGTGCAAACACACACACATACACACACACACACACACACATACACACACACAGACACGACATGAGAGTAGGAACATTAAGACATATTGGAGAGCTGATATAAAAGATGGAAGTCCATCAACAAGCATTTTATGGACTTGTCTGGTTTATTCTCAGTCACCAGACATCTTAGCATGAAAGGTAAAAGAATGTGGCCTTAGAGTTCTGTATGGGTCATGAAGGTTAATTTCCTCAGTAAAAAACCTATCTGTTAGTGTGGTGTGGTGGCGCAATCCTTTAATCCCAGCACTCAGGAGGCAGAGGCAGGCAGATCTCTGAGAGTTCAAGGACAGATTGATCCACAAAGTGCGTTTCAGGACAGCCGAGGCTACACCGAGAAACCCTGTCTTGAAAAACCAAAAAAAAAAAAAAAAAAAAAAAAAAAAAAAAAAAAAAAAAAAGAAAGAAAGAAAGAAAGAAAGAAAAAGAAAAAGAAACTGTTAGGAGGTCGTTATAGATCAAGTCCACAGGCAGTTGGGTAAAATGATGCGGCACTCTGAAGATAAGAGAGTAATAAAAGGGTTTTGATTGGCAGGAGATGGTCATGGGCACTTTTGGCAGTTACACAAAAGGTGTGTGTGGTTGCCTTATTTTGAACTTTCTGTAAGTACCCTTGGCTTTCTCCCAGTTCCGTTGACTTTGCTTATGTGGTGGTTTGAATAAAATGGCTCCTATAGACTCATAAGGACTGGCACTTCTTGGAGGTGTGGCCCTGCTGTAGTAAGTAAGTATAACGTTATTGGACAAATAACAGGGGGTACACGTAGAGGTTTCACAAGCTCAAGCCAGGTGTGCTGGCTCACTCTTCCTTCCTACTGCCTGAGGTTCCAGCTGCAGAACTCTCAGCCTCTCTCCCAGCACATGTCTGCCGCCATGCTTCCAACCGTGATGGAACATGGACTAAACCTCTGAACTGTAAGCTAGCCCCAATTGAATGGTCTCCTTCCTAAGAGTTGTCATGGTCAAGGTGTCTCAGCAGCACTAGAAGCCCTAAGACAGTTGAAGAGAGGGTCCCACCTGGCAGGAGTGAAGCTCACTATGTAGACCAGGCTGGCCTGCTTCTGCCTCCTGTGTACTGAGACTAAAGGCGTGCACCACCACACCCAGCCCTCACCTAAGAGTTTGCATATGCACTTATGAACTAAGGAATTCTGAGGAAATAAAGATTGCTTGGAGTCTTCATCTGTGGGGGCTACATGGTAGACAGTTATTAGACGGTAAAGTATCCCTAACGGAAATTAGTAAGCAGGTGGACAGTATGAAAATAAGGAGTTGACTACATATAGGATAATAGATTATTAAAATTATTGAATGTATCACTATAAAGCCAAGAGCTGTCTCCAGTAACTACAGAAGGAGCGGTTTCCAAACTGATGAAATGGGGGGAAGCTACAGGAACCGAAGAGGTAGTTTCCAATGAAAATGAGCATTGACAGTGGTTTACTGTTGGTTATTTCCTCTTCCCCTCCTCATTAGAACAAACCCACACACAGGCATGCCTCATCACTCTCCAATGCATTGTACCTTGGAGACATTGCAAATCCCGACAAATGGAAGGTTGTCACAGACCTGTGGCCAACAGGTCTATAGACACCATTTGTTCAATAGTCCACATAACCATTGAAAATTTTAACAATGAAATAGTTTTGAAAATTATTTTCATTATCATTTTTTAAGTACATGTGTGTGAGGGTGGGATTGTGAGGGCACATGGGTGCGTGAACACACGAGTGCAGTTGCCTGTGGAGGAATACAATCTTCCTGGGACTGGAGGTACAGGCAGTTGTGAACTGTCCAATATAGATGCTGGGAAATGGCTCAGGTCCTCAGCAAGCTCAGGATTTCTGTTAGTCCCAGAGTCATCTCTTCAGCTGCAAAATGAAGTATTTTTAATTAAACTGTGTATACTGTTTCAATCATAATGCCATTACATGGTCGATAGCAACTCTTATAGGACTGGGAAAAATAATGTGACTTGTTCATGTGTGTGTGTGTGTGTGTCTTGTTCTATTGTACTGTCCTGGAATGGATCTTGTCACATCTCTGAGGTAGGGTTGCACCCAATAATGGCTGATGAATGAGGAAAGACATTCACACTGAATGCATAAATTCCTTTATTGAAAATATTGGAGTAGCACTGCATTACATGTAGTTGATATCCACAATGAAGGGTCATACATTCCTGTTCAGACAATACTGTTTTAAGTAGAGAATACAGCATCTGGATATGCTCTCACAAGTATAGCATCATGGACTAAACTAGGTAAGAGGAATCTATAGGCAAAATGACCATCTTGTTCACTAACAGCGTATGGTTACAAAGGGCATAAATGGTGAACGTAATCACCACAGGACATTCCAGGGATCTTGCCAACCCATTTGTGTATGAACAGACCAAGGTAAATTATGTTTTTAACCAAGACTTCTCAATGGGAGAACCTGGGTGTAAAGTGTCCGGTGTAGAGATTTAAAATTGTATAGCATTCATTTAAACTAGCATGGAATGGCAGTGTGTATCACCATTAAGGGCCCGACAGAGGCCGCTGAACAGTGCTTTCATAGAAGGAATCTAAAATGGAAGAAAGATTTAAAGAAAATATTCTGAACGGAAACATTATGTAAACATGGTTTGTTAATTTTCCTTTCAAAGATCACTGGGGCAATGATGTGTGGTAGAGCACTTGTCGGCTTTGGCTGCTGTTTATTGATTTTTCCCGTTAGTCATCTTTGGCTTGCAAAAGGGGGTGGTCATCAATAATAATAATGATTTTATTTCTTACCACTTGAAATAGAAAGATGCCTTATGATGTGAAAGTGAATGTACGTTTGAAAAATTAGATTCTCTTTTTTTCTGTCAACTGTGATATGAACGCATTGCTTTTTCTCCAGTAAGATTCCAGAAACCAAGAAAACTGGTCCAACTGGACACTTTCATCTGACATTAAAAATGCAGAAATTAAACACTCCCTTTTAAAACAGAGGGTTATTCATTAACGTAAACACCTGGAAGAAAACTGTGCTAAAACAAGAAAAAAAAAAAAAGAAAAAAGAAAGAAAAAACTAAGAAACTAAGCTATAATTTCATAAGAAGCAAAACATTCTCTTTTCAGAAGTAGGATTTGTTGTACGTCCATGTTTTCATTTTGATAAATACCAACTTACAACTGCATGAAATGCCATATTCTGCTTCACGCAACTGCTTAGGGTATCAAATTGTACCTTAAAAACTTAAATGAAAAGCTGTTGTTCTATAATAGATCAAAAAACATTGGTAATGAACTTTTGAAAGTTCACACACACACATGTGCACACATACACATGTACAGATAGATCATATTAAGAAATAAAGATTACACCACCCTAAATGATCAGGGCAAGAAATGAATATAAAACTATACAAATCAAAAGAGACTTGTTCCCCAAACATAGCACAAAACGTATACATTTTTTTATTTCAGGACTTGACACATTAAAAGAAAAAAAAAACATAATTCAGACAATATACTAGAAATAATAAATAAAACGGTTTTTAAAAATCAGATATTCCCTTCAAGTGCTATGTCCTTTCAATTTCTCTAAATCAGATTAAGTTTTCCATGGCAAACAATTAACTATACATTTGGTGAAACTATGCTGATAAATACACAAGGCAGGTATATATTTCCACAGTATATTTTTTTTTCACAGTTACCAAAAATAAAAAATTGCATTCAACTCATACATCCATAAACACTCTGATTTCTTTCTCGTGGTGTGGATTTAAAAGCAGTGGAAGGGCAGTCTTCGTTTTAACAATCTGGACTGCAGAGTTCTGTCTTCAGCGCCTGCCCTCTGCAGATCCCTTTCCGAATCTTTCTGCTCTGGTATAGAGCGCCGAGATGATGGCAGAAAGAAAGCATTGCTGTAGGAGAAGGGCAGCCAGGGCTGGGCTCGGCGTCCAGTTTCAGGGTTAAGCTAACCCAGTCTTCTTAATGTTTTATTTTAAGGCAGCCTGAGTTTCACTCAAATGTCCATACCTCTAGGTCCTGAACTATGAAGTCTTCTTTTTTGGAAAGGATGTCATTGTTAAAAGTGCTGCAAGAGTTGCTACGTCCATGATATAAGTCAGCATCTAGCCAGAGACCAAATCGTCCCCTGGAACAAGGTTAAAGGAGAAAGGTCACTACACTGTCACCCCTTACAGGCATGCCTTCTGTCTTCCTTCTCCAGGCTTTCTCTCCTTTAGAGCAAGACAGACAGAACTTTAAACTGCTCACAAAATAAAAGTAAGCTGTGTAGACAGGTCTCTCCTCAAAGGCAAATGGTAGAAGTCTCTCAGGTATATTGATAAATCATTTATCTTTGACTCTCAGTGTCATATGCTAGTGCATTGCCCCAACTAATCTACTTAAGTAAACTATCTGGGTCCAAACAGATCCCCAAGTAACAAAATAACAAGACTCTTACCCTCCGCCACCAAGTTCTAAAGAACTTATGTCTCCATTGATAAAATACGAGTTTTCTCCACTCCACTTAAAGACCTAGGGGCAGAAACACAACACAGAACACAGACATTTCAATTTGGAGAATTAACAGAGAAGACATCTTGAATAGTCATGTTGTATATAAGGCAAACACGCCTTTGACTAAGGAAGCACTTGACAGAATGGTCACCACGAAATCACCAACAGTTATGAAATAGGAAAGACCATTCCATTATGTGCTGGCTCTGACCTTCAGTTTCTTTCTGTATCCCAGACCAAGAAACTCCTAAGGTTGGGTCTCAAGCAGTCTGCGTGCTACAGTCTTGGAGAATTAAGACGACAACACAGTTGCTATCCCAGGGTGTGAGCACCTCATGCACCCCTGACTGCCAACAACGCAAAACTGAACATTCAGGTACCTTAAAATTAGGACTAAAGGTGTACAGAAAAGTCTCCCCTGTGCCGTAATAGTGGTCACTGAACTTGAATGGATGAGTCGCATATGCCCCAAATATCTGTGAAAAGAAAACAGATGATTCAGATATATTCAAAACTGAACTCCCCATTGAGAGAGACCCTCTGAAATAGTTCTGACACACTACTGTTGGACAGCTTACAACTCCTTCTGCAAAGGTTATTACTAAAATAGAACTGTGAAGTGGGGGAAACACACACACACACACACACACACACACACACACACACACACACACACACACACCCAAAACAAAGCAATTTACAATACCCCCAGCTCTAACTGGAACCCATGTGGCCAGGCTTCCTGGTACCTGGGAAATCCATCAGAGAGAAGTTCAGAGAAGTGATTTGTTGAAGAGGCCAACAATTCAGTGGCTAAGAGGCTGCTGCAGCCGATTATGGAGAACAACAAAAAGATGTGTGTCATACACGGAAATGAGTGCTTGACAGGACACAATCACATCTCTAGAATGACTGAGTTTTGTATTTACTTTTGCTTCTTGGGACAGGGTTGTATGATACAGGATAGGCTACCTTGGAACTCACAGTGTAGCCTAAATTGGCAGCTGGCATTCCACAAAATTTTCTTGCTTTAGCCTCGTGGGGTTATAGGCGTGAGCCATCATGTCTGGCCTTCCTGTGTGTTTTTTAACTGACATCAAGGCTGTTCATTCCTCTCCCCGCTTCAGCTTTTAATAATCAATGAGTAAAATGCTTAAATATGATGGATCAATATACTTAGTTTGAAGTGACTTTTAATAAAAAGGTAACTAACTCTTGATTTTAAATGTCATTTGGGGTGGGGGTTGGGGTGGGAAGTCAGCCAAGACAGGGTTTCTCTGTGTAGTCTTGGCTGTCCTGGACTCACTCTGTAAGACCAGGCTGGCCTTGAACTCACAGAGATCCACCTGCCTCTGCCTCCTGAGGGATGGGATTAAAGGCGTGCGCCACCACTGCCCTACTAAATGTGATGTATTTACACCAGTGGTTCTTCTACTTCTGAAGAGGAGGTAGGAGAGTCAGCCATAGAGTATGGTGAGGCGCTGCCTCAGCTTTCTGTCCCTCTGTCCACATCCTAGTCAGTGTACCCAAGTGAGACAGGAGACGAGGGCATACATCCCATGAAAATGTCACTCAGTGAGTGATTCATGTGTCCTCCACTCCACAGGCTATATGAAAAACATTGCCTTAGTGCAGGTTCTTTGAAAACATCTCACAATTTTTCAAACAGTACTTTAATTGGGTCAAAACCATTGTGTGCTCTCTTATTCATTAGTCATATTTAAAAAAATAACTAAACATTAGAGACTTTTGATTCTAAACAAAGGTTTTTATACTTCCTGCCCCCAAATTTTCTCTACGACTGCTAAGAACAAAGAAAAGTAAAACATTTAAAAAATAAAATACAATCACTTTCTCTTCTCCTAATAAAGGAACTGGAATACAACAGAAAAGCATCTTTCATTTTTTAAAGCATGATCTTAAACTACGTCAGGTAGGTAACAGAATCTTTTAACAGGGGGAAATGATGACACAATAGGAAAAGCCCTCCACACTTTGTAGCCCTCTACAACATTCTAAATAATATTTCTCAGCTAAATTATTTTTTCAGTGATCATGGAAACCTATTTAAGGGCTAAAGATTGAATAATGCCAGGGATATTTATTGGATTTGTTGCTCAGGAACTATATAAACAAAGATGTATGCTCCTTTTCTATTTATTCAATGGGAAAAGTACAGAAAGCGTTTTAGATAATGGTATTTGTATATAATCAAAGTGCAATACATTTAGTAATATCAGAAAAAAATAAAAAGGAACCCATACAACTAAAGAAAACTGGAAATAGTGTAATGAAGGTTGATATAAAATCTGAGAGTGTCTAGTTGCTCTTTCCTCTCAGCTTTTTTATGGGGGGTGCTAAGGACTGAATTGGGGGCTTCACACATGGTAGGAAAGCACGTTTCCAAGGTGAACCCAACTCCTGGCAAGCGTTTATAAGCTAACAGGTAGTCACTGCTGGAAATATCCTTGTCCTTGAACTCCCATAGACTTATCTAAGGCTACCGGCTCTGTGGGGAGGGCATCAGGGCTCCATGCCCTATGGCTGGCCTCTCCTCCTGGAACAAGTCCCTGAGTCCCTGAGTCATGGAACTGGAGCTTCAGCTATACAGCTGCCTGCTTTTCTCAGAAAAACAACCTTGCTTTAGAAACAGAGCTTGCTCTGGCCTTGGCTTGCCTCAGACAATGCTCATCCACAGCAGAAACAAGAACAATGGAATGTCTGGTGTTTGTGACCTGCCATTTCTGAAGTAGAGATTGGGCTGGGTGGAGGAAGAGGGCCGCCTCCCTCTAGGCTTGCTTGACTTTTCATCTGGGAAACACTGAGCTTGAGAGAGCTATAAGAAGTGCTGGGCACCTGCACCTGGGCGGGACAGACGGCTGGCAGCTGAGGGAGGAGGGAACCCCCATCTCCTGGGCCACACAGGCCCAGAGTGAAACTACATGCTTGAGCTGGGGTTTTTGGTGGAGTGAGAAGTGGGTTGTGTCTCAAGTGCCAGAGAATTTCACTGTTATTACTGAGATCTATTAGATTTTCTTGAGTAAATATTTCTTCATTTGCTGCATGCCTTCAGGACAATTTCCAAAGACTGGAAAGGATTGTTGTTTTTATGATTCCCATAATTCATAGTTTTTGTTTTTTTGTTTTTTGTTTCACCCAGGACTGGTTCTACGCAGCTCCTTACTCTCATTCCGCATGTGTGATGCTAGCTTCTGATATGTCTGCCATGTTCCCATAAACAGCAAGGCCCCCTTCTTTCCTTGGGGTGAAGGGGCTAGAATGTGCAAAGCACACGTCCTAGTATCTTCAACAACACACACACCTGCAGGGCCTGTGGCATGTACCGCAGAGGTTCTCAACCTGTGGGTCGTGACTTCTGTGGGGGCGGGGAGGGGAGGGGGTTATCTCATATAAGACATCTTGTATATCTGATATTCCTAACAGTAGTTACATTACAGCTATAAAGTAGTAATGGGGTAATTTTATGGTTAGGGTCATCACAGGGTCATAGCATCAGAAAGGCTGAGAATCACTGCTCAATTGCCTGACAATGGTGATGCGTCAGTGTCAGGCCTGTGTGACATTACTACTGGCAGAAAGCCTGGTTAAACTGTGACTCACTGATACCTTCTCAACGTGGACCTCTTATTCTTCAAGTTTGATATCACTGCTAAACAGAGAGAAAACTAATGTATATTTTGTAACCTACTTATGTGGCTAGTCACAATCTTATCCAAGACAGAAGACCAATTTTTCAAACATCTCATAACTTTCTATGTGACTTTACTTTGTGGTTTTATTTCAGTTTTCATCTTAATTGTACCCATTATTCAGCTTGTATTGTTATTAAGCAAAATGTTATCAATCCTGATACAAGAGTAGTAAAAATAGTAACAGTTTTCCTCCACTTTCTAGAAAAAGAAGAAGAAGAGGAGGAGGAGGGAAGAGGACTGTTTCTTCCACAACCTCACCAGACCACAGCCTTTTTTCTTTACTTTTTTTTTTTTGGACAGGGTCTCACTATATTGCCCTGGTCGTCCTAGAACTCACTTTGTAGACCACGCTGTCCTGGAGCTCATAGAGATTCACCTGTTCTGCCTCCCAAGTACGGGGATTAAATGTAAGCCACATGGTTATATATATTTCTCCTAAAAGTATCTCACTTACCTACTTCATTCAGGGAGTTAAGTTGGCAGAATAGAGAGCTGGGCTTTGCAGTAAGACCCTTCATGAGCAACATAGGGTGAGCCACCCCAATAAGAAAACCTCCCAAGCCCCAAGCCTTCTGAGTGCCAGGATGATGCCATAAGTAGAAAAATCTGCACTGAGAACCTGTTTCATGAGCAAAGTTATGAAACTCTGCAAGTGTGTGTGTGTGTGTGTGCGCGCGCGCACGCGCACGCGCATGCGTGCATGTGTGTGCGCGCGCACTCGCATGCACGCATGTGCATACTATTGTGAAATAATTGTGATCCCATCCAAAACATATCTCCATATATGTGTGTGAGTATGTGTGTATGTATGTATGTATGTATCTAGATTTGACTCACTCAAATCTAGATTTCAAAACACTGTTATTTCGAGAAGCTTGGATGAGAACTATCCAGCCTGAGATGTCCTGTACATAACAGGTGTTGATTCGACATCATATGACTGAACTAATAATTAATGACTTTGAAATGTAACAGCCTGACTGAACAGTAAATGAGAGCAGTCTACACATATTCCATGCACAAAGTGAGCTTTTTGGGGGGAGGAGGTAACAGTGTAGAGCAGATGGGGCCCTACAAAACTCCAGCACCTGATAGAAAGGGCAGCCACCATGCAGAGAGTACTATCAAGAAAGGATTTCCTGTAACTGCTGAACCACTGCACCCCAGGCCCAGCACACAGACACTGGCTAGCCTGCACCCAGCAGGCATCATCAACCGGCACTCCTTAAGACCCTTAGGGAAATCACTGGTATGTCACTGGGATTGGATTGTCTTGGCAACCGTACACTTGACTGTCCCTACTTCCACCTTTAAATTGCTGTGGGGTATTGCTTCCTACTCCGTCCGTGGTCAGACCGGGGAGTAGACTCCTTAGGATGTAATCGATCGAATTTCTTTGCAATGAGATTTCAAAATAAGAAAAAACAAACAAACAAATAACAAAACCAAGAAGAGATGCACCTAAAGCAAGAATGGCAAAACTCATTTAGCCTGAGCATGGGAGTGCTCTTACTAGTCTCAGTAACGATGGGTCTTCTTAACCTTCACCACTGAAACACATTTTCAGTTAGCAGAGTTTGTTTGGCACGCATGTGGCCCAGGGCTTGGTCCGTAGCTCCATATAACCAGTTGTGGTGGCATAGACTAACAATCCTAGCACTCAGGAGGTGGAGATGTAGAAGGATGAGGAGCTCAAAGGCACCTTAGGGCATACAGCCTGAGTTCTGTGAGACCTTGTAGCTCCAAAAGCAGAGTGCGCATGCTCTGTAAGAAGGGCCGGCCTTACCTGGTTATCCATGTCTTTGATGACCAGCAGAACAGGACTATCTAGGGATGCTGACTTCCTATAGAGCGTTTTCAAGCTGGTGCCGTGCTCTATTGTGCTGTAGGCCAGTCTCCACGGGTAGCCTTGCACCCTGGCTGGAAGGCGTCGGGCCAGCTGCCAATCCAAGGAAGGAAATACAAAGAGCCATCTCAACCTCTCATTAGTCATGAGCCAGTGTGATCACTAAGTGCATGTGCCTCAAACTAAAGAATCACGTACTTACATCTTGATCTGTTTTCCCTGGGCAATTATTTGCTACCACTGGCCACGGAGGAGAAGGGAAATCTGAACAGTGTTGGCCAGGCTACTGCCCAGGAGACAATTCACTCACTTAGAGCCTGATGTCATCCTGCAGTCCTGTGCTTCTCACTGATAAGACACACATGCTGGGAAATGTGTCCTAAGGCACATTTTTGGTAATGTGAATGCCCCAGAAATTTACTTAAATAAACCAACACAGCAACAATGTCACTGGAGGGCGATGTGGTGCATCACAGAGCAAAGTATGTGAATGTATGTACATCTGAAGACTGACTCCCACAGACCAAGCAAAACAAACGAGTAGTAACATATTCTTTCCTTTATAATCCAATCTGGCTTTTATCATTTAATATTTTTCCAGTTGTTCTAAATTTTCATAGGTTTAAGGCTGCTACCGACTACAGTGTCCTGTAGATCAAGGAAACACCCTTGTTTTCCATGAGAGCTCAGAGGGACTTTGTCCACCTTGTTCCCCGCCTCTTTCATCTATATTTAGCCTAAGCCTAGCTGCCATAAGTACTAATAAAAACCGTCTCGCCAAGAACCATTATTGAGGCAGTTATGAAATGCCGTGTATTCAGTGTTGCGGGTCAGCATCAAGGGCAGCAGGAAGACTACTCTACAGCTGCCTGTCCAAAACTCTAGACTTTCCCAGTGTGATTCTTTAAGGTTTTAGGAATTCTGGTTCCTAATATAACTGGTGGGAAAAATATAAGAGATTCCACATTGAGCTTACTAGCACATAAATACTTCACAAAATTCAAGTAGCGGACTTTTCTGAAAACACAAAGTAGACACAGATTAATTACATATTTTATAATGTATATTATTGATAATATATACGTAATATAGTGATCCTTTTTAGGTGCATTAGGACTATGGGAGATTGGTTCCATCTTTTTATGTTAAGAAATGGCCTTGTCTTAGGCACGGGAAGAAGGGCAGTAAGATCTTGTCCGCTTGTCCACATTCCCAGGAAGAACACAGAGAAGGCCGCTATAGCCTTTTAGAATCGGGAAGGACGCTGGCCAGCCGTGGATATGGTCTGCACCTCTGCTTCCTCCCCTTGAGATGCTTCAACTCAGACCACGGGCAAGCAACACTTAAGTCCCAGAAGACGCCACTGCTCAGCCTGTGGCGAACCCACCTGCTCGATGTGCATGTTCTCCAGGAGTGCACTGTGGGGGTGCAAGACGGGCAGTCCTTCCTCCTCTTCCTCCTCCTCCTCCTCGTAGTAGCTGCAAGTGCTCTTCCTGCGCTTTGCCTCCTCAACAGTGATGATCTGAAGTGAGGACAAGAACAGCCCAACATGAACGAGATGAGACGCACTTCTCCCCAAACTGTCCCGGGGCACGCTGCTGACGGAAAAGGTGGATAAACAGAACAGGAACATGGGGGGAAAGACTAATTTTCAAACCCAGAACAAATGCAGAATGTAAGCCGCGACAGCTGAGCATTTAGTATGCATGATTTAACGTCACAAGCTTTCCAGTCTTGCTCTTGCTGTTAATGGCTCCGAACCCTGCATCTCCATACACACAGTTCAAATCCTGTCAAAAGCTTCAGCCAGGTGCCTTTAGCCTGCACTGAAATTTAAATCTTAAAGGAAATAAGGGATCCTCCAGAAAGTCTGTAAATAGTGAGTTTGGGGAGATAAGGACAGATTTTAACCAAGCTTCCTCATTGTATCCATAGCAACCAAGCCTAGTAGAAATAACGGATGATAAAAGCTATGGCAGCTTTACTCTAAGTCACAACCAGGTTACAACTCCTTCTAAACATTTTACAATAATCAAAACATTCCCTTCTAAACCGAAAGGCATGTTATTACATACATCTCTTATTTAAATACAGTTGGGTTTATAAACAACAAAAGGTCCTTGCCTTAAAAACAACATTTTGTCCCTCTCAACTTCCCAGTAAATCACCAAGGGAAACAAGTAAGAGGTGGCTTGTTCTCTAAAATGCCCAGATACAGTAGTAGTGACAGCTGTGTCACAGAGCAAAAGCATCTAATTTACATCTAGGGAGAGTGGTCAGGCAGCGCATTGTTTGGCTTCGAAAATGCACAGTGATATGTACAAATTACTCATCTTTTGAGATGGATTTTGGGTAAGGAAATACATTTATGAATTTTCCTACCTTCTGCCGGAGAAGTTACAGAAACACTTTAAAAAGAATCATGGATCTAACATTTTAAAACGTATTAAACAAAGCTCATCATTTTGTTCCTACTTTCAAATGCTCAAATGTATGAAGAGTACAAAATGAGGCTGCAGAATGCAGAAAGTCAAGTGCAGACTTCAGATTTCAGAAAGAGAAGCCTCCACAGCGAAGAAAAGGATGTGCTCTGGGGGAACTGGCAGCGCAATACTTTCCAACTGCAAGTATTTCAAAACACATGGCAGTGACAGGACCCCCAGCTGCCCGGCACAGGACACACTCCCACCTACCTTCACGAAAGGTTCTTGGTCAGGCCTGGCATAATAGAAAATCTGAATGTCCAGGGGCAGCCTTCTGCCTCGCATGGTGCTGGGAGAGAAGACTGTGGCCCCAGAGAGGAACAGCTCTCTCGCTCTCGCTTGCGCTCTCTCCTCTCTCTCTCTCTCTCTCTCTCTCTCTCTCTCTGGCTGCCTGCACACCAGCCACTGGCTGCCAGGCTGAACTACACTACTTTTTCAGTATCTAGCTTCCTGAATGATTTGAGTTTCTGTTTCCCTCAGGAGGGGGTTCAACGGTTCTACAGGAACACACCCAAATTAGGATTTAGAGCAGGCACACTTCCTGTCAGGCAGAGCGGGAGTCTGTAAACCGACACTTTCACCTTTGAAACCCGCAGGACAATAAAACCCCATTGTCTCAGCGTTGGATTTTTCTTTCCGTCTTTCCTCTCAAACTCTTCATCCTTATGCCCTCCGGGTAGGTAACTAAGCTATGCTCACCTTGTCTCTTCAGGGTCGTCCCCCCCCCCGAACCCCCCACCCCCTTCCTTAAGGCTAAATTTAAAACGTGGTATCAGTTCCCAGCATCAGTTTGAATCTTAGAAACAAAAGGAGCCTTTAACAGGGGTAGTAGGCAGGCTCACTACAGGGACAACAGTTTCCACTTTACTTTTGAGTGTGTTACATGGGTGACCTGGGAGTGTGGGAGCATGTCCGATTTACAGGAGACTGTGACAGATACCCTGTTACACGCAGTTTGACAAAGCAGGTATCAATGTACAGTTTATCTTTTCACATTGTAGAATGCCTCTTCGTGACAAATAAACTTACCAGGTCCCCCTCTGCTCCTCAGATTGGGTGACAGAGGTTTGGAAAGAAATACAGATCTGAAACAGATCGCTTTTCACCTGTCTTTCTGTTACTCTTCCACACTGCTGGGACTTTCAGTCCCTGGAGCTACTGAGGGTTCAGGGTCCTGGGGTAGGTTTATAAATTGCATTCTGGCAGACAAGAGGACACTACATGTCAGGCAGGACTGACCCTCCATGCAGACACCTAACAACCCGGGACAAAATCAGTTGGATTCTGTTCCCAGGAGAAGCACCTTTCTCAGTGCTGGGTATTCCGTGATAGAGCACATTAATTAAGTGGTTCTTGGATTCTGGAGAGTGCCAACACTTATCGAGCATTTCTTGGATTCTGGATTCTGGGGAGTGCCAGATGTGTTGCCAGGCACAGGGACACAAAGCAGCCCACAGTTTCCTATGGGTGAGTGACAGAAGACAAAAATTATAAACAAATGCCATCACATGTGACAAAGAAGCTGAAAGCTCTCAAGGCTCAAAGGAGGTTGGGGACACCCTAGTGTGCCCTCAGAAGGCTTATTCACAAGGGAGAGGGTGGTTCTATTTGTGAGCAGGGTGGGGTGTGAGGAACTAGGCCAGGTGCGGGGTACAGTAAGAGAGCAGAGAGGAGCTGAAGGTTGGTGATGGGTGAAGAGCAAGGAAAAACAGAAGAAGAGATGAACGAGGTGGGTAAGATGTGGAAAAGTGGAGAACCTTAAGGTCTTGAAGGAGCCTTGTCTCATAGGAGAGAGTAGTTCTAAAACCTGGCTGCTTTTTTCAGATTCATCTGGGAGCTTTGGAAAAAAATATATAGATTTTTCTATAGTCTATATTTTTCCTATAGACTTACTAAAGCAAAATATCCAGAGGTGAGGGTCTGGGATTCAACTTTTTAAATTATAGAGTGAGCCTAAACCTATTCAAACAAACAAACAAACAAACAAACAAACAATAGCAATCATTCAAAACTGAGGTTCTCAAACGCTTGAACTAATCCTAACATTATGTCAGGTGGGAAAAGCCATCATAGAACATAATCTTTGTGTAGAGTGAAAAGGAAGCTCCACCCCCCTCAACAGACACCATGGCCCCAAACAAAATAGAAAATAAAGCCCAAGGAAATGTATGAAAGTGACAAGCATCATATATGTATATGTGTGTGTATATATATATATGTATACACACATATATACAAATATGCATAATATGTATATGCATATGTATAATAACTTTCTTTTTTTATATTAAATTTCTGCACTCCACTTTCTAAGCTTTTTATAACTGGCATGCGTGGCTTTTATAAAATGGAGATAAGGTGCATTTGAATCTTGAATCCAGGAGGATAGATTGGTAGGTGGGTTGTGGCTGGAGTCCACTGAGGTGAGAAATCCTGGCTGCCTAAGGAAGGTCTGGTGAGAGAGAGGCCCTGCAGCATTTAAGACCAGAGTTCACGGGATACTGATGGGAAGAGATAAGCTGCCTAGTCAAGAAGTTGAAAGGGAAAAAAATCTAGTATTAAACCTAGGTTTGTGGCTCGGACATCGCTGATAGAAATACGTGAGCAGAAACAAAAATGTTGGAGAATAAGGAGCTATTCTAGGTACCCTGAAGATTACAACCCGTTAACTCCTGTGCGAGCCAACAATTCTCATTTGCACCCTAAAGCTGAGGGGCAGGGCTGGTCTCACAATGCTTCTAAGCACTACTTGTTTGGAATGAGGGACATGGAGCATTCTTCACCTCAGTGCTTTGGGACTCTGTCTCCCATATGGACAGAATGACACAACGGAGCCCACCCACTCTATTGCCTCACTCCAGCTGCCCTTTCTTTCCCCAGCACATAAGCTCTGGTATGTGCACGGAGGGCTTGGAGAAGGTTAAATTGTTGTTTCTACCTCCGTCTTTCATCGCTTCCTTCAACAAAGGTCCCCAAACAACTTTCCAGAAGAGTTTTCACTCCCTTTCACCTTCCTCGGTGGCTTTGGAGCTAACTGCCCAACTGTCCTGTCCTCTGATCTTTCAGTCGACTGAGCTCACTCTGCATGCCCTCTTGTCCCCTTGTCATTTGGTCTGCGTGTGGGTGGCCTCTTCTCTGCTACCCACCAAGAGTAGATAAGATCCAAGTCCAAGATGAATGGGAAGAAGGAGGAGAGGCCTTTGTCAAGATGGTGCCTTTGGCTCAGGATACTCAGGTCTAGTTAGGAAAGGGTTAAGTGCCCATCGTGGTTCTAAACTTTCTTTCTGGAGGTCTGTGTTGGGTGAAAGACCACAGCCTCAGTGAGAAATTATCTGTTCCTGTTAATATTTAGCAGAAGAGAGGCCAGGATGGGATATTCTTATATGTCTTAGCCAAAACGCTAGTGTTAGGCCATCACATCTGCTGGGCCATGCAGGCATGTGAGCTCTACCATAGTATCTTGTCATCAAGAGCCACAAGGATAGTTAGGTAAGAATAGGTGGTAACTAAAGGGTCTATGAAGGCTTTAGTGCCAGTTATACTGCAGGGAACAGGGTTCAAAAGGCAACTGAGCAGCTGGAGACAATGACTGTGATACAGTTTTTATTCAAGAGTTAGGTGGCAGCAGAAAGCAGGGTGGTGGGAAAAGTGAAGATGAAGCTAAGGGGCTGGGGCCAGCACAGTGAGAAAAGTGCTTGCCTTGCAGGCTTAGGATCTGGGACCCGTGCCCAAAAGCCACGGGAATACAAAAGGCTAGGGATGGTGATGCCTGAGAGGTGCTGACAGGAGGAACTGCAGGATAAGCCAACCAGATAAGCCAGCCAACCTAGCTTATTTGGCTACTTTCAGACCAATTAGAGATTCCAAAAAGGTTAAAAAAAAAAAAAAAAAAAAAAAAAGATGGGTGGTGCCTCTACACTAAAGCCCAAAGTTCTCTCCTCACCTCTCCCTCCCTCCCTCTCTTCCTCTCTCTCTCCTCTCCTCCTCCTCTCTCTCTCTCTCTCCCTCCCTCTCTTCCTCTCTCTCTCTCTCTCTCTCTCTCTCTCTCTCTCTCTTTCTTTCTCTCTCTGTTCCCGCCCCCCTTACACACACACAGGAGAAGAATAAAGGAGATGAAGTGTTTCTTCCTTTTTTCCCATAAAGAAAAAAACAAACCAAAATGTCATCTTGTGGTGAAAGATAAGGAACTGAGCAGGAAGGAGAATGCCTTTAAAGATACACAAGATAGCTACAGCTGATAAAACAGAAGTCAGCCTTAGAGAGGAAAAGAGCCTCTTCTCCCTGAGCCAGAAACTAAGAATGCCAAAATGGGTCATTTAAAACGCAGGAAAGGGAGGGTTAGAACATAAATTTGTTCAATTCCTCCTCTGTCAAGTGAAAGGGAGGTGCATCCAGGATGCACGGAAGCTGTAGTGGGCTAGGGAGCTTAAGAAGAACGGTGAGAGGTTAGACAAGGGACCGGTGTCTAGTTAGGAGCGAGGACCCAATGGACTCAGAAACCATCCATCTATCTCTGTACCATTCTGCTTGCTTTGTGGCTTTTGCTTTATTTCTGTTCTTTGAGATGAGGCCTAGTCTATGCTACGTAGGTTGATCTCAACCTCCTGGACTCACGTGATCCTTCAGTCTTGCCTATGGAGTAGCAGGGCAACAGGTATGTGCCACCATGCCTGGCTTGGCCTGTAAGGTTTTCTGTGGCAAGGCTTGACTACACAGGATCAGAGCAAGTGGGAGGGTATACCAGGCAGGAATACAGCAGCCTAGATGGGGACGATGGATGGAAGAACACCTGAGCAACACCTGAGCCACTCCTGCGCCACTGGTAGTGCAGTTATCCTTGAATTCATTCACCACCTAAGACAGGAGGACACAAATACTTCGAGGGCTCCAAGATGGGTACCGAGTAGGATGGACTCACAGGGCCAGACTCAAGAGAGATTCATGAAGATTATAAAAAAGGCGTACGGGTAGGAAGGCGTGACAGACATATAGTCCTGTTTGTGCCCCTGTCTACCATCTTGGCTGTGTAAGCTTATTACACACAGAATGCGTCTTACCCATCTTTATACTACCAGAGTCCCACCCCAAAGAGGTCCTTGATACATGACAGTCTAAATGGATAAAGAGAACTGCAGTTGGCAAGCTGTAACTAACTCCCAGTCAAACCAAGCTCTCCATCCATTTTTGTATGGCCCAGGAGACAAAGTTTCAAAATGTATTTTAAGTGGTTAGGAAGAAGAAAAGAAGAAGAAGAAGAAGAAGAAGAAGAAGAAGAAGAAGAAGAAGAAGAAGAAGAAGAAGAAGAAGAAGAAGAGAAGAAGACGAAGAAGAAAAGAAGAAGAAAGAAGAAGAAGAAGAAGAAGAAGAAGAAGAAGAAGAAGAAGAAGAAGAAGAAGAAGAAGAAGAAGAAGAAGAAGGAGAAGAAGGAGTATCAGTTACTAACAGTTTTTCCTCTGCTGTGGCATTTTGGGGTCCCCCAAAGCCTGTGCTCTTATCGGGGTATTTACCTCCCAGCTCTTGGTGGTCGGCTCACTGAAGAAGTTGTCGATCATGTTCAGTTCTTCCCTTTCCACCACCACAAAGCCTTGGTCCTTGGCGTCTTTCCCATAGACATCAGGAGACCATTGAACAAAGAAGGTGTACAAGTGACCCACCCTGGAAAACATGTTCGTGATTCATGTTAACACGGAGGAGTCCACGTTCCTGGCAGGCATCAGCAGTGCCCTAAGTACCTGTGGCAACCTTTTTTCCTGCCTGGCACATTGTTGTCCTGAGTCGGAAATCCCCCACTGTCAAAGTTACCTTTGTGACCCACTTCCAAACTTAGAAAATAGGAACCCACAAACAACACGAAAGCCCACAGGCACCAGCCCATCATTGAAACTGCCTCAATCTGAAAGGAAGATCAAGAGATGGGACAGAAAATGGAAAACCCCAGTGAAATGTTACACCAAAATGTTTCTTCTTCACTGACTTTCACTTATTGGATACACAGGAACTGACAGAAAAAAAAAATTGTTGACTTGAAGCTTTAGCTGGGAGCAAAGACAAGCTGTAGTCCAAAGAACCTTTCTATAGAGCAAGATACGTAACAGTTTTACTAAAACCCCTGTCAACTGGAACAATAAATAGTTATCGGGAACAACATTATTTTCTCATTGGGAAGAGACTTATTGTTTACCTCTCAGGTATGGTCTTTGCTTCCACTTACTCTGATTTCTTATACACATTTAGGACACAAATTTCTGAAGCATCTCTCTGGCTATGATCACGAAAGAAATGGCTAGTGCTCAGGAGAGGATAGGGGCTCTCAGTTTCACAGCCTGTGGCATCCACCCTGCATGGACCAGTCCTAAACACTAAGGTTTTGTTTGTTTGTTTGACTGTATCAAATACTTTCACAAAACTGATCGGAGTAAAACAAATACAGTCTCCAGCCCAGTTCTAATCAAACCTGCCTATCAGCTCTTGCACACATGTTCATGCAGATAAAACAAACTCTTCTTTGTAATGGTGGCCAAGACATAACTGCATTGTATGTAACATTACATAACAACACATTTACCGCATTACTAATCTTTGTACCCATCTTTAATGACTACACTGAACTAAAAAAATGAATGAGCCATACCCAGCTTGCATTTTGACATTGCCAGGATGTGCGCATAGATTTCTTTCATTATATAACTAATGTTGTGAGGAAAACTGCACCGTGTGTACCTTGTGCCATATTCTAAATTATTTTCTCAAGATTAGTTCCCAGAAAGGGATTACTAAGTCCAAGGGTGTGCTTTTACAGCCCAGGATGGTCCTGCTAAACTGATTTGGAAAAGTTGATGCTGGTATATTTTGGTTTCTAAGTTTCCCAACAACTTGGTTTATCCTTTTTAAAAACGAGTTTATACGGGCTAGATAGATGGCTCAAGGGGTAAAGGAGCCTACCACCAAAACTGAGTCCAGTGCCCAGGACCCACATGAGAAAAGGAGGGACCTGCCACCTGTCCACAGCCAGACCCAGCCTCTGACCTCTACCTGTCCCCAAAGCCCCCTCCCAATATACCACACTGATAAATAACTTTTACAATTGTAAATGAGTTTGCAATATTTAAACTTTATCCTCAGTGTGCTTTTCTTTGAGGTTGAACAGGTTTCAGTATGTTCTTTCTTGTTGGAGCCATTGTTTTATGAGTTGGTTACATATGATGTGATTTTTTTTCTTTTCAACTTGTAAGAGGCTTTATGTAATGTAAATACCAGCCACCATCAACACATACATATACAAATATATTTAAATTTATTTATTTTTATATTATGTGTATGGGTACTGTGTGTGTGTGTGTGTGTGTGTGTGTGTGTGTGTGTGTGTGTGTGTCTATGTGTGTAGTGCCCATGGAAGCCAGAAAAGAGTGTCATATCCTCTGATATTGATATCATTATTATAGACAGTTGTTAGTAATCATGTGGTGGGAACTGAGTGCTGGGAACTGAGCTTGGGTCCTCTTCAAGAGCAACCAAGTACTCTCTCTCTCTCTCTCTTTTTAAAAAAGATTTATTTATTATGTATACAGTGTTCTCTCTGCATGTACACCTGCACATCAGAAAAGGGCACCAGATCTCATTACAGATGGTTGTGAACCATCATGTGGTTGCTGGGAATTGAACTCAGGATCTTTGGAAGAGCAGCCAGTGCTCTTAACCTCAGCCTGTAACCAAATACTCTTACTGATGCTGAGCCATCTCTCTAGCCCCAGGTTTTATATATTTTAAAAACCCATTCCTTTTAGATTTCTCCTTCAAAGCATAGAAAGTTGTCATTTAAGACAAAGTTATAACGTACATCTGTGCATAAGTACTTACTGGTCAATGCAAATATTACCATTAAAATAAATATGGATATTGATATATACTCTTGTTCAAGGATATAATGGTTATACTATCATTTGGCTTGGTCATAACATCCAGGTTTGGGTCAAACACAATCCTCCATTTGCTACGGAAGGTAATTTTTCAAAGATATGGTTAGTGTTTAAATCACTAGATTTTAGCAAAGACAATTACTTTCCTGAATGTGGATGGAATTCTAGCATTCAACTGCCTTAGACATGTTTGTACATCAACTCCTCCCTGGGTATCAAGTTTCCTGGTCTGAAAACTTCCTAAAAGTTTGTCTTGCCAGTCCAAGTAAAACCTTAGCCAATTCATTAAAAAAAAAAAAAAAAAAAATGCATACTTGACATCTGTTTTGTTTCTTTTTGAGAAATTGAATCGATGGGACAAAGATATTGCCTATCATGCATCGTTTTTTGTAATTTTGGATGAATTTATTAGTATTCAAATATAAAAAAATATATATGTAAAGCTTGATATGGTGACAACTGCCTTTAAACCCAGCACTTGTGAGGAGGAGGCAGGTGGATCTCTGTGAGTTTTAGGCCAGCCTGCTCTACAAAGCAAGTTCCAGGCCAGCTAGAATTACATGGTAAGGCCTGGTTTAAAAACAAAAACAGAAACCAACTAACAAACAAAAAAGAACCATTTAAAATAATAGATAATAAGAAAGTTTCCTATCCAAAAAAAAAAAAAAAAAAAAAAAAAAAAAAAAAAAAAGAAAGAAAGAAAAGAAGAAAGAAAGAAAGAAAAGAAGTTTCCTATAATTTGTTTTATTAATCTTAGCCATTCTGACAGGTGTAAGAAGAAATCTCAAAGTACTTTTGATGTGCATTTCCCTGAAGACTAAAGATGTTAAAGGTTTTTGTTTGTTTGTTTGTTTGTTTTCTTTTGTTTTAAGTGTTTCTCAGTCAGTTGGATTTCCTCTTTTCAGAATTGTTTAGCTCTCTACCCCATTTTGTGATACCTTGCATTTCGTGTTCTTTATATATTTTGGATATTAGCCCTCTATCTAGTGTGGAATTACCTTTACCTATTCTGTATGCTCCCACATTGTCTGAATGAGGGTGTCCTTTGCTGTACAGAAGCTTTTCGGTTGATCTTAGTGCCTGTGCTATCAATGTTTTGTTCAGAAAGTGTTCTGGGCTGATGAGTTCAAGGCTATTCCACACTTTCTCTTTTACCAGGATCAGTGTGTCTGTTTTATGTTGAAGTCTTTGATCTACTTGGAGTTGAGTTTTGTGTACAGCTATATGTATGGCTTGTTTAGCATTCCTCTATATCCAGCCAACCAATTTGAGCAGCACCATTGGTTGAAGATGCTGCACTTTTTCTAGCTGGTATTTCTGCTTCCTTATCAAAAATCAGATGCTCATATGTATTTGTGTCTGGGCCTTCAATTCAACTCCACCCATCAGTGTATCTGTTTTGTGCCAATACCACACTGTTTTTATTACTATAGCTCTGCAGTACAATTTGAGATCAGGAATGTAATATCTCCAGCAGTTGTTTTTATCACTTAGGGTATTATCATTAGAGTATGTATCACTTAGAGTGTTTTAGTTATTTGTGTGTGTGTGTGTGTGTGTGTGTGTGTGTGTGTGTGTGTGTGTGTTTCCATGTGAAACTGGAAAGTGTTGACTCGTTCAAGTTCTGTGAAGAATTGTGTACATTCTGTACGTTGCTTTTGCTACTGACCATTTTTACTATATCAATCTTACCAATCCATGAGCATAGGAGATATTTCCATCATCTGATATCTCCTTTATTTTCTTTCTCAGGACTGTAAAGTTTTTTTTATAATACAAGTCATTCCCTTGTTTGGTTAAAGTTACTCCAAGATATTTTACTTTATTTGAGGCTACTGTGAAGGAGGCGTTGTTTTCCTGATTTCTTTCTTGGTCCCTTTTATCATCTGTATATGGGAAGGCTACTGATCTTTAAGTTTTTTTTTTTTCTCTTTTGGTTTTTCAAGACAGGTCTCTCTGTGTTAGCCTTGGCTGTCCTGGAGTCCCTTTGTAGACCAGCCTGGCCTCGAACTTACAGTGATCCACCTGCCTCTACCTCCTGAGTGCTGGGATTAAACTACCACAATCTGGCTGTGAGTTAAGTTTTTTGAAAGTGTCAGCTGAAGGAGTTTCCTGATAAGAGTTTTTAGGGCCATTATGTCTGTTGCCACATCATTTTCAAATAAAAATACTTTCTGTTTGTATCCTCATAACTTTTGTCAGTTGTCTTATTGCTCTAGCTAAGGCTGCCAGTTCTATATTGAACAGATAGAGAGAGACAGATACTGGAAAGCCTTGTCATGTTCCTGATTTTAGTGGGAATGCTTCAGGTTTCTCTATTTAAGTTGATGTTGGCTATGAGCTTGCTGTAAACTGCATGTATTATGCCTAGGTATATCTCTGTATCCCTATTTCTTTCAGGATGTTTTTTTCATAAGAAGGTGTTAGATTTTGTCAATGGCCTTTTGTATCTAACGAGATGACCATGTGTTGTTGTTGTTTTTCTTTCAGTTTGTTTATATGGTGGGTTACATTTATCCACTTATGTATGCTGAAGCACCCTTGCATCTCTGGGATGACACCTACTTGATCATGGTAGATGATCTTTTCGACGTGTTTTTGGATTAGATTTGGAAAGTATTTTACTGAGAATTTTTTTGTCTATGTTCATAACAGACATTCCTCTCTAATTCTTTGCTGTGTCTTTATGTGGTTTGGGTATCACAGTAACTGTGGCTGCATAAAAAGAACTGGGCAATGTTCTTTCTGTTTCTACTGTGTGAAAAAATCTGACAAGAATTGGGGTTATCTCAAACTCTTTGAAAGTCTTGTAGAATTCTACACTCAAACCATCTGGCCAACAGCTTCCTCACTAAGCAGTACTTTACCAGATGGATCTACACAGTTTATAGAGCTGTGCTATACAGTTGGACATGTCAGCTGTTTTTCATTTCTGCTGTGACAAACACCGCTATGAGCCACCCGTTTTGTATGAGTGTCATTTACCTCAATGGATGAGGAAGAGCTCAGTCCTGATGTGACTTGACGAGCTGGGGTTAGCTGGGGACAAGAGGAGGGAAGATAGGGGGAAGAGGGAGGGACCAGGAGGAGAGGAGAGAGGGCGCTACGATCGAGATGTAAAGTGAATATATTAACTAAAAATAATTTTTAAATTAGTGTCATTTCACACATGCACAGATAAAGCCCCTGCCTATATTCCCAGAACTAGGGTTGTACTGTCTGCCACGTAAGCACTAGGTGGGCCCAACCCTGATTTGACTCCAGGACTAGACAAACTTGGATGTGTTGAGGGTAGTGTGGCTACAGACTAGGGTTGCATGGTCAAAGAAACAATCTGATACACTTATAATCATACAAACATTCATTTTTAGAAAACTCCATTGCTCTGTGTCAGGATTCTATTACCTTTGTCCCCTGCATCTCCCTACTAGCTGTTTACTGAGAAAACACGAAATTAGCCACTGTGCCAGAGAGGTCTGATAAACACAAAATTCTCCAGGCTTTCTTTAAAAATGTAGTTCATCATTTTTTTTTTTTTCCCTGAAGCAGAGGCACAGTGCAGAACCAAATACACTTACCTGTACCTTTTAAAAATAATTTATTTATTTTTAGTTTTATAAACCTTGGTATTCTTCCTGCTTGTATGTGTCCGTGTGAGGGTGTCAGATCCCCTGCAACTAGAATTACAGACAACTGTGAGCTGTCATGTAGGTGCCAGGCCCTTTAAAAGGGCAGCCTGTGCTCTTAACTGCTGAGCCGTCTCTCCAGCTCCTCAATCTAACTTTTATAAAAGATACATTTGTTAAACAGTGCGTGCTCATACTAGGGAAAAAAAAAAAATCAAGTGTGGGCAACACAAACGGCCTTCTGATTGCTTGTGGTTGGTTTCTGCGTAAAAAGAGAAAACCAGCTTCAAAACTTCCAGGCCTCAGCGTCGCTGGCAGCTGGCCTGTAACTCACAGCTGGTCTGCTGCTCACAGATGGCCTGTCACTCACAGATGGCCTGTCACTCACAGATGGCTTGTCACATACAGCTAGGTCCTAATGTTTCCCCTTGGCCATAAAAAAATTACAGAGAATATCAGTCCGATGAGGGCACTCTGGGCAAAACCAAAAATCATTCTATTGTTGTGTGAACTCAGATTAAAAACCACGAGTGATCTAGGCACAAAGTGGTCACCCCTGTGCTGCTCTGTCAGCAGCCTCTCCTGTCTAGTTCGCCCTTGCTTCTAGGTGAGACTGCTGGAGGTGCCTAATCATGGCAGTGGTTGTTTCCCCAGGACCTCTCGCCTAAAGCAAAGTTTAAGCCACCACCAGTTACCTCACGCATGCCTAAACCCTCTAACTCCACACTGCAACGAGAGATGTACCCACGGAACTTCTACACCAAGATACATTCAAAAGGCCAAATCATGAGACATCTCCCTGTGTCCCTCACAAGTAAAGGTGACTTTATTCATCTGTGTCTCTTTAGTATTTTGTAAGTAGGTATGACTACAAATGCTCTTTCGGCAAGTGCTCTGCCACTGAGCCACCTCCACAGCCCCTAACACTCTCTTATTTAGATGCCAGCTTCCCCCAGCGTGTACTCTGCCATTACAGAGCCCACCCAAGTTCTTAACCTTTAGCATGCTTTTGTGGCTCCCAGGGTACTGCACCTGTAACTGGGCTTCCTGTGTACCCACAGTCTGTGTCAGTGACCCTGATTTTCTGGAATATCAGGTGTGGTTGGGATTGAGTATCGAATTCAACTGATCATCCGTATACTTGGGGATGTAGTTTGGCCTGGACTAGTCCCCTCAGGTGGTCACTGGGGTTCTTTCTATTACATTAAAAAATCCCTGGGCTGGAGTGATGGCTCAGCGGTTAAGAGTACTGCCTGCTCTTCCAAAGGTCCTGAGTTCAATTCCCAGCAACCACATGGTGGCTCACAACCATCTACCGTGAGATCTGCTACCCTCTTCTGGCATGCGGGCATATATGAAGGTGAAACACTGTATACTTAAATAAATAAATATTAAAAAAGAAGAAATTTTTTAAAAAAAGAAAAAGAAAAAATCCTTTGCTTATTCCTTATGTTTCTGAACTCCTTCCTAGTCCTTTGCCTAGCTGAGAACAGACATTTTGATTACTTTTTTGGAAGAACAAAGCACTTCTCTCTCAGAGGGAAAGTCTTCATACAGGAAGGACAACAGCTATCGAAGAAGCATCCATTGCGACAAGTGCTGAGAGCATGGTGGACGATGTTGCTTTGTAAAACTGCAAGGAAACTGAGATGAGTGACGGTGTGGGCTCAGTTCTGCATGCCTTCTGAGACATAATAAGAAATGCGAGCTGTGAAAGTGTAAGTCAATATAGACTTTAGGGAAGAACCAACCTTGGCAACTTCTAGTCACTTCCCTTTCTGGTAACAAAGACCAACATAGCCATGGTGACCATCTCAACGGTTCAGGTTAATTCTAGAGGTAAGTAAGATAAGGCTGACGTAGTACTTCACAGCGAGAACATATGTGGAAGATTATCTCCTTGATGGAGACAATGGATTGCCACAACCCGCTGGGAAGGTGAACTTGGGTAAGAAGGCTAAAGAAAGGCAAGACTATAGAAGGCTCAGAGTGTGTTTTAAGGGGAGCCCAATGCTTCTTAGCTCCCTTTGAAGCCCATTGTTACTGGAGCGACTCTGAAGTGTTCTGATGGCCGTAACTGACGTAAGTTCTACCTCATCATTCCTGGGGGGAGATATCCCCAGGGGCGGGGACGGTGCTCCACTTTTGTCCTGGTTATTTAAGGAGATAAAATTGAGTGTACTGGGATGCTATTGCTTAAATTTAGACCAAGCTTCAAGCCACTGGCCACGGGAAGGAAGGAAATAGGTGCACACGTGTATGTGTGCCTCTTTGGAGCTGTAACAAATGGAGGCAGGTGAATGAAAAAGGATATGACTGATCCAAGGTGTGGATAAGAAGAATTTTACTGTAGAGATGGAGGAAGAGACCAGCCAGAAGCATTTGGAAGAGTCTAGACTGAACTAGGCCATGAGAGGAAAGAGATGGGGGAGGGGGCAGAGCTATAAAGAGTGCCAAGAGGGCAAAGAGGCCATGAGTGAGCCAAGAGAGGGGCTCAATATTATATAGAAATGAGAAGCTGGGGGAGGGGATTGAGGCCCTAGTTCAAGCAGGGGTTCAAGTAGGGGGTAGGGTGAGGTTTGTAGGGATGAGACAGAGACGCTGTGTGAGCCCAGAGGCCAGTCAGCTTTGGTATGCTAATACACACCATGGTTAGCAGGTCCCAGATGTCTTTGGAACCTGCCTGTTGGGTACTCACTTTGGAAGTAAAGCATTCTTATCTACCAGTGCCATTCTTTCTAGAAGTCTTTTCACCCAGGGCAGCAATCTGGGATGCTCAAGCAAAGAGGCTTTTTTCTTTTTTCTTTTTTTTTTTTAAACCTATCTCTGTCTTTTTCTAGGACTGCCAAATTTTCAGTGAATGAATGATCAGTGGAAGGTTCCAGACTTGCCTAAGTTCAGAGTGGCATATTCTGAAGTAGCCAGTTGTGGGTCTAGAGCAGTGAGGACCAGCTTCATGCTTTGAGAGAGCTCTGGGCTTGTACCTTCAGTAGTGGGGTAGTCTCTCGTGAACAGGAAAAGCTTAGCGTCACAAGAGTGTTAGTAATAAAAAGAGAAGCAGCTTCATATTTTAATGAAGGCTTAGGAAAGGCAAAGCTTCCTATAGGGAAAAAAAAAATGAGTTATCCCTCCTACAAGGAAGGTTATGTCTGCCTGCCTCAAGGACCTTACATGGTACAGTGACGTTACAAGTCAGGGATTGCTCAATATAATAAGGAAACTGAAGTTACCAGAAATGCAATAATGTGCCCAAACACTCCACCCTAGGCACGTTCCAGCCAGCTAAGGCTGAATGCCTTTAAAAGAATTCTGTAGGTAGGTCTATTTTTTTGTTTTGTTTTGTTTTTTGTTTTTTTGTTTTTGTTTCCATAGAAAGACGCCGTACATCATAATTACTTCCCTAGTTTGGGACTGTGAACAAAGCTTACGCAAATACTAGCAGTGTCTTGTTGGCCCTCAGGGCCCCTGATTCCCAATTCCTATTTCCTATTCCCTGGGTAGGCACACTGCATGGTAAGTCCGGACTTGGACTGAGCAGCTGACACGTGTATTGAACTCAGGGAAGTGGCGTGACAGTGGGCCCTGCCTCGATAGCCACAGAAGTTCTCCCTTGCCTAGGAAGCCACATGGGAAAATGAGATGGCAAACTGTACAGCTACCGTCCGATGGGAAATGCTCACATCTTTTCTTTCAGACATCCAGGGTACAATCACACCCTTACTTCTCTTAACATTAGCTTCCCACATAATATTAACACACCCCCATTTTCTTACAGTCAGGGACATCGTTCGAGGAATCAGAGGAAAAATTAAGAAAGGAATGAAGAATTTAAATAACCTGCTCCACAGGAGAAAATTTTAAAATAGATTTGGAATCAATTTACTTAAGTTCAAAGGTCCTTGGAGACAAAATGAAAGGAGTATGTGTCCTATCCCATTGCTCTTTTCAACCCGTTATGCTTAATTCTCTTCCCTTTGTTTATATTATATGAAGTGTTTACTGGCTAGGGAGAGGATATGACTGAACGACAGTTGCCTTCAGTTTATTCAGCTGAATTCTTGCACTAGTTCTTTATACCCAATGGGGTTTTCCCAGCTGTTGGTTTCCAGGACTTAACAGACCTCAGGAAATACAGCTCAGGGGCCCAGATCCCCCACCTTGATCCTCCTGGATCTCACCATGTCTATTGCTTCCTTCAGACTAGACTCATTCATCTTCAACCATCGAGTCCCCTCTGCCTCAAACTTTCCCAGCTATTTGGTTGGCAGGATTCTAAACCAGCCAGGTCACCTTCACCTGTGTTTCGCTGCTGTGTGCCTCTCCCAGGCTCGCACACAGGCCACCTCTTCTAACTTCTCGCCTAGGGAAGCTGTTGTTGGGCTTGCTTATGCGTGCATAATGGACCCTTCCTCCGTGCATCTCATAGCCACGGATGGCATGTCGCTCCCTTTCTACTCCTCACAGTGCTTGTTAGAGCTCCGGCCACCATCTCAAGCTCTCAGCCTCTCTTACCTGTGCCCTCTTTAAATGGAAAATTCTCTACTGCGTGAAGAACAGCTCCCTTGCAACTTCCCATAGAGACTTAGTTCTCCACGGTTCCTCTTTTACCTATTGTCATCCTCCTTTCTGCACTGTCATGGGTCCCACTCCTTGTCAACTTTCCCCAATTCTGTCCTCTTACTCTCCCACTCTGTCCTTTAAAAAAAAAAAAAGAAAGTTCTAGATTTTTTCCCCCTGACTGTTCCTTTCCATTCTTCACTTTCAGAGTATACTATTTGGGCTAGCATATTCCTTTTCAACCCTGAATTCATCTGTTCTGATCTATCTACTTTTTTAGTATATGCCACTGATAAATCAAGTTGGCCTCACATACTTTCTGAAAAGGGGCAGAAGGTTAAAAAAAAAATGCTGTTCCTTTCTTCACTGTTTTAGTGATGAGGCTGGTTTTCTCAAGTCACCAGCTATGCAAAAACAACAGTATCTTAATCCTTATAGCCTTGACCTTAGAAAGCCTGTTGAGGCCTGAGAGGCTCAGTGATTCACCTTGTGGTCTGTTCCCCGATGAATCAGCAGCCTTGGGACGTTATCCAGGGGTTTTCTCAGAGCTAGCACCATTACCAGTAATTACAGCCTCTGCAGCTGCCAACTGGTCCTGAAGCAATGTATTGTAATACACGTAACAAGGGAGCAGAAAACTTGGTCAAGTATTAGGTCCTGGGAAAAGCTAACCTTTTAGGAGGAAGTAGACCTGGTGCTGAAATGAGGCCAAGATGAAAGGGCAGAGACACAGGGCGACTAAAATTCAAAGCCAATCATTTCATCTAGTTCTATAAAACTCTTTTAAGCATCTTCCTGGAGGTTTTAGGGGCAATTCAAGCTCTGTGTAGGTGCTTAAGGTCTCTGTTTGGTGCCACACTCTCAAGTGTGCTACTGGTTCAGACACAGGGTCCATGTTCATTCCTCATATAAGTTGATTCTATCATCTGTCTGCCTTTCTGCCTGTCTGTCTATTTCTATCCATCATCATCATCATCATCATCATCTCTCTCTCTCTCTCTCTCTCTCTCTCTCCTCACTCTCTCCCTCTCATCTGTTTATCCATCCATCTTTAGGAAGAGCATTAAAAGAGGTAAGCCTGAAGGAGAAATGTCTATGACTGGGGTCTGGAAAGGCTTCTGAGTTGCCACAGCTGAGCTAGGTATTGAGGAAGGCAGAAGAGTTCATTATAGGAGGAATGTGGGAAGGTCTTATATTGCCCAGAACATGTACATTGCTGCTGTAATAAGGTCAAACTGGATACGGCAGGAAGAAAGAGAGACGCTGTAGTCAGGCCTTGCATGACTTCTCACAGAGGTCTCTCTAATGGAGATAGGACAGTGACAACATAAGAGGCCAGGTCTTTATTTAGAGTGTTCAGATGTTGGGTCACCAAAAAAAGAAAAAATGGGACAGAGAATATAAATTGTCCATCAACTACGAAAGACATAATATGGTTTCCTAAACAAACAACAACAACAAAACCAGCTACCAACAGTTCTTTCACATGACCCAGCTTTCCCACTGCTGGATATTACCTTGGACTACAAGTCAACAGGTAACAGAGACACTTGCACATCAATGTTAATTGTAGCACCATTCACAACAGCGACCTTATGGAGTCAACCTAGGTGCCCAAAAAGTGAGAACTGAGTAATGAAAGGGTGGTATAGATGCAAAATAGTAATTTTCTTTAGCCATAAAGAAGGTCAAAGTTATGTCGATTGTAGGAAAACAGAGGCAACTGAAGATAATATTAAGTGAATAAAGCCAATCATAGAAAGACATATATACCTTATTTTTCTCTCATGTATGGGTCCTAGATTTTATGTAGATAAAATCTATGTGTATGGATGTATGTATGTGTGTGTATGTCACAGATAGAAGCAAAACTGTTGGGGGGAGGGGGAAGGTGGGACCCACAGAATTTAGAGGGGAAAAAACAGGAAGTGGTGGGGGTGAGGGTGATGTACTCAACATACAACATACACATATACAGAATCTTAGAAAACATGCTTACGGCATCTTCCTCGCCCATCAAGATAGAGTGAGGGACTATTGCGGAAGCAAGGATCTCCCCAGGAAGGGAAAATAGAATAGTTAGTTCTAGGTGGATTGGTGGATACTGGAATAGGAGTGGGGAAGGAAGAAGGGGGTAAAGAGGGAAATACAGGGAGGGACAGCTAAAACTAAGGGTCATAAAGAAACCAAATACAGTAGAAGTGTCTTAAAATACATAAGTATATGAAAAAGAAATCTAATTTGGAATAATTATAAAGACCCAATTAGACATCTCTTGCCATGAAATGAAACTTCTGGCACTGGGAATAGGTTGCATCTAACAGAATTCTTAGCCAAAGAGGTGCCATGTGAACCACCAAACAACCCAGGCTATTTCCAAAGCTATTGGCTGCTTTCCACAATGGATGGTGAGGCCCCATCACTGAGGAAAACACTGAGCATGAAAAAGTCAATCTGGTGCTGACAGAGCTTTCACCTCTACTGACTAGTGTCCATGGTCCTGGAAGTTACTCTGCATGCTACCAGAGGTAAAGGTAACTACCGACCTAGTTCGAAACCCTCTGATCTACAATGGCGGTCTGCCTGCAAGATGTGCTAGTGCAATGGTGGCACAAAATTTGTAACCAACCAATATCTGATTGCATTTAGGGCCCATTACATGAGAGGATGGAACCTATATCTAACATTGCCTAGGTGGCCATGAATCTGTCACTAGACAAACCAAGAACCCAGGGGGAAACAAAACTACTGCTCTGCTGAAGATGTGTAGTGATAAAGTGACTCCTAATGGCATTTCCTACACGTATATCAGTGTCTTGCTCAGCCATGAGCAGAGAAGCTTCTTCCTCTAGTAGATGATAACAAATACGGAGTCCCACAGAGGGACAGTGCACAGAGAGGCCTTGGAACACTCAATCCTACATGGGGTGTCTCCATCAAATACTTCCCCTCAGAGTTCAGGGAACTATGCAGAACAGGAGGCAGCGAGGATAGAAGACACCAAGGAAACAAGCTCTTAGAAACAGCAGGACTGATGTGCCTATGAGCTGACAGAGACTGTGGCACCATGCACAGGGCCTGCACAGGCCTAAGCCAGATCGGTCCGAGTGCTGAGAGGGGAAGTGAACACAGCCCCCACCCCTAAGCCAGATAGGGATGCTGCCAAAGGAAAAATTAGTTTCTCTAATGGAATCTCACTGGCTACCTAAAGCACAGTTAAGGAAAGGCACCATGCCTACCAATAGATGGCCAACACAAAATGAACACAATGATATTTTTGGAGGGTTGTGTGTTTGGTTTAGTTTTTTGTTTTTGTCTCACAATGCTTTGTCTGGGAATTTTTAATTTTTACCATAAGGCCTTTTGCTTATATATTATGGTTTCTGATACTGTTTTTATGTGTTTCTTGTGCTTTTTCTTTGGTTCTTTTTGTTTTCTTGTTTTATCCTATTCCAGCTTGGCTTTTTAAAAATCTCTTCTTCTTCTTCTTCTTCTTCTTCTTCTTCTTCTTCTTCTTCTTCTTCTTCTTCTTCTTCTTCTTCTTCTTCTTCTTCTTCTTTCTTCTTCTTCTTCTTCTTCCTCTCTTCCTCCTCCTTCTCCTCCTCCTCCTCCTCCTCCTCATAATCATCATCATCACCATTTTTATTATTTTAGATGCCTGTATCCTAATGAGTGAAAAGGAAATGATGTGGATGTGGGTAGATGGGGAGGTGGGGAGGATCTGGGAGGAGTTGGGGAAGGAGAAACCATAAAGTGTAGTGAGATTTTGTTGGTTGCTGTTGGTTATGGATTGCTAAGTAGTCATGGCACAAAGAAGAAACAACAACAAGAAATCAGATATCCTGATGGCTAAGATCAAACTTGTCCCAAGGAGCTTGACGCCCCTAATCAGCAGGAAGTAGTATGGTAACCTTGCCCCTTTTTCTCTCTGTCCTTTTTTCTCTCATATCTAGTGTTAGGGGGTTAAAAGAGTGGGAAAAGGGTAGAGAAGGGTAAAAGAAAGAAGAATCTACAATGGAGCAAGTAAAAAAAAAAGTTTAAAAGGTCAGCTTTAATAATCAGAATGTATTGTATGAAAAAAAATCTGTTTTCAATTTAAAAACAGAAAAGATCTACCTTCCTCTGTGAAATGCCAACTTGTTCAACTTTTACCTGGAAATCAGCCCTTAAGATATGCATCACAGCTTTGGAAGAGAATCACTCCTAACACAGCACCGAGACACGCCCAAACCACAGGCTTCAGATGGCACCTTTGGGTTGAAGAGGAACTCAACTGACAAGGAAGGAATCATTACGTACGGGAGCAGTGGCAGGCAGGGCAGGCAGGACTCGCCTTCTGCTTACTGAGTGGATGAGTGACTGAGTCAGAGTTCTAGGTGTAGGCTACAAGGATTAGATCTTACCTTTAGGCTACTATTTTCTAATGTGTGGCAAGGTGGCCTCAGTCACTCCAGTGTACACAGAACACATTTCAATAGCTACATGCTTCAGAAGGTATTAGTTATGAATTCAAGTAGCATATTATACTTCTCATTTCACAGATATTATCACAGGCTAAATAATAGTGATGATGATGATGATTACAATAATGATAAATAATAATAATAATAATAATAATAATGATAATAATAATAATAATAATGTTATTTGAGTCTAGGTGGCTAGGTTAGTGGGCAGATTCAGAGGCCTATGTCGAGGGAAGGATGTGTGTGAACAGTGAAAACTTGAGATTTGCCATCCCAGGCATGCCTATAATATTTGTGAGGAAGAGGCAGGGACAGATCTGGAATTTAGAAAGACTGTTTTGTCAAGCAGCAAAGACCAGTGGAGATGGGACCAAGTAGAAATAAACTTTCCTGCCATAACTACACCCAAGGTCCAGGTGAGAGAATGCCACAGCCAGACCCTAAGCCCGGGAATGTGCATATGAAAATGCCCACTTCACACTCCTGGTCAGCCCATCTTGCAGTGGCCCCCACTCTGGCACTTAGTTCCTAGTTAGTAGAGCCTCGTCACTGTGTCCATTTTCTACAGGTTTTCTGAATGTTTATCAGAAGAAAACTCTATTTACAATATTTTAACTAAACATTTCTTTGTACTTGCAAATAAGAATGTGGCTACAGTTAACAATATAAGGAGTCTTTTCTTATCTCAGATGAATAAGAAGACACCCTGTATGTAACAGAAATTGGAAAGCAGAAAATCCCATAAGCGCTCCATTTTTATTATAATATGCCTATGATTAATCTTAATTAATACACTTTGTTCAATAAGAGATTAAAAATAGAATTATAATAATGTTCCTTAATACAAATTCTGAGTGTGGTATCCTCATCTCAAATGTTCATATTGCATATCCTTGCCTTTCTTCTTGTGATGATGGGGGGTGATTGAACGCTCATGTCATTGAGCTGAGATGAACTGAGGTGAATGGCATGCAATGTGTTGTAGCACTGCACAACAGTGAACACAGGCATTGGGATAACCTTACAGTCCATTTTCGAAACCAGGTCAGTAATAAAGCTTGGAGGTGGTGGTAGTAGACTCCATATGGAATGGACTGTGATGGCACCAGATTTCACCACTGCTCTAAGTTCCATGCAACCTAAAACTTAAGAATACTTACTTCTAGAGATTTCCATTTGATGTTTCAGGATTCTATTTGAACACAGGTAGGCAATAGAATTAGAAAATGCGGCCGCAGACAGAGCAAACTACTGCACTTGAAGTCTGCTAATAACTGTTCTTGTCATATATAAAATGAAGACAGAAATGAAGGGAGAGAGGGACCGAGGCAGGGCGGGGCGGGGGTACTTCTATGAAAGATGAGGGGATGCTCACTGTCTTGGCTGTCATGTACATTTCTTAGTGCATACAACTAGGATATGTTTTATACCCTGAAGGCATATATTTCTTAATTTTTAATTCTGCTTAAATCTAGTTGAAAAGAAAATACACTTCATTGTTGTGGCTCACCATAAATATTCAAAAAGCTCTCTCGAGAACCACTACACAAAGCAACAGTCATGGTTATCAAAGAGATAACTTAAAACTAAATGAAAACCATAGTTTATATCCACATCAGTCCTGGAGGACCTGGGCTGGCATCCCATAGATTAGATTCAGTAGCTGATGTCTTTTTTTTTTTTTTTTTTTTTTTTTTTTTGAGAGGACTCAGTCCTTGGCCTGTGCCCTGGTCCAGTCTCAGTCCCTCAGGCATTTAGGCTGCAATAGAAAACGCCTTCATCTGGGGGCCAAGGACCCCACAAGAAAACCTACAGAATCAACTAGCTTGGGGCCATAGATGCTCATAGACACTGAACTACCAAAGAGATAGCATGCATGGGATGGACCTAGGCCCTCTGCACTGTAACAGTGCACCTGGGTCTTCATGTGGGACTCCTATGGCAGGAGCAGGGGCTGCCTCTGACTCTGTTGCCTGCCTTTAGATCCCTTTCCCCTAGCCTGCCTTGTCTAGCCTCAACAGAAGACGTGCCTAGTCTTACTGCAACTCGATATGTCAAGGCTGGTTGAGATCCATGGGAGGCCTCCCTTCTTCTGAGAAGGAAGAGGCAAGGGTGGATGGGGGAGAGGTGACAGGGAGGAACTGGGAAGAGAGGGAGGAGAAGCTGAGATCTGTATGTAAAGCAAATAATAAAGAAAAGAAAGAAAACATCCTTATCTCTAAGACCCCACAGGTTGTCTGAATCCTAAAATATTACTAAAACATATATGTGCCTTCTTTTTACTAATACACAAAAATAAAGCTTAATTTCAATTTCTAAAGTAGGTACAGCAACACATAAACAGTAATAAAAGATGAAAGCTGTATGAATGCTGTCTCTCTGTCTCAGTCGGCCATCGGTCTGCCTGTGTGTGAGAGTATGTGCGCTCTGTGCATACATGTATATTAATACCATAATGTACTGTAGAGGGTTTTCAGACCATGGTGGACCACAAGTAACTAAAATCCCAGGAGGTGAGGCTGTGAATACGATCTGGGGACCACTGGGATTCCTTCATACTTCTAAACACTGTGTGCAGCGGCATTCATTGGTGGAGATTCATTCGTGTATTTGGAATCAGAGCTCAGGCTTGTCTCTGAAAGTCCTGGTACCCACTCCTCCTCAGGAAAGCACAGCCACACTCTGCAGAGCTGGCTTAGGAAGACGGCCATGTCTCATAAGCACTGGGTGCTTGTATAGTCAATGATTAGCTCAAGACATTTGCCAAATTTGTTAACTGAAGTTACTGAAAGACAGTTCTGGAAGGTGACAAATTTCTGGACTTTCAAGTGAATGAAAGAAAAGCTCCAAAGAGCAGGAAAAGAATGAAAAAACAAGCAATATGCCCCAAGGTTCTGTACAGTAACCTTTTAAGAACAGTGAAAATATTTACATGACTGGCTAAAAGCCATCCAGTGCGTTTTCCTAAATTGTTAAGAAAAAAAAAAAAAAAAAAAAAAAAAAAAAAGGAAGTGTTTGGAACTCTTTTGACCTCTTTCCTTCCCTTCTTAGCAACACTCTCACTATAAAACATCACAGTAAGATCACAGCACAGGCTTGGGATGTGTTAGTGGTAGAGGTCTGGGTGCTGGGTCAATCCTCAGCACTAAAATAAATGAATGACAAGATAACGAAAAAGAATAAAAGGCAAAGAAAAGACTACATAATGATATTCAGTACTTTAAAACTCAGAGGAATTTTATAATAAAATAGACCTGGTTAGGCTGAGCAGAAGCAACGCTGTTCCAGAAAGTATACTTTAATGAATGCCCAACACTCACTAAGTGGTACCGACAGTCATTAATGACTCCAATTTAGCCCTGATCCCATTACAAGCAATGTGGCTTCTGATTAGAAAATCTTACATTAACTGTGGTTAAAGAGTGCATACTAGAAAACTAGGCCGGCTTGCAATTGCTTTAACTCATCCTTTGCTCTCCTGAGCAATGTGCTGCTGGATGCAATGTGCTTAGTGACCCTAAGGGCCTTGAGAACCTGAGCATCTTCCTATTGTAAAATGAGTTGAAAAGGAGAATTGATTTTCCATGTGATTTTGCTTCTTATTATAAAACCAATGCAAAGCTCATTAAATTTATGCAGACCAAATTTTAGTGTAAGAGAGAGAGAGAGAGAGAGACAATCTAGTAAAAAGGTAGTTTATATAGCAATATATAAGTGTGGCCCATTTAATGTTAAGACAGTATATGGAGAAAAGTCACATGGGTACATATACATTTGAGTTAGCTCTGTGAAATAGCTATGAAAAACAGCTTTCATTTCTGTGACTTTATAAATGTCATGAGTCCAAGTGTTTTTACTTTTAAGGACAACTAAATATGACCGAGGATTATCTATTAGATCATAGTCTCAGCTTTCACGCCAACATGTAACTTACAATGTGGAATACGAATCACATACTAGGCACTCTGCTGTCTGCGGGATGCAAAGTCTTAAGCAAGCAAAGAAATCAAAGAGAACATGGGTGGCAGGTAGTGGAGGTGAATGTTATGGACACCTACAGTGGTTTGAATGAGAACGGCCCTCAGGCTCATATATTCTAATGTTTGCTTCCCAGTTGGTGGACTGTTTAGGAAGAATTAGGAGCTACAGCCTTGTTGGGGGAGGTGTGGCCTTGGAGGAGGTGTGACACTGGGGTGGGGGTTCGGAGGTCTCAAAAGCCTACAGCATTCTCAGCATGCTCTCTCTCTCCTCTGTCTCTTTCTCTCTGTCTCTCTCTCCTCCTCCTCTTCCTCCTCTTCTCTCTCTCTCTCTCTCTCTCTCTCTCTCTCTCTCTCTCTCTCTCTCTCTCTCTCTCTCTCTCTCTCTCTCTCTCTCGTCGTCGGATGTAAGCTCTCAGCTACTGCTCCAACATCATGTCTGCTGGCATACTGCCTACCATGAGGATCACTGACTCAACCTCTGAAACTATAAGCAAGCCCCCAATGAAATGCATTCTTCTGTATGTCGCCTTGATTAAGGGGTCCCTTTACAGCAACAGAACAGCAACTAAAACCACGCCCAGTGCATCCTGGGATCAAGTAAAAAATCCATATCCACAGAAACAGAATATTTTCAGAATTCAGTGGCATCTTATAACCGCCTGGAACTCCAGTTCCAAGAGACATAATGCCTTCTTCTGGCTTCTGTGGGCCAGCAGAGGAAAGCAGCAAACAGGCCACTGATGGTGGGTGGATACATTTAGGGAGGAGGGACAGTAGAATACAAGTTAAGTTAGAGAAAGGAAATACTGAGGGCAGAAGAATTTATACAGATGGTGAAATCATGTGGACAGGGAATCAGGGCCAGGGGAAGGCTGGACCCAAAGGAAGTACGCATGAAAAATCTACTTGGGAGCCTGTGAACTCACAAGCCAAACCGTTTCAGAGAGGATAGTTAAACACATGGGATACGAAAGACACTGGAGGGGTGGACATGAGGAGCTAAGTGAGAAGGCACTTTAAGGCTTTCCTTAGCTCCTCATTAAGATCTTGGGATGAGCTTAAGTTTAATAACTCCATAAATTATCATTAAAATAAACTTACTTTTCATGCTACACACTTGGAAGCCTTGGTGAGACCAACTATAGGACCACTCCATCTGTCCTCCCTTAACCTAAAATGTGAATTTACTTAGGGTCACTGGTACATGGATATACAAAATGAAATAATTATGAGAAAACTCCCTAATATTTATCACCAAAAGCTATCATAATTAACAAATGCAACATGTTCTCCCAAGAAAATATTTGGTTAATTAAAAAATGAGTTCAAGAAAGAAAACCATTTGCTACCCAAAGACAAGTAAACCATGGTGTTATACAATACAGGATGATAGAATTCAACAAATGACCTACAGTAAGAAGCTTGTAAAACCACTTGCGTAAGAGGTCCAAGGAAAGTACTGTTTCAGCATTAAAACTGTCTTCTCTGCTAAAGAATGACAGGAAAAATAAGTGCATGAGGGATTGATAAAAGTATTCTACAAGAGTTCTTGGTATATACAATTCCATTCTGAAAGAAATTCAATTTCCAAATACTATAAACAATATATTCTCTCAGAGAAAACAATATATATATATATATATATATATATATATATATATACATTTAATCAACCAATATCTCAATATCTCTCCCTCTCCACTCTTCTCATCTCTCCAAACAAAGTCTATACAACGCACAATGTGGCTGAACATTTCAGTGCTCTTTCTTTCCTACCTATAAAACTAGGAAATGATTTTACAGAGATGGATCTTTACAGAGATGGGTCTGTTTATAATATTCTACTTCTAGGAGTCCGGTTTATTATAGAGCTTCAAAACTGTACATTTCTTCTCTTGGACCATTTAAAAATAACAGCAGGAGATGCATATGCTCCTTCCCCATAGTCCTACTTCAAGACTTCCATGATCCCCTGGGGCTTGCATACACAGTGAAAGGTTACATTATATAAATGCAAAACAAACTATGTCCATTGTGCATGTTAGTATGGGTTTGCACCTAAGAGAAACGGGGAGATATTAGCAAATCCACTCGTTAAAGTCCTATTATTTTCACATTAAACTATAATTTATTAAAATGAGGCAATCCTCTTGATGAGAATTACCACCATGGGCAATGATCATCTGGAAAGTGAGAATCGGGATGCAGAAGTCCGATGAGGGAGTTTCTCTATCAATCAAGTACCTGTCCAGGTAATGATGCCTGGTGCCCGGTCAGGAAAAGAAGGATGTGTATATTTCATAGTCAAAATTAAGTCCTTTGTAAGTCTTTATTCCTTCTAACCCTTTTTATTCTATCACACATACAAAAATCACTAAATTTTTAAAAAAGAATATTTCCTAATTTTCTTCTTCTTTTTTTCCTTCTCTAACTCTTTTTTTTATTATTAATTTATTCTTGTTACATCTCAATGTTTATCCCATCCCTTGTATCCTCCCATTCCTCCCCCCCCCCCATTTTCCCATTATTCCCCTCCCCTATGACTGTGACTGAGGGGGACTTCCTCCCCCTGTATATGCTCATAGGGTATCAAGTCTCTTCTTGGCTACTTGCTGTCCTTCCTCTGAGTGCCACCAGGTCTCCCCCTCCAGGGGACATGGTCAAATGTGAGGCACCAGAGTACGTGAGAAAGTCATATCCCACTCTCCACTCAACTGTGGAGAATATTCTGACCATTGGCTAGATCTGGGAAGGGGTTTAAAGTTTGCCTCCTGTATTGTCCTTGGCTGGTGCCTTAGTTTGCCTAATTTTCTTCTAAAACTCCTATTTTATGCTCTATAAGTATACCCTTAGTCGTACATGGCTGAAGATTTTCTATGCCACGATTGACTGTCCCTAGACCAATAACATCTCAACTTTGGTGATATTTGAGTACAGTGCTCTGCCTATACTCTCTTGTTCACTGTAGAACTGATTCCCTAACAGTCAAGCTGTGGCATCAGCCTACGAGCCCAACAACAGATGAATGGCAAATGGACGGTGGCAAAAGTACAGAAGGAAGCACAACCGTCAAGTCAATGCTGGCCCATGATCTGCGGCACCATGAGCAAGCCTCAGAGGTTACGTGACATAAGTCACTCAAGGAAACACAGCCTGTATTCTCACCTGTGGGCTCCAGGGAGACCTTAGTTAATGGCAAGATCAGTTAGCTAAAAGGAGTACGTGAGTTCTAGAGTTACCAAGCACGGCAGGGTGGTGAGAGATTATAATAATACATTCTGCACCTAGAGGCTGACACAAGAGGGAATTTGTGAATGCTCCCTCCAAAAAGGATGATATGATATGTTAATTACTCTGGCTTGATCATCATAGACTGAAGGCATGTGTATAAAAACTACCAGTTTAAAAATATGCTGCACGCACACACACCCCAACAAACAAACACATAAATCTCCTTAAAGCCGTGTCACCTCAGTGTCTACCCTGGGATCATGTGCCATATTTCTCTCGCTACTAAGTCACAGACGCTCCCTTCAGAGGCGTCTCGAATCTTCAGTTCTCTCACACGTAAACATTTTACAAATGGCCATCAGTCCTGTCTCTTTACTGCGTGCCAAGAGCTTGGATCAGCTCCTCCCTGTCCCTTTATTCCCACCTGAACAGCATCTCCAATCTCAGACATTTGAGAGTATCTACGTCTTCCTCCATTTGAAAAATCAACATTGCGGTTATTTCAAAATGACCACTTAGAAAGAAACTAGTATATACCCTTCTAGAAATTATATATATATATATGTGTGTGTGTGTGTGTGTGTGTGTGTGTGTGTGTGTGTGTGATTAAGAAAAAAAGCTTTATTCAAGAATAAAATTAATAAGTAGAGATAAAGGATCCATGGGCAGCTGGACCCTGGGAAGTGAAACTGTCTCAGCGGTGCTCACCTCTCCCGGGGAACAGCAAACCAGTACTCAGGCTGCTTCCTTCTCTTGCCATACTGCTGGACCATGGCAGCGGTGTGACTGGCAAAGGACTTTCTCATTGGTTTTCCCACTTTGATGCACAGAAACATGGGAGGGGTCTTGCTCTTTTCTTCTTTGGAGGGAAGGATATCTGAATCACATACGAGAAAGCATTCCTCAATCTTAACAACACTGGTGACAGTAAAACTTCTCAACTTACAAAGAGCTGTTGGCCACAGCTGGAAACATGACTCAGCTATGTCATGTTAGACCTGATCAACCATCAGGCTTTCCTTGGCATGGAAGGGTAACATGTTTGCATGTTTCATGCTGGTCTGTGTCACATGGCATGCTACACACTAAAAGGGAGTGTAGAAACCAAACACAGGGACACATAATGTAGAACCGTAACATCTCTCAAGCATGCGTGTTAATGAACAGCGGTAAGACCTCAGCCCACCACAGTGCAATCTGGTTTAGAACTGAAATCCCTCAAAAGCATTTTTGGCAGGGCACGGTGGCACATGCCTTTAATCCCAGCACTCAGGAGAGGTAGAGGCGGATGGAGCTTTGGGACTTGCCACCAGTTAACCCTGGTCTACACAGTAAGTTCTCTCAATGGTTTACAGCAAAATCCCTCTCTTCTCTCTCTTTTCTCTCCCCCCACTCCAGTTTCAATTTCTTTAGATTTAGGCATCCACGATAAGAAAAAGAGAAAATTGTTTGAAAGAGTCAAGTACTTCTGAGACAGAAATCTATATTTACTTTGCATTCTAACTAGATACTATATTTTACAAATTTTTATCCCAGGCATTAATGTCCAGTGAAAGATTCAGCAATAGTAAATAAAGTGGACCATGGTAAAAAACATAGGGCTTCTATGTACATATATGCATCCACACATGGGAACACATGCATGTACACATTCATAGATACTATACACACATGCACACATTCATACATTCTACACACACACACACACACATTCATAATACCACACACACATGCACATGCACATACATTAATACATACTACACACACATACATACACCCATGCACATCCATTCATACATTCTATGCACACACACGCACAAACACATTCATACATACTACACACACATGCACATACATACATGCCTCACCCACACAATCCATCTACCCAAAACCCAGCCAACTGAGAGCTTACCTTCAATGGGTACCTGAATTCTCTTTAGCAGCCATAACTGAATCTCAGATTTGTTATCCATCTGTGCACCTTGACAGCTCTTGTCTAGAGATGATTCCAAAGAGTCCACAGCTTCTTTGTTGTTAATCACAGTTTCCTCCGCACCAGGGTCTTGTTTTGGGGACAGAGTCTCTCTCCCTTTTACCCATACTGCATCTGGCTCTCTGTTGCCCTCAGGTGGGGAATCACCTGCTTGGGGAAGAGCCCTACTAAGCATGATGTCTATTCCTCCTGGTTTAAGACTTTTGCCGTCACTTAGTTCTGACTTCTGTACATTTTCAGACAGCTGTGACCCTTCTTGGTTTTTATTTAGGTAAAACTCAATGAGCTTAACTTTATCGAGATCTTCGTGGATCTTCAGCGTGCTCTCTTCCTGGTTTTCTGGGGACCCAGACTGCTTGTCCACTTCCGGCACTTTATCCTGCTTCTCACAGGTTTCTAAATCCAGGGCCCCTTTCAGTTCAGCATCGCTCTCTGTTCCCACGAAGTTCGGGGCTGACGGCACCTGCGTTTCCTTTGCAGACGTGACTGGTTGGGGCTCAGCCTCCGTTTGGCCATAGGAAAGGCATTTCTTTGTGGTATTTCCTTTGTCCGCTCCACTCCCAGATTGAGAAGAAAGGTCTTCCAAGTCAACAAAGTCCTCGTCCTCTCCTAAAAGACAGTTTTCTTTGGCTGTAGCACGGGTGTCAGGAGGCCCCTTGCTGAGCTGAGTGACTGAAGAAGACTCACTAGCTGTTCCCTTGGAAGGTACCAGTTTCTTTAATTTCCATGACTCTGAGCCGTCTGGGGGCTTCACCTGTGCACACTCTGTTGAGTCCTCGGGAGAGCCCACTGATTTGGGGTCTAAAGCGAGGCCTCTCTCCCCATTCTGCTGTCGTTTTTCCTTGTTGATGGACTTGAACTTACTGAAAGGATTGATATCCTTTTCTGAAGCCAGGTCTTCCCATTCTCCAGGCCTGTACAGAGGACAAAGATCCTGAGGTAGGTCGCTGTTGGGGCAAAAATGGTGGATGCACATGGAATGTTAAAAAATAAAAGCAAAAACAAAGTGGAGGAAAGGCAAAACACAAAACAAAACTCAACTAAAACTCAAACCAAAAAATAGATTCAACTTAAATTTATGCTAAAAATGATTTCAAGATAAGAAAATGAAACAGACTGATTACAAAATAAAATATAAGTCAACCAAAGGAATGGCAAATGGATGAACCATGTAAGTTGTGCCTCCTGCTAGGTCACACGGATACACTCAGAACATGGATGGATGTAGAACCCGAGAGACTTCTTAATATGAAACTTTTTGACATTTATGAAATTTTGGTATTCACGAAAGAAAGGACAAAGGGAAGATCTTAGTATCAATGACTAAAATTCTTTGAGAAGTTGAATGTCTCCTTTTCAATAAATTAGTAGAAATTACAAATCAACTGCAGAATTCTGAAAGGCCCCTTGATATCTCAGCCCATTTAACTCTTCTCTGTAAACTGACTTTGAACTATAATGTTTTTTGTTACTTGCCTTCAAATTAGATGTTTATAATTAAAAGACCCTACTACTTGCAAAGGAGACCCAAAAGTTAACTTCCATTATTACTGGAAGTAACAGTACCTTACAATTTAAAGACGTAGAGAAAAATAAATTTTACAGAGAAGCTCTTAAAATATTGCATACATTTCTAAAGCATTTAAAAAGTGTAACAATAACAATGCAATGACTTATTCATCATCTGAAACATATTATCCTGAGATATAATCACTTACAGACCCCTAATAAAAGATTCTTAGAACTCAGATTTGAATTATAGAAAACATTTGCTAAGTATGTTCTTCCAAGTTCAAGATAAATGGCCAAGACACTAGACCTTTTAGTTAGGTTGGTGCTTTGTTATAATTTTTTATTGTTGTTGTTTTGTGTGTTCGTTTTGTAACCCAGACTGGCTTTGAACTTACAGCGTTCTCCCCTGGACCTCCCAAAGACTAGGAGTACAGCATGGACCACTACACTTGGCTAAGAAAAATGTACATTTAAATACAACTGGAACTATCTCGGAGAGGGCGGGGGCTGCATCTTCACCTACAACATTAGTAGCACCTCTGCTAGGTTTGCAGAGATACAAAACTCCTGTCTAAATGAATACTTCCAATTTCAGGATTAAGTATGCTTTCTAAATAGGTCAGACGGTTTTCAGGTAGTACTTTATCCGTTCTCGCTTCAAAAGAAATGATCATGCCACCAAAGAAACGAAGTTCCAAGCAGTTTTGAGTTTAAACAAAGACTCTCCCTGGAGATATCTTATAAGCCATTTGCATGAAAAGCCTGGGTTTCTCTGAATAGGAAATAAAAGCCCATATAAGTGTTAGGCTCTACTAAATGGCATAAAAGCTTTAATTCATCCTCAGATTCAAGAAGCATTCACTGAGCCTCTAGGAGCCTATGCTAAAATATGGTAGTGCCTGAGTGTTTGTTCTGTAGGAGCGGGAAGACACTAAACGGACCACCTTAGTGTATATCTGGGCGTGTATTAGTGTGTATTCTGGGGTATCCAGTATCCCAGAAAATACTGAAGATGCTTTGATGTAATAACTTAGTGTGATAGAGAATCCTCTCGTGCTGGAACTCAGAATCTCAGTCTTCGATCTGCCAAACGAGATTCTGAGTTTCCTACTTTCTGTGGCGCCTATTAAATATCCCACTCCCCCCACCCAAACCCTGAATGTGAGGATGGCTTTAGTTTTTTAGTCACCTCCCATTCCAGTCTCTCCCTTTATCCCTCTTTTCTCTTTTTTTCCTCTCACTTTGGGCAGATCACGTGCGTGCGCGTGCGTGTGGCTATCTCTCTCCAGGTAGATTTTTAAGTCGATATTTTTCCTTTACTATTTGGATGTTCACGTTTTCTTTATCCTTTCCACTTCCTCTTTGTCTATTTTTCCAACTTCACAACCCCAAATCTCCGCATTTTGTCTTCCTTCTTCACGGCCTCTTGCTTCTACAGCGCCCTGGCCTCTGCAAACACCCTCACTTTTAAGTTCCATTTAAACCTCTCTATAGCTCCCAGGCTAAAAAGGAGAACTGGCTCTTACGATGGCAGAGCGTCTTTGATCTTCATGTGGGAAATGTCGTTGTACAGGGCAATGGAGACCACCTCTTCCATGGGGCAGATGAGACCGTATTCCTCACACCCGTTTTCGATCACCAAGGGATCGGACTTGTGAGGGTCAAACATGATGTTGTTGGGAGTGACAATCATGACACCGCCGACCACACCCTGCAGAGGGAAGGGACAGAAGATAGTACGTGGGACAGAAAAGGTTTCCCCAGCTAGCACAGAGCCTTTGATTACTTTGTCCTCCCACAGTCTCCTGTGTGACAATCACATCTGTGTTAGGAGAGCTAGAAAGCATGCTGGAGACTCTCAATGCTGGTGGCTGGGGAGGCATGGGAGCAGCGGCAGCTCCCTGTTGCTCATAAGGCTGCAACTGGATGCCTGCGTTGTGATCCTGCCTCACAACCTCTTATCTCACAGCACACGCCCCCCCATTTCTCCGTCAGAAGGAGAACAGACTGTGCCAAGACCATTCCTGATCAAGAGCGTAGTGCTTTGCAGTCTGTTCATGACCAAGAACTTGGTGCGTTACGATCCACTCAACAAGTCGTCTCCGTGTCTCCAGCACGTGGCTCACACGTACAGTGCTGAAGCGGAATCAGAATTGTGGTGTCAAAGAACAGTCCCAGTATCTTTGCTAACACAATCACAAGTCTCATCTCCAGCAAAATTCAATACAAACAGCAATAGGGAGAGCCTGCAGCCCCAGCTTGTACAGCTGCATTGTGGGAATTAGGCATCTCAAGCCATCCTGGAGATCCTGTTGATGGGCAAAGTAGGTCTACCAGGGACCAGACATGAGACTCCCAGCTGCTAGGTCAATGATACCTTTGATGAGTCTTGTAATCTTTGTAAATTGCTGTTCAGTTCGGGAATTAATATTTTTCTTTTCAAAAGTTTCTTTACTATTTGTAACCTGATATAAATTCTAAATTCCAAGCCCAGAATATTAATATAGACTTTTCTTCAGAAGTTCACACAAAGTTGGATCTCTTTTGTAAACACCAACAGTCAGAAGACTAAAACCATGATGTAGCTGAAGTAATTTTTAATGCTAATATCATCAAGTATCAACACAAAGCTGAAAACTTCTACTTCCTAGACTAGAGGTAAGATCATTGCATGAATCATCTCTTTTAAGTAACGTACCCCACTAGTTAAATATTAGTATCATTATTATTATATAGATGGGAAAATTACACTATAAGGATATTCAAATTCCTTCCCTTGAATCTCATATTAGCAATTGGTAACATTAGAATTTAAACCCAGCAAATATTTGCTGTTAAACTCAGACCATTTCTCCCTAGCAATTCAAGAGCTAAAATAGAAATTGCAAATCTAAAATCACAAGGCATTGTATGTCTATTTCATCAATATATTTACTTCAATGGGTAAAAGGTCAAGTAACCAGCAAGAAAATCAATGAACATTTGTCAAGTCTTGCACTGCAGCTGTGGGTAAAACGTTCAATGGAGCGTTTCTTCCAGCAATGAGCACTCTTGTGTGCTTGCTGCAGATTTCCCTGACTGGCAAGCCATCAGAGTGGCAGGTACCTTTCCATCAGTGAAGTAACGGCAATTCATCTTGAGAAACTTCACAACACCAGGCTCATCCTCTTCAGAAGTCGATGATAACACCCTCTCAACGGGTTTTAAGGCCTTTCTTGCTAAATCAGCATCCTTATGAAGGCAAAAATGTCCAAAATTAAAGAAAAATAAATCACCCTTTCAAAACATTATATCATAAGTATGCTATATCTGCTTTTCCTTGAACATTAAAAGGGGAAATGACACGCCCTTCAAAAATCCCACTAATTATTTTTTTTTGTTTTCAAAAGTTTCTCTTCTACATTATATAAATGTATATGTAAAAAAGAAAAAAATGTTTTAAAAGTTTCTATTTATAACCTGATCTGAATTCTTGATTCAAAAAACAGAATATTAATACCTTTCTTTAGAAGATCACTAAAATTTGGATTATTTTTTTAAACATCAACAATCAGAAAACTAAAATCTCAATACAGCTAAGTAACTTTTTTATTTAGTTAATTTATTCAGATTACACCTCAATTGTTTTCCCCTCACTTGTATCCACCTGTTCCTTTCTCCCTCCCGTTTTCACCCTATTCCCCTTCCCTAGGTCTGTGACCGAGGGGGACCTCCTCCCCCACTATATAGTCATAGGCTATCTATCAAGTCCCATTTTGGTAGCTTGCTTATCCTTTCTCTGAGTGCCACCAGGCCTCCCTACCACGGGGAAGTGGTCAAATATGGGGCACCAGAGTTCATGTCAGACTCAGTCCCCACTCTCCACATAATTGTGGATAATGTCCTGTCCATTGGCTAGATCTGAGAAGGATTCAATGTTTACTGCATGTATTGTCCTTGGTTGGTGCAGTTGTTTGAGCAGAACCCCTGGGTCCAGAACCGCCCATCATGATGTTCTTCTTGTAGGTTTCTAGGACCCTCTGGATCCTTCTATTTTCCCATTCTCCCATGCTTCTCTCACCTAGGGTCCTAGTAGGATGTCCTCACATCTACCCCAGTCTCCTGGTAAGTGAAGACTTTCATGGGATATCCCTTTTGGGCTAGTGTCCAATTACAAGTGAGTATATATATATCATGTATAAGTAACTTTTAATACTAACACTAACCAGCTTCAACACAAGTTAAAAAATGTCTATTTCCTAAATTAGAGGTAAGACTGATAAATACCCAAATCAAACTAAGACTGAAAACTATATGTGAGCCTATAAAACTGTTTCATTAAATGTTGTAGAAAATAACTCATTCTAGATTGTTGATTCTAATTCCTAGACACTTAATGAGGAATTTAGCATGGTGCTTTTGCACAGTGGTTCTCAATCTGTGGGTTGAATGACGCTTTCACAGGGGTCACCTAAGACCATCAGGAAACACAGGGATTTACATTACAACTCATAACAGTAGCACAATTACACTTATGAAGCAGCAATGGAAATCTTTTTTTTTTTAAAGATTTATTACATATACAGTGTTTTACTTGCATGTACACCTGCAGGCCAGAAGAGGACACCAGATCTCATTATAGATGGTTGTGAGCCACTGTGTGGTTGCTGGGAATTGAACTCAGGTCCTCTGGAAGAGCAGGCAGTGCTCTTAACCTCTGAGCCATCTCTCCAGGCCCAGCAATGGAAATCTTATGGTTGTGGGGTCACCCTGACATGAAGAGTTGTACTAAATGGCCACAGGATTAGGAAGGTTGAGAACCACTGCTTCTGCACAAGGCACGCACTTTTCCCTTTCAGACCTTTGGTAAACAGGTGTGCTGGGGGAGGCTGCATTCTCTCACCTGATGGCAACTCCCCTAACCTCACCACTTTGCGGAAAATTTTTCATATAATTATCTTTTTAAAACACAGCATACTGATTTCCACAGCTAGTCACAGAAGTGAACTACAGAGAAATGAACTAACACACGTACAGGCAGTTTATCATATTCTGCATCTGACGATGACGGAGAGACAGTAGCACCAGGGGTGGACGACGAAAGCCGTAAGGTACTAGAAGGGACGTTGGCATCTGGCACAAACAGGACCTGGGAATAAGAAGGAATGGCTGAGTGAGAGCCAGAATCAGGCAGCTCCTGAGCTCATGCTTAGAGAACTCACACCTCTGTACATCGTACCCAGTGCCTCTGTAAGACCCACAGAGCTTTCCTTTCCCTAACAAGCAACACGGGGTCCTCTAAACTACCCCTGAACTATACTCAGCAGTACATAAGACACAATGTAATGGCTGTAGCGCACTGACACTGCAGGAGAACGGGTGAGCAAATGCCCAGTCCAGGTGAAGCCTGCGCAATGGGAACTTAGACGGAGGGAGGGACGAGCCTTCCTAGGAGTGACACTAACCCAGCTTGAGCATCCGATACCTGAAACCCTTGGGGTCAGTACTTCAGCTTAACTACATCAGAATGACCCCCTACGCTAATGTGTTTGAATGCTTGGTCCATGGGGAATGGCACTGTTAAGAGTGGGGGCCTTGTTGGAGGAAGTGTGTCACTGTGGGGGCGGGCTCTGAGGCCTCCTGTGCTCAAGCTCTGCCCGCTATGGAGCACAGTCCCCTTCTGCTGCCTGCAGATCCAGATGTACAACTCTCAGCTCCTTCTCCAGCATCACATCTGCCCGGATGCTGCCAGCACTTATTAAATGTTTTCCTTGGTTATGTAGCCTTGGTCATGGTGTCTCTTCACAGCAATGAAACCCTAAGATATGTATATGTATATGTATGTATGTATACACAAAAGACTCTGGTGCCTCATATTTGACCACGTCCCCTGGATGGGGAGACCTGGTGGCTCTCAGAGGAAGGATAGCAGGCTACCAAGAAGAGACTTGATACCCTATGAGCATATACAAGGAGAGGAAGTTCCCCTTAGTCACAGTCATAGGGGAGGGGAATAAGGGGAAAATGGAAGGGAGGGAGGAATGGGAGGATACAAGGGAGGGGATAACCATTGAGATGTAATATAAATAAATTAATAAAATAAAATTACTTATATGTAATCTCTAGTATTTATTATATCTATTCATTGATAGATTAAATATATTTATTTATTATATAAATGCATAATTTATAAAAAAAATATATCTATATAGCTGCATAGACTTTACCTGCTTTGATAGTCTGAAAACTCCAAATCTAAAAGCCTCAAATGGGCTGTTTCAGAATTTGGAGTATTTTTAATTTTAGATTTCTGCATTATAAATGGAGAAACCTATATGAGGAGAGGGGAAAAAAAAGATGCAATACTAAAGTGTAATACTCCTGCTAAGTGGAAATGGGCTGCCCAGGCTGGTGACTTTCAATCAGGTCTTGAGTGTGAAAGTAACCGACTGTGTATAGTGAAGCAGGATGCTTCCCGTATAAGCAGGAAAGCATCTTTAAGTGCACATTCGCAGGACACTGGAAAGAGTGTAAAAGCACACTCTTTGTACATGTCACTAAACAAAACAGTCTAACTCAGAGCCTCCTGAAAAGTACTGTATTTCTCAGTTTTTTTTTGTTTCCTGCTTGTTTCTTTGGAGGCAGGGTTTCTCTGTGTAGCCCTGGCTGTCCTGGAACTCACTGTGTAGACAAGGCTGGCCTTGAACTCACAGAGATCCACCTGCCTGCACCTCCCAAGTGCTGGGATTGAGGGTGTATGCCACTACTACCCAGCAAGCTATCTATCTATTTTTTTTTTTAAGCTAATCTTGTCCTGCTTTTTTACTTCTGAAGCAACAAGTCTAGTGTAAGAGTTTAGTTGACTCCACATTAAACTCCTCTTCCCCGCTGTCATCAAAGCCAGCCTCCTTCCTCCCTACATCACATGATCATTGAACCCACATCAGAAGGACAACTCTCAAATGTTCTGTAAACAGAGCAAATCAACCTCGTTATGACTTGATAAGCAATACTCAACCTCCACGCACTAAGACAGATCCTTGAGAACACAAGGTCATGTACAGCTTTTAAGTTTTTAAGTTCCACAATCTATTTCAAGGATGAGGACGCTGAGATCCAAAATGAAGTGGCTTGCCCAGGTCAAATAGCTAGAGAGAAGCTAAATACAAACAGCTTGCTTCCTTTTTTTTTTTTTTTTTTTTTTTAAGGAAAATAGTGAGCATATAAAATAGCTGCTAGAGTACAGTTGCACACTACCTTAATTTATTTAACAGGAAAAAATGTTTTATTATTTTAAAGCTCCTCTCGACGCCCCAGGAAATACTTCATATCTAAGTTAATGATAGTGGGGATAAATGTGCCAATCAATACCCAAGTATAAATCTCTGAACTATTAATTAAGAGAATTCCATGGCAGCGCTACTAAAGTCATTTACTAAGGCAACACAAAACGAAGACAGAATTTCCAAAGCCACGCTCAGCATGAAGGTAATCACCTGGCCTGGAACAATGGTGTGTGTGAAGAGTTTATTCAACTCCACTAATTTATTGGGAGTGACATTAAACTTCAGTGCGACGGAGTTGAGGGTGTCCTGGCTTCCGGCCTACAAGAGTCAAGTGAATTAAATGTCAGTATGTTAGCAGAAACAAAACAAACAACAACAAAACAAATACAGAAGAGCAAAGGTGCTTTCCATAAAGAACACCATCATATTCATGATAGCAATGAGTGAAATGAGTCCCATCCATGTAAAAGAGGGGCGATTAAAAAAATTTTTTTTCTTTTTTTCTGTCCTTTGCTTTAGGATGGTTGCTTTATGCTGTTGCTATTGTCTGCTTTTGCATTGAGACAAAGTTGCACTCCAGGTTGAAAATCACTAGGTAGCCTAACTTTGCCAGCCAAGTGCTGAGGTTTTAAGTGTGACTGCCAAGCTTGGCTCACTTACAATACCTAATCAAACCATACACAAACGCATCTTAACTGCAGTTCGTCTCTGGGCTCTCTCATCTTCAACTGCTACTGTGCACGAATAGAGTTCTAAGTTTCCTTTTGGCAAAACTTAGGTGTATTGTTTTACTATTATAAAATGCATCTGACCCCAGGGATGCCCCAGCTTTAGAGTCGACACAAGACATAGATTGGGAACCGAGACACCAGGCCCATAATGTTATCTCTGAGTTCCACTACTGCTGCTCACTGGCTGTATGGCTTTACACAGCAAACCGAAAACAAGAATTTCTCAGGAAAAAAAAAAAAAAAAAGCAGTCAGACAAGGGCAACAACATTTATCGTCTTCTAAGAAGTCAACGACTCTCAGCAGGGCTATTTCACAGTGAATCTCAAAGCAACTAAAACTGTGTGTTCATACAATATTGATGTCTACGATGAGTGGAACACAGCTTCTGGGTTCCAGGTGCTCAGCATGCCATGACAGGGGTGAGGACAAGGCAAAGGGAGTGAAGTCACGGTAAAGGACCCTTGGGCAGCATTATTCATCCATAGACTCAAGGGCACAGAAGCATATACCCTGGCATGTGCCAAGAGCACAGCACAGAAGAGATCTAGCTTCTCCTCATGAATAAGAGAGTTAAGGCCTGAGGCAGACATTAATGCAAACATAGCAGCGGGCAGTGAGAAAAGGACTTATTGGTAAAGGAGAGGATGAAAAGTGACCTAGAAGTTCTGGATGGTGAGAAAGCTGGGAATGGACAAAGAGGACGAGATGGGAGAAGGGGAGGCTGAGAAGGAGGGCCTGGCTCATATAAATACCTGGATCATGAAGCTATCGCTTCTAAGAGAAGGGCCAAGCATGGAGATCTAAGTGGATATGTTAATCAGCAATAGATTGATGTCTTTGGATCTTAGAGAGAAAAAAAAAAAAAAAAAAAAAAAAAAGCCAAGGATAGAGACTACAATTGGTACTCATGGCCAGTCTGGAGACAATTCAAGTCATCTGTGAGTTTGGAGGAACAAAGCTACTAGTGCATCCTTCGCTGAAAACAGTCCTTCTCTTCCGAGGAAGGTCATCTCATTAAAACAGGTTCTAGTAGGGTGCACACAGTGTGGATCCCTTCATGGCCTTCCAGATGGTCCTAAGCAAGGTTGATAAGCAATGCAGTGACGGACGTTGTAGCCAGGGAGAAAACATGGAAGGAAAAGAAATGACCTAAAAACAGGTCTTGAGAAAGCGCATTATTTGATTGGGTACTCAAGATGAATCTGGTTAAGGGGGAAGCTGAGGAGAAGCTTACAAGCCGAGGAGAAGCTTACAAGCCGAGGAGAAGCTTACATCACATAGTGCTAACAATCCATCATGCAAGCTACCCCATCATACTCACAGTGTACTCCACGGTGCCATGGGGCTTCTGAACCACCATCTTCTTCTCCTTCTTATCATGAGCTTTGCTTTGATTGTTATCTGAGGAATAAACCACATGTCAATGGATAATTCCATTTTCGGCAATTGAAGACAGACTACATCTACATTATATGAAAATCCGTTATTGACTGGGTGGTGGTGGGGCACGCCTTTTAATCCCAGCACTCGGAGCCCAAAGCAGATGGATCGCTGTGAGTTCGAGGCCAGCCTGGTCTACAAAGCGAGTCCAGGGCAGCCAAGATAACATAGAGAAACCCTGTCTCCAAACAAACAAACAAACAAACAAACAAACAAACCAAAAAACTCCAAAAAAGCAAAAAAGAAAAAGAAAATCCACTATCAAATTAATGTAAGAAATGATACCAGTAGTAAAACAGGCTATGGGTGGAAATGGACCATACGCCTAACGCACACCACATCTGTGACTACCAGAATTAAGGACTGATGCTCATTGTAAGCAAATAACACAAGCAAAAACAAAGTAAGGTTTCCAGTTGTAAAAAGATTAGCTGAAATGGGCTATCTAATGCTATGGAGATTGCATCCAAACCAGCATAATGTACAAATGGCTGCAGCCTTTGGGGAAGTGGTTTGATTTATGTAGCAATAGCTGAAAGATTTAGTTGCCTTTCTTTCAAGAACTTACAAAGATAAACTCAACAAGGAAAACAGTAAAATACATATTTATTAAAATATTAGTTACAATAGAAAAATAGACGGAGCCATAATTCTAACAACAGATTAAGGTGGGATACAGAGGTTTTTTTTTTTGTTTTTTTTTTTAATTTTTGGTTTGTTTATTGCTCTGAGACAGGTTCTCACGTATTGTAAGTTAGAACTGAACTCTATGTAGGCAAGGATGACTTGGAGACCTGGTCTTCCTGCCTTCATCTCCCATGCCCTGGAGTTACAGGTGTGCACCACCATACTCCACACTTAGTTTATGCAGTGCTGAGGAGAAACCAGGGCTTTATGCATGCTAGGCAGGCACACAAACAAGTAACATACCTTTCCAGGTTATTTTTTTCTGTTATTACAAGTAACAATGATCCACTTCTGCCAGCTTCATATGATTCAACTTGGTTGTTATATAGTTAACTACATTATCATATATTCATCTAAATATCAAAAGCCATGGAGACATATTCCAATGGAATACAAAGAAAATAGGAGTAACAAGTGAATGTAAAATTGAATTAACCAAGAAGAAAGACTCCAAGTTTTATCTGGGAAAAAAATGCACGTCAAAATTAGATACCACTTCACGCACACCAGAGGAGCTAGTTAGTTGATCCTGGAAGAAACATGAACTGCTACCAGAAATATAAGCTGATGTGGACACGGCAGCTCTTTGCACCTTCAGGTTGTGTATCTGTGAGTACTTTCCTTCCCAGATGCCCAGGCTCTCCCAGGAGGAGGGAAGCGCTTTACACAGACCACAATAAGCCGCTCCAGGATGCTCATCCCTGTGTCCTCTGAGGCAGGGAGTGGAGGGAGGGAAGGGACGGCAGATGTGACAGCTGCGCTCTGGGATTCTGAGGTGGTCATCAGAAATAACAAGCCAGAGGTGCACTGCCACAGAGTCACATCAGGAGGAGGAGAAGGAGATCGATAGGCCGCCGTCATCTACAGCCGTCTAAAATGCTCGCGCAAGAATTTAAAGAACATATAAAAAAAATAAATAAACCCTATCACATTGAATATATTAGAACGATGCAGCATGGGGAGAGAGGTGGAAGAGGAGAAGCAGGTTATGAATAATTAATTAATTAAAAAAATAAATCCGAGCCTGTCTCTCACCATCCATCATTTCCTATGATCTAAGAAATGAGAATAATTCAGCCATCTACATCTGAGGTTCTACAAGCCATACCTCCTCCTACTCCCAGAAATGATTGACATATGGATCACCTAGGCAAAGGCATAAGGGTACTGGGTGTGAACAGGAAGGGAGCAGAACATGGAAAACGTTACATCATACAGGAGTTTCCTGGCTTTTCAGTATTTCCTGTAAGAAACAAAGTCAAAAAAAAAAAAAAAAAAAAAAAGGAGAGGATGAAAAGGGTGCCGGGAAAGTCCGGTCCGGCCGCCTCTGGGTGGTCATAGCTGGGTGACTTCAGAGAACCAAACCGAAGACCTCAGACAAGAACATCTATACAGCCGATGCACAAGCAATTTAACCACAGGATTTTTTTTCCTCCCAGACTTGTAACACACATGAGAATGGGGTCACCTAGATGTTGGGAAGGTAAACAATGAAATATTAACAACAAGCTTCCTTCTTCTTAACTCCATCTAAAGAGTCAGAGAAACTGAAATTTGCGGCCTCTGTTTGTTTAGGTGGGAGATGGTCCCAGGACACCATTCCCAGAAACATCCTTCCAAAGGTTCTTTTTGGCACAAGGTTACATGTTGTTCCATCCCTCTTTAAATACAAAACAAAACAAGATGTGTGGTGTGTGTGTGTGTGTATGTGTGTGTGTGTGTGTGTGTGTGTGTGTGTGTGTGTGTGTGTGTGTGTGTGCATGCCGCGATCACCCCTGTGGTCAGAAGACAAACTCTGGTTCTCTTCTCTTATCATTGGAAAAAAACTATTAATTTATTTGTTTGTCCTTTTGAGACAGGAGCTCTTCTAGCCCAGGCTGGCCTCAAAGTCACTATGCACCTGAGGATGACCCTGACCTCCTGACTGTTTTGCCTCTGCCTCCAGAGTGCTGGCATCATGACCACACCCGGTGTCATGCAGTGACAGGGATCAAACACTGACCTCCTGCACGCTAGGCAAGCGTCCTCCTAGCTGAGCCACATCTGCAGCGCTGGGCAGCCCCTCAGATGCCTCTCATCTACTCTCCTTACAGCACTGCTCTTCTCATTGGCTTCATAAATCACTGCCACTTATCTCTGTCCTCGGCTACATCCCAAGCAACAAGGATCACTACTGTAGGCCCACAAACCCGTGGGTAGTTAATAAACAAACACCAAACTGCAAAAGAAAATGTGTTCTGGTTAAACCTTTCAGGATAAATTTAATATGTATTCTTGAGTTAATTACCAAAAAAGAAAAAAAAGAATTTCACTGGCACAGAATAAAGAAACGTCAAACATATAGTACTACTAAAACAATGACTGGGTGCCAGAACATGGTCCAAGGATGGAGCTGCATGAAGGAGAATCCTGAGTGTTTGTGATAAAATGACAAGAAAATAAGACAAGGATCTTTTGACCTCGGTTTCTTCAAAAACACAGAATTGTTCTTGAGATGTGCTTGTGTGCCCCTCCCAAGTGCAGTGGACAGGAGTGAGTTTACTTCCGACTATTCGTTACAGCTGTCTATCGTTATTTGTTCACGTGCCTCTATGGGAAAACATGCGCTTGCCATGTGCAGCTTGTCCTTGTGGCTGTACACTTTACTGACATGATTCTTCTTAACCCTTGCAGTATAAATCATCTGATGCTCTGAATAAAATCGTCTATTGCAAGAGACCTTAGTCCGCCCTCTTTTTAGGCTCTGCTCTCCCAGCTCCACTCTCAGGAGCGCGGTCAATAACACTGAGATGATTCAACCAGTGAAGTTCTTCTGTGCAAACATGAAGACTAGAGTCACATCTTGAATGCAGAAAGCCCAAATGTGGCATGTGTAATCCTGAAACTAGGTGGCCACAAGAAACAGGCAGATCTCTGGAGCTTGCTGGCCAACTGGTCTAGTTAAGTTTAGTGAGATCCCGCCTCAAAAAATAAGGTAGAGCCCATGAGGTGTATGCACCCCATTAAGCTATGCTGAAGAGGTGGAGGCAGGGGAACTATGATCCAAGACACACACACACACACACCACAAATGAGTGCATACCCCTTCTTTCCAGAGTCTACATTTGTGAAGGCTATGAGGTCGGGCACAAAGTGACCTAGTCTTTGATGTCTTGCATCATCACAATGGCATCTTGTACATAAGGTAGAATGAACTTCCTGATACACATCACCTTCCTGCACATGTCTGATTGTGAGTAAAACTTTTGTTGCAATAACATCACACAGGGAACATCACATGGCCCTGTCAAGCCACACACCAAACAAAGTGCTCTGTTGTTGGCCACATAAAGCAGAAAGTAGCTGGCCCATTTCAAGAATCATAATCATCTATGTGCCACCGTTAGACAGATAAAGATCCACATTACTTCCTAAATTGTTCTTACAGTCACAGACAGGGATGGCCAGCTCTGCCGCCCAGTGAACGAAATCAACACAGGCTCTGCAACACACAGCCCACAGGCAAGATGGGTCTGGTCCTGGAGAGAGCTAGGAAGGGGCAGGTACTGTCACAGGAAAGGACAGGGATCCAATTCCAGCACTAAAGGTGAGGACCTGTGATCATCCCCAAGGACGCATCTGTCTCCCTTTGCAGCTCCACTCCCAGCCTTAGGCCTTGTCATTGCTCCATTATGCCTACCAGATTCTAACTCTCCCCTTATGTCAAGGATTTGAAGCAAATAAGAAAATGTACCTATTGGCAGAAGAGAAAGCTAGCCCTAATATAACTCAAAAACTATACTGAACATTTTACTAACTCCATCTACAAGATAACGTGAAAAATGGGCTATATGAGACCCTGTTTCATTTGGGACGGGGATGTAGTTCAGTTGGTAGGGCACTTGCCTAGTTTGCAAGGAGCCTGGGTTTAATTGCTAACAACGTACAAACTGAGTGTGGTGGTGGCGTGGATCTGTAGGAGAAGAAGTAGGAGGATCAAACAGTCAAGGCCGTCATTGGCTACACCGAGAGGCTCAGGGCTGCCCTTAGGTAAGGGAGGCCTTCAATGTTCTCTAAAGTTTAAATAAAGATAAGATGATCTGGATGTCCAGATGATGAAATAATGCCCTCGGCGCCCACTCTACAGAGGAGAGATGGTCTCCAAGGCATCCAATGAAGGAGTCAGAAAGACAAAGGAAGAATTATCTGTGTCTCCAGATGGTTTGAAGAAAGGGAACCCTGCTCTATGACCAGCATGTCCCACTACTGGAAACTGAAGCATTCAACTTTAACAATGTGATGTCATTAACCAGAAAATCAGACCATGTGCCATCTCATTCACATCACCAAACATCTGATTACCATTTGATTTTGAGATCAGAATGAGTGGATTCCATAATAAAAAGCAAGTTGCTTGTAAGTGTTCTGTATCAAGTTCATCAGGTATACCTTAAAGACCTGTCTGTATCAAGTTCAACAGCTATGCCATAAGGACTGTCCGTGTCAAGTCCAACAGCTATAACATAAGGACTGTCTGTGTCAAGTCCAAACAGCTATGCCATAAAGACTGTCTGTGTCAAGTCCTACAGCTATAACATAAGGACTGTCTGTGTCAAGCCTGACAGCTATGCCATTAGGAACTGTCTGATAATGTCATTGAGGAAACAGTAAGACGTGTAGAAGCAGGATGAATCTTGGCACAGAGTAAGTGAAGCTACCATTATCATCAGTGATATGCAGTTACTATATGTAAACAGCCATTTACATATATTTACATAAATCATCTGCTAAGTGTTGAACATTCTAAGGCATCATCAAAAAGGCTTCATTCCATGTGGCATTGAGATGACAGATTATTAAAAATCACTGCAAAGGAAAACACCTAGCTCCCTTGGATACATGCCCCTCTCATCGCCGAAGCCATCTGATAAGCTCCATTGCATTAAAACACACACACACACACACACACACACACACACACACACACACTAATAGCAACATTACAAATGTTAGAAAACTAAAGACAGAAGCAACTGCCTTAACCTCCCATGAGGTTATGTAAGCAGCAATGGCCCCTGAGGAGGAGCCTCTCTGACCTGTTGAGCGGAAAGCTCTAGGATTCCAGCTTCCTTGAGTGGTCAGGCATGCTGGGGAGTGCTCTAGATGACGCAGGTGCCTTTGACTCATCCCTGATGGCTTATGTAATCTCTCACACATATTCCTGTAAGTAGTTCCAGTCAACGCATTGGTTCACCAAGTTGGACTTTGGTGGCATGGTGGACTGTCACTGGTTCCCTATCTATGATTAGTAGCTAGGGAACAAGTTTCTTCATGTCTCCCAGGAATATGTTATTACACAAAGTCACCCTGAACCTTAGTTTACAGGTGTGGCTTGGCTCCTAGCTTTTTGACATCCATGGGAGTATTAGGAGATCCCACAGGCACTGTTCAGGTTGCATTTTTTTTTTCCCATCTCCCAGTGTGCTATGAGGACAAGTCACTAAGAGCAACCCCAGCAAAGCCTAGAAGGATTCTAGACATGGCCTCTCCCGTACATTAAATAACAACCAAGTGTCATCTGAAGCCAAAGTTAGTTATTCATAAAGAAGAAAAAAAAGAAGACTAAAACCTAACTTTGGAATGGAGACAAACTCAGAAATGAGCAAGGGCCATGGAGACAGTTTGGAGACCCCACAGATAAGGTCCTTGCTTCACACCAGACATCACCTTCATAGCAGTGTGATGCAGAAGCACTGTGATGTGCTCCTGGCACCTGGGTGGTTATCCAGGCTACCCTGGAGGATCACACTCTCCTAAAGTGGACCTCTGTGAACTGACACAAGACTCCATATAAAAAAAAAACAACTATGAAAATCAAGTCAGTGGACTAGTAATGTAATTCAGGGGTAACCCACTTGCCCAGTATGTACAAGGCCATGGGTTTGATGCCCAACACCACAGCAAAACGAAAACACTAGCCAAAAGCAATTAAGAATCTCTACACAAGGGTTTATATGCCACTTCCTTGGAGTCACTAGTCTAAATGAAGGATGAGGGTATTAAGTATGAAATGAAAAATTGCCTATCAGCTAGTTCACTTTCTCCCCAAAGAACCAACATTATCACAGAGATGTCAAAATTTATAATACTGCTTAGAAAAATGTACAGACATAATATTCTTCTTTGGTTGGTTGGTTGGTTTTATTTTGTTGAGCCAGAGTTTCTCTGTGTAGCTCTGGCTGTCCCCTTGCTCTGTAGACCAGGCTGACCTCAACCTTAATAGTTGTAATAGAAATTGAATTGGGGAAGTCCCAGGCATGGTATTGCCTACCAATAAGATACCTAGAACTAAATATAGCATGATAACAGCAAGAAATAGAAATAATCACATATCCAAAGATCTTGCTGCCTTGTGAGCTATAGCAATTAAAACACTGCAGAATATAATTAAAAGATGGGCGTTTAATGTGGGGTAAAATCACCATTATAAAACAGTGAGAAAAGCTAGAGTTCCTTAAAATTACCTTTTGAGCAGGTTTAGTTTGGGCACTAAAGAGACAACAAATGAGTCCAGTTCTATCTTTTAATCCCCATGCAAATTTGAATAAATATGTAGAATAGGGATGTCAGGAAAGGCAATTCTGGAAGAGCAATCAACAGTGAGAAAAACAAGACCTTAGAGATAACCAAATGAGACTGGGTAGTCAGGAAAAATTAGATCACTGAAATCCATACAGACAGATTCAAGATTTTAAAATAGAGGCAGATGTGGTGACGCATGCCTGCAGTCTCAATTACTCAGTAAGCTGAGACAGGAGGACCAACTGAGGTCAGGAGCTGAGGTCAGCCTGGGAAACACAAAAAGGTTCTCTTTTCAAGGAAAACATAATAATTAAACTCATATGTGACTTTGAATAGAGGACTTGGGCTTCTGCAAAAGGGAATAACATAATCTCCCCCAGTGATGCTCACATCTTCTATTCTGTCTCTCTTCACACCTAATATGCTAATGTTGCTAATTAGAGTTATTGAGAGATGAGTAACTTCTGGGAAAAAAAAACCAAATTATGAACTGTCACAACTTTCAAACAAAATGAAAAAAATATGTGTCAAGAAGGACTACACTCTATTTTACCCTCTGTCACAAAGGGTATCCTGGAATACATACCACTTCCTCTCTCTCTCTCAAGTACAGCACACCCAGTATATTATTATTACGGTTGGTTAGTAGTGCTGCTATTTAATGCTGTTAGTGTTTAACTAAAGTGAGTCAATCTGAATGGGAACTGTCTGTTTTGAAAACTGTTCTAGCATGCACAGTCCTCCACGACACCCTCCTCCCAGCTGAGTAATGAATGTAATAACCCCTGTGACAGCCCGGAAACTTTGTAAATATGTAAGGACAGATGATCCCAGTTGGTTTGGTCAGCACCTGATTTATATGAGCCATAAAGCCAATAGGTGTTTCGAGCATTGCCTACACATATGACTGAGTCTAGGAGTAATGAATTGAGGTAAGTGTCAACTCCACCATCATAAAGATTACAGCCTAGGGGAAGAAAGTTCGCCCTCAGCCTGCTCTTTCTTCTGGACTAAGAAACAGGAATGCTCTAGAGGAAGTATCAAAGGCGACAGAAGTCTGTTTTATGTTGGCCTGGGTTTTGTTCCAGAGTTGACTTTCCCTGAGGCCTCACTCCTGCTTTGGTGGTCAGAGGGCAGGGCACTGGTTTCAGTCACATGCAGGCCGACATTTGCTTTAGTATAGTCCCCATCATCTCATTTTTTAACATTGTAAAACAGGCTACTGCTCCCTGTTGTATGTCACGAGGAGTTGTGAAGTCAAAGAGGAAAGAAAGCAGCTAGCCCACAGTAGACATTCATCCAAAAGACACTCTTTCCAGCCTTCCTTCCTCACACCTGTTGTCTCTTCTCCCCTTCCGATCCTTTGACACATTTCAGAAGTTCTTTTTTTTTTTTTTATCTATATTTTCCTCATTTTATATAAGTGGATCACAGGTATAATTGGACAAATTAAATTTTAAAAGAAAATATAGGACATATAAAAAGCCAACCACATATGAATCAAAATTATACAGGACTTTCATTGTAGTTCCTTTGTAAATTACTACAAATTGGTAGCTAATAAGCAACAGATATTTAGTTTCCATTATTCAAGATCAAAGGCCTAGAAAATCGAGTCTGGCAGTTGCCCTCACCCATTGCACAGGACATGACCGCTCAGGGGTCTTAATTTCAACCACAAGAATGGTACCATCAAGCTCTATACTCTTCTAAAAGACCCCTCCCTACCCTTCTCTTTTTCCCATTCTCTCACTCACTCTCTTCAGTTTTCTGTCTGTTTCTGTCTCCTTTCTCTCTGTGTCTCTTCTGTATCCACCCTCCCCCCCCAACCCCCATGTGGGTATGTGCATATGTAGACACTTGTGGGCCTTGGTGCACACCCAGAGGTCAGAGGTCAAGCTGGGAGAGTTGGTACCTTCCACCATGTGGGTCCAAGGGATTGAACTCAGGTCATCAAGCTTGGCAGCAGGCCACTTTACCTGCTCAGCCATCTTCCTGGCCCAAGGGAATGCACACTTTAACATATGGATTTGGAGGGATACAAATTCAGACCATAGCACTCATTTGAACAAAATTACAGAAATACAGTTAACCTGTCTCGTCTCCATTTAGAGACACCCAATATTTACCCTCCGGTGCATCCACTTCCAGCTCTTCTTCATCCGAATTTTACATATTTGTAAGCAAACTGTCTTTTTCATGAAAATGGAACCACTACTTAACAACTATTTCCCATTATATGGTTTCGGGAAGTTTCCATTTAATTAACAGTGTGCTTGCATCATGTAAAAATGATACCTAGTAATACATTTTATATCAATTATGTTAATTAAGTTTCATGCTATTTTAAGTAGTACAGTGATAGTCACTATGATGAAAACTGCTAATAATTTTGACTGTTTCCTTGCAGTGAGCTTTAGCAGAAAAAATTGTTGAATCAAATGGTATTGAAAACAAACAAACAAACAAAAGAAAAGGCTCTTTGTAAATATAGCCACTGTCCTCCACAAAGATCTTACCAGATTACTCTTCACTATTGACATCTTTGTTGTGGTTCTGACCTTTATGTCCCTTAAAATTCCTATGTTGATATTGTTACTCTCATGCAGGTGGCCAGGCACCAAGACAGAATATTATGAATGAGTCCAAAAGAGACTCCTGCGCCAGCTTCCCCAATATATTTAGTGGAGGAAACAGTGCCCAGCTAGGCTCTGTTTACCAGTGTCTTGATCACCAAGGACTTCCCAGCCTGGAGACCATAACAGTTCCATTGTTCATAAGCCACCCAGTCACAGAGATAGAATTTTCCCCCCCCCGTGGCTTCTCTGCCTCGCTTGATGATGATTTGACTTTTCAAACTGAAACTACCAGTGATCATAGCACTACCGTCCAACACACGCGGGCATGTCTCATGTTGTGAGATTTCCCACTATGCAGAACAGTACGTGGTTAGGGAATGTGACTGTCACACGGATGGGCTACGGTTATGACAAGTGTAATCTCTGAACTCAGGGTGACCTGTAGGAGAACTTGGTTGTTAACACATAGCTTCTTGGATGGTAGCAGCATTTGTTTGGTGTTTGTTTATTTCAACAACGATAAAGACAGGTTACAAGAGGCTGTGTTAGGTGGAGGGATGGAGGTTTCTAGAACACAGAAAAGTTCTCCTTGAGGCAAAGCCAGTTTCACTCCGAGCCCTTTGCTTCACCGTTACTAATGTACAGACAGACACTCACAATCCCAAACCACTACAATTTCTAACTCTGTTCTGAACTTTAGAACAATTTTGCTTTAGACCAAGGTTTACCGGTGCTGATAATATGATTTCTTTTTTTTAAAGTAAGGTAGGTTTTACAAACAGGCTGGATAGAAATTTCCATAGCAGTATTGACGTTGAAAGTAGAACATGGGACAGAAACTCACTGAAGCCCAAGCTGGAGGCTGGAGCAGCATGGAAGTCTGATCTGATCAACACAGCCTTCTCGCTACAGGCCTATGCTAACTTCTGGGAGCAAGGGCACCCTGCAGCCTGTCGGGTACTTATGAATGCCAAGGGGAGAAAGATGGAGAGACCCACTCTCTGGTTTCTTTCTGTTCTTGTTGCTCAATGTTCGTATGTCTGAGAATTATACAGTGGCTATATTACTGTATCAATATGAGGGGCTGGATGAGGGTTTAGGAGGAAACAGAATGCGCTTCGCGTTCATGCTTATAACCATACATTTTTAGGCTTAATTTTTGTCGTGCTCACCACCAGTTAACAGGACTTCTTTTATTAAAGGCAAACTTCTGATGTGCTTCAGATTGAACCATCTCTCTCTCCGTAGTGTGCTTCAGGAAGCACAAGAAGCATGTTTCTGGGCACTTGGTGTGTCTGGGAGTGTCTTGTCTTCAAGCTTGAAAGATAACTTTCTCCTTCCAACTGAAGGTTTCCATGATTCTAGCACAGACTACTAGGTCTGGCTGCCCTGGAATTCACTACATAGCTCAAACTGGCCTTAAATTCAAAGATTTGCCTGCCTCTCTCTTCCAAGTGCTTGGATTAAAAGCATGTACCTCTATTCCTGGCCATGTAACAACATTTCATACTTTTATTTACAAATATTTTTCAAGCCCTCTATCCATGACCCATAAACCCTCCTACAGCTAACCTGTGTCTTCTCCTTCATCCTGGCCTACATACAGTGAGCTCTTTTGGTTTCTCTGTTAATAAGAGTTTTCACTCCTGAATGTGCGCTTTCTGTATCACAGTGGTTGGTTATTGCTTCTGTTAACAAGATTCTTGTCTTTTCACCAAGAACGTGTGTGTGTGTGTGTGTGTGTGTGTGTGTGTGTGTGTGTGTGTGTATTCCTCAGACCCTTCTTCCAAGCCTTTCCCCCTGCCCCCCAGATCTGACATCTTCCTTCTTATCATTTATTTTTCTTCTTAGCTATATTCTTGCTTATTCTAGAAAAAATGTTAATTAGGTCATTTAAATTTTTTTTTAATTATTTTATTTCTGTTTTTTTTTGTTTGTTTGTTTGTTTGTTTGTTTTTTTGAGACAGGGTTTCTCTGTGTAGCCTCAGCAGTCCTGGACTCACTTTATAGATCAGACTGGCCTCAAAGTCATATCGATCTGCCTGCCTCTGGCTCCCAAGTGCTGGGATTAAAAGCATGTGCCACCATGCCTGGCAGGTCATTTTTTTTTTTAACTAGAAATTGAACTAAGTCTTGGACATGCAAGCATGTTGTCTACCACTGAGAGACATTCCTAGGCCCTAGGCTTTCAACATATTCTTTCCACATAAAAGTCTATTTTAATCCTATATCCTTTCCAAGTTTAAAACAAAAGTACAAGAAGGCTGTGTACTCCTGAGCAGAAGATGATATTCTATGGCCTGGCTTATTTATGTTTGGAAAGGAACTTACAAAAATAATATTATAACCTTGGCCCTCTAAACCTGTGAGTTGAAACAAAAATGACAGATATGAAACTCAGCCATGTGGTTTTAAGAAGAAAAGCAAAACCCTTAGAAAAAGTGAGCCGAGTATGGAAAGTTGTTGAGGTTGCCACTGTGGGAAAGAACCCAGTTGTTGGTTACTTTCATGTTTTCATGAGAAACAAAAAGAAATTACAGCCAAGAGAAAGCAGAAAATCTCAGCTTTTGAACCATTTCTCGTTAATCGGTGGTGAACGTAGGCGCCATAGATGTGTTATTGTAAAACTAAATGAAGCGGTGGGAAAGATGCGCACGTTCAACCATGCACCAGGAGGCTCAGCTCAGCTCAGCAGAGTTACTGTGAATCCCAGGCCAGCCTGGGAAAGATGCGCACGTTCAACCATGGACCAGGAGGCTCAGCTCAGCTCAGCAGAGTTACTGTGAATCCGAGGCCAGCCTGGGAAAGATGCGCACGTTCAACCATGGACCAGGAGGCTCAGTTCAGCTCAGCCGAGTTACTATGAATCAGAGGCCAGCCTGGTGCTACACAGGAAGACAGATCTGCCCTCTCAGGGAAAAAAAAGACAGAAGAAAACAATACAAGAAAGGAAGTGTAGCGGGAAGGAGAGCAGGAAGAGGAAAGGGAGAAGAAGGAAGGGGAGGGGCCTGGAGGAAGGGGAGGGGCCTGGGAAAAAGGAGAGCTATAGGTGGCAAACAATTTCCAAAAGCAAGTCTTTGGCCTTGGTGATCACAAAATGCCGCACTCGTACTGAGTCCTTCATGTCCAATATAACGGCTTTCCAGATAAAATTCCTTTGAAGTAGCCAGGAGATGGTAGCACACGCCTTTAACCCCAGCACTCACGAGGCAGGGGCAGGAGGATCTCTGTGAGTTCAAGGACAGCCTGGACAGGAGTTCTAGGACACCCAGGGCTAGACAGACAGATCCTGTCTTGGAAAAAAAATATTTAAAAAGTTTCTGCATTGCTATTCAGAATCCTTAGCATTAACACTTCACAACAAAATGCTATGTTATTTTAATAACACACTTTATTCCAAACTGCCTTATTTCTCGACTTACAAAATTTTTCTGTCTCTTCTCATCCTTGCACATGCGTGGGTATATTTCAATTTTAGAACGTTCCTACACTGAAATCTCTGCATTTCTAATATTTCTAATATCCCCATTCTACCCATGTGACTTAGAAGGCAACATGTGCACCATCCTAACATGAAAGAAGTTGCATTATTTGAATGCAAAAATACTTTATCGCCAACCTAATAGAGTTTGATGCCTTCGTAAATTAATCATCTTTAGGGAGATTTAAAAGTGATCCAGTGAACTTTATAAAACTTGGCTTGATGTGGTTGCACCCATTACATGTCTTTAATCTCAGCATGGCAAAGGCAGGAGCAGAGGGGCCAAGCAGAGGCCCGAGGATCTCGGTGAATTCACGGTCATGCCTGATCTACACAGTGAGTTTCAGGCCAGTCAGTGCTACAAGGTAAGGCTCTGTCTTTAAACATTTTTCTAAAAACTCAGTAACAGCTAATTTAAAAAGCTATTAAATTAAAAACAGAACTACGAAACAATTTTTTTAAGAATTTTATTTTAGGTATAAATGTGTGTGTGTGTGCATGTGTGTGTGTGTGTGTGCATGTGTGTGTGTGTGTGTGCATGTGTGTGTGTGTGTGTGTGCATGTGTGTGTGGGGGGGGTGGCCTGCATGCATGTCTGTGCACCACACGCATGCCAAATCAGGGTACTGGATCCTCTGGCACTGGAGTTATAGACAGCCGTGAACGGAACCTGGGTCCCCTGTAAGGGCAGTAAGTGTTCTTAACCTCTGAGGCCTCTCTCCATCCTTTACACAAATTAAGAGTCTGTGCAATATAAATGGAGTAAGTGAATTAGCAACTATAGATACAAGCACAGAACACTGACTCCACTTGTTCTAGAAGCATTCTGATACTTACTGACTCTGCGTGCTGTGCTAGATACCGGGTCTCGGATTCTCTGACACAATCTGTCTTATTGTGACTCCTTCTGTCCCTACTCTCTTCTCAAAAACAAAACAACATTTACAGCATCAGGACCATGTTGTTATAGTGAGGCAATCCAAGTGACTCAGTTTCTCCACAACACTCATTACTATCTCCTGACACAGAGAGAGTGGTGACTTATTGCCCAAGGCTTCAGTGAGCCACAGACAAAGAAATCTAATTGAAAAAGAAAAAAAATTTTTTTTGTCAAAATATCTTTCTTTAGTTCAGGCAGATCATACTGTATATGCAGAATATGGGCAGCCATCTAAAGTTAACTGCTTTCGATAGACTTTGTAGTTGCATAATTAATGCTCTTTTTGCAAGGCCTTAGCTTTGGCGTTACCATGGTATTAAGTTCTGTTATTTTCTGAATGTTAGTATTTGAAATAGTTTTGCAATGCATAATACCCAACAAGTAAAGTAAACAAGCTCTGTCAGAACATGGTGGCACAAGGAGGCAGAGGGAGGCGGGGCTGAGTCTGAGGCCAGCCTGGTCTACAAAGTGTGTCCCAGGACAGCCAGGGCTACACGGTGAGGTTCTGTCTTGGGGGAAGGGGGCAAGAGAGAGAGAGAGAGAGAGAGAGAGAGAGAGAGAGAGAGAGAGAGAGAGAGAGAGAGAGAGCGCGAGCGCTCCCTTATAATTTCCATACCCAAACAAGACAACTCTCACCTCTACCTTTCCCAGCCTGCATTTCTGAGTCCATGGTGTCACTTACCACCACTAGCTTGTTTTGCCTCTCTGCCCCTTGGATCATTTCTTTTACATAGAGACTCGAGTCACATTTGTAAATGAGCAATTAACAGGCATCTTTGACTCAGCCCTTCAAAAACACCTCTTGAAACCCAAGCCCCATCTCTTTCCTTCCTCATTCTTGAGCTTCCAAATTTGTCACTTGCTGACCGCCCCTTTTCTTCCTCACACACTGCGCTAATCAGCATATGCTGTTTTTCTGTGAGCAAAAAGTCTCTCTTCAGAACTTCATTTCCCTAAGGGCTTGTCTCAGACCAGGACAGCCTGCCCTCCTCAATTCAGAATCGTCCCCAAAATAATGGTGCTTCCCAGTCTTCTCTTTGAGTTTTATGGGGCAAATCTAAATCTTTAGCAGACAAGGTCATCTCATTGTACAGTCTCCTCACTGTCCTGCCCCATCCGGAGTAGAAGCAGGGAAAGAAGCAGTGCCCTGGCACGGGAATGATGCTCCCCCTGGTGGTTCAGAACTGCATGTTGGTATGCCACTCTAGAAGACAACAGACAGATTGAGGCCAATCAAATCCGAGTGACAATACAGGAGGTAAACTTTAAACCCCTTCCCAGATCTAGCCAATGGTCAGAATATTCTCCACAGTTGAGTGGAGAGTGGGATATGACTTTCTCACGTACTCTGGTGCCTCACATTTGACCATGTCCCCTGGAGGGGGAGACCTGGTGGCACTCAGAGGAAGGACAGCAAGTAGCCAAGAAGAGACTCGATACCCTATGAGAATATTCAGGGGGAGGTAATCCCCCTCAGGAACAGTCATAGGGGAGGGGAATAAAGGGAAAATGGGGGGGGGGGGAGGAATGGGAGGATACAAGGGATGGGATAAACATTGAGATGTAACAAGAATAAATTAATAAAAAAAAAAAAATCTGAGTGAGTGTTGGTCAACTATGGCCAAGGAGTTAAGAGCCAAGGAGGCCTGAGATTTAGTCCTCCCCACAGAGGTTTGATTGATGCCAGCACTGGGTCTCCTGATGAAATGCCCCCAAATCTCCAAGCCAGTGGCCCCCACTATTATTATGGAGAGATGACATAATGATAATTTCTTTAGTTCATGCTACCAAGTAAAACCACATGCCAATTTCACCTCAATGGCTATACTGTTACCAATATCCTGCAGAATTGTCTGGAAACGGAAAAGAAAGTAAAACCAGAGTATTCAGTTCATCTATATATTCAGTCTTCTACCAAATGCATATTTAAAGAGATTCTGTCAGGACAGGGAGGTATCTGAGTCAGAAAAGTGCTTGCCTCATACATCTGAAGACCTGAGTTCCATCTCCAGTACACACACACATACACACACACACACACACACACACACACACACACACACACACACACACATGCACGCACACACATGCCAACACCAACAGAAAACAAGAAAAAAAAGCAAGCCTATTTTTCCTACAGGGAAAAGGTTTATCAGCACGCAGCATGTGACTGACAACCCTGCTAGAGGATAAAGATGTAAGGCTGAGCAGAGCACATTGTTTCACAGCTATCCTTTTACACCAAATAACATATACAATAAGAACCAGGGACATGAATAATTGATCTATAAGCCGGTACTGTTCTTACGATGTTGACTCCTAAGTCATAGTTTTTAACAATTATGGATTTTGATTTTTGAGGGTAGAAGGTTTTGTTTATTTTGAGATAGGGTTGCACTTATCTACCCATGGGCCAGACTGGCCTGAGCTTCCTCTTGCAGACCAGGTTGGCCTCAAATTTGTAATGACAAGATCTAGGTTAAAAATTGTTACAATTTGTTGTTGAGAGACGATCTTGTGTATTTTATGGATGCATCAATTTAAAAAACCCTATAGCCTGTAGGTTAGGTAGAATAGAAGGTGGGACATCTGGCAGGCAGAAACGTCTGGGATAGAGCCAGGAATGGAAATGTGAGGACAGATGCATGGTACCTGAGCACAGGTAACCAACCACATGGCAGAATGCAGATTAGTACAAACGGGTTATTTTAAGTTATGAGCTAGCCAGAGAAGAGCCAGCTATATGGCCTAGGTATTTGTAATTATATTTTGAGTTTCATTAATCATTATTGCGGGAGCATGGGGCCATGGGGAGAAAATCATCACAACAATTTGTTGTTGCTATTGTTGTTACTGTTTTGAGACAGGGTCTTGTGTAACCCAAGCTGGCTTTGAATTCCCATTTCTCTGGTCTCCGTCTCCTGAGTGCTGGGATTGTAGTTGTACACCACCATGCTCAGCCTATGACAGAATTTTAAAGATACTTCAACAGTGTCACCAGTACTCACCAACACTATAGTATCTCTTCAGTTCCGTGCGCCTGATCTCCTTCAACTGGTTGTTTTTTCTCTTCTTCTTTTCATCAGTGGTAGATTCCCCCTCCACTGCGATGTTGGACTTGTCTTGTTCCAAAATGGCTGAATTAGCATCTTCTTTCCCAAAATGACTCCTCGTGGCTGCAGTTGAGACTATCTCTGCATTTTGTTTGGCTTGTTTTTTCTTTTTCAGCCTATGAATGAAAAAACAAAAAAGGAAAACATTGAAGAATTTGTTACACGACATCCAAATTTTATACTGTGGGACTATGAAATGGAATTATCTGAAAGATAAAACACTTCATGACATTCTGTCTCTCCTCTCTGTCTCTCTCCTCTCCTCTCTTCTCTTCTCTTCTCTCTCTCTCTCTCCTCTCCTCTCCTCTCTTCTCTTCTTTCTCTCTCTCTCTCTCTCTCTCTCTCTCTCTCTCTCTCTCTCTCTCTCTCCCCCTCTCCCTTTCTTCACTCCCTTTCCCTCTCCCCCCTGCTTTCTCTCAACTTTCAGCACACAGCACACAGACTAGCTTCAAGCTTACAATCATCTAGTCCCAGACTTCCAAGGTCTGGGCTTTATAGGCATGTGTCACTGAGCCTCGGTCTTCCTCCACCTTTCTTTTGCTAGAACTAGGGATTAAACCCGGGGTTTATACATGATAAACAATCAATCACTGGGTTTTAGCCTCAGTCATGTTTTCACTTAAAAGAAGGAGAAAGGGGAGGAGAGAGGAAGAATAGTTAATAGTCTGAAGACAGTTTCATAAAATTATTCAGGTTATTTTTCTTTTCTAGCCACTTAAATATTCTAACATGAAGACCAAGGGTGTTTGCTCAATTTTGCATCTACAATACTAAATCTCAGATAAGTATGGGATACATTCTAGGTCTAAGAAAAATAATAGTTTTCTATAGGCTATGAAATGCCGAGTAATTTTATTTGTTTTTTGTTTTTCGAGACAGGTTTCTCTATGTAGCCCTGGCTGTCCTCAGACTCACTCTGTAGACCTGGCTGGCTGGGAAATCATGGAGATCCACCTGCCTCTGCCTCCCAAGTGCTGGGATTAAAGGCATGGGCCATCATTACCTGGCCCATACTGTTTTTAAATCAAGATACAATTACCCATCTATAAGGCCCCATTTGGGGCAATGTATGTTTTTTCAAGTGTTTATGGTTTTCAGTTATACATATGAACTGAGTATGAAACATGTTTTATACTGACTTATAGGCAACATCAAGAATTGTAAGGCCTAACTCTGGTCTGTGAAACTCTGGTCTTTATACACACTATAAGAGTTCTATAGTGCAACCTCTCTTAAGATCCAAAATCCCCTAGCAACAGTACAGAACAGTCAATAATCACTGCGATTGCTAATATATGCATTTGCTGATAACTTAGTGAACATATTTGATGCTTCTTGTTCTTTACTCCCAAGGCCAAGGTGTCTGACCTGAAGTTTATCATCCTGAAAATATTTTCCAAGGATGAAGTTCTGCAGTGAACTGATGGACACCTCTAGTCAATGAGTCCTTGAGAAAGTCTGTGCTCTACGGAGCATATGCTCTTTCAAAAGAAGAGCCCCTAGGGGCCTCGTGTACCTGGGCACTCTGTTTACCTGTAAATATTTTGGAGATAGGATTCTCTTGCCTGGGTAGCGAGAGATGTCAGATTTACAGTTTGCATTCTGTTACACGGTTCTCTTGCCATTGCTGAAGACACTACCCACACAGCTTATTGAACAAAGAGAAGTCACACTGGTACCCACATAGTGCCTTTACCGCCCCCCCCTTTGATTTAGCATCTCTGGTCTAGACAGGATGGCACTCTGCATGCCACCAAAGGAGAAGGGTAAAACACCAACCCAGCTACAAACCCTTCGATCTACAATGGCGTCCCGCCTGCCGGATACAATAAGGACACAAAGCTCTGGGACCAATGTCTGATTTGACTTAAGAACCACTCCACAAGATGGAACCCACATCAACACTTCTTGGGTCACCAAGAACCTGAGGTTAGATAGCCCAGGGGCCCGAGATAGGAAGACAAAAAGAGAAGGAAAAAAATGTAGCAAGAAAATGACTCCTGATGACATTCTGGTGCCCTGCTCAGCCACCATCCATTGGAGAAGCTTCCTTCTGCCACAGACAAATGTAGAGAACCATAGCCACACAATTTGCAGAGACCTAAAGGAGATGCTGCCATCAAGCCCCTCCACTCAGGACTTAGGGAACCCCATCGGAAGAGGAGGCAGAAAACATATAGGAGCTAGAAGGGGTGGAGGACACCAAGAAAACTAGGCCTTCTAAATCAACAGGATTGATGCACACATGGACTCACAGAGACTGAGGCAGCATGCACTGGGCATGCACGGGTCTGCACAGGATGGGATCCTAGCGCTGAAACGGGAAGGGGACAAGTATGCTATATGCTGTTGTTTTTTCAGTGAGCACCAGGGAGTCCATTTCAAAGATTTTCATTTACTCTTGTAAACTGTCTAAAAGACAAGTGGGAAAAGTTGCAAGGGAGTATACATCACACACACACACACACACACACCCCAAACCATGCACACACATGACTAGAAATCAACTACAAAAAGGGAATATTTTCAGTGAGTACCTTCTTTTTTTCTATCAGGCTTTAAGCCATTTTACTGGTAAAAGAATAGGTGGTTCTTTGTGAAGCTAGGTCTGATAATGCCTCTGATTAAAAAAAAAAAAAAAAAAAAAAAACTTCCCGATCAAATCATTATATGAAGCTCACTGTGTGGTGACCTGGCTCTCTGGAGAGATCAGCGTCTTTTTATAGGGAGTGGTCTCTGCAGGCCTGACCTCCTTCTCAAAAATGCTGGCCGCGGGTGTGCTGGCTGGTCCTGTTCTATGCATTAGCTCATCAAAACTTGCTTGAAACGAACCTTTCACATCATTCAAGAATGATTTGTTTTTCTAGAAGATAGCAGGTGCATAAAATTAGCTCTGTAGCTATCTCCTGAGATATGCTGGTTTTTCATGTTCTGGATTTTTCCACTTGACGTCCCCATTTTACCCTCTCCCGGTGATAACTGAAGGCACTCTGGTCTGGGGAGGGTGTTTTGATAAGCAGCAGCCGTGTTTAGGGACATCTCATTAGACACTAATTTTCACTCATGGAAATTACAAAATGGAATATATTGTTTTTACTGTTTTCTCTCCTGCGTTACAGAATATTATTGAAAATGGTATAGCCAAACAGTTGTTACTTCAGAAGGGAAAAAATGCTAGGAAATAGTAATATTGGTTTAGGATAAAATAGAGTGAAATTTTGTGCTTTAGAATTTCTAAAATCAGTTTTTGTTTTGACTAGAGCAATCTTTCTTTTTCTTTTTTTGGATGTTATCTTTATAACTCACTGGAACATTCTGGTCTTGCAGTGGAAAACCAGAGCAACTCCTGGAGCCTGCACAGGAAAGCCCTTCCTTCCAAACACGGAAATGGATGCTTACCACCTTTTCCCAGGTTGGCAGTCTGATGAATGGGGCAGAGTTAATGCCCTCAGACTCTGCTTTCCACAATTTCTGCTTTGTTTTTAGAGTCAGCATCTATCACAGTACCTTTATTCTCACAATAGGCATTCACAATAGCTGCACAGAGATAAACTGGGGCAAATGTCTTTTTTTTTTTTAATTAATTTATTCTTGTTACATCTCAATGGTTATCTCATCCCTTGTATCCTCCCATTCTTCCCTCCCTCCCATTTTCCCCTTATTACCCTCCTGTTCCTGAGGGGGATTACCTCCCCTGTATATGCTCATAGGGTATCAAGTCTCTTCTTGGTAACCTGCTGTTCTTCCTCTGAGTGCCACTAGGTCTCCCCCTCCAGGGGACATGGTCAAATGTGAGGCACCAGAGTAAGTGAGAAAGTCATATCCTACTCTCCACTCAACTGTGGAGAATGTTCTGACCATTGGCTAGATCTGGGTAGGGGTTTAAAGTTTACCTCCTGTATTGTCCTTGGCTGGTGCCTTAGTTTGAGTGGGACCCCTGGGCCCAGCAAATGTCTTGTAGAAAAATGAACCTTGGAAGATCTTTCTCCTAACAGACACTAAGGGGCTGAGTTACAAAGCTGGCTTCCTTATTGTGTGTTTTACAGACGCAAGAGGCAGGCAATTTTATCTTTGTCTCATAGATAAGGAAGGATGAGAAAAGATGGGACCGTTTCCCAAGGTCATAGGGTAGAGTTTAGTTGTGGAGCACGAATTCACGAGTCAAGGCTACCTCCCACTGCCACCGAGCTGGCAGGCTGCTCCTGCTAAGAATGTTGACACAGCACTGTGTCTCTTTGGGTTACAGTATAGCGGTCTGGGCCGGGGAATTCTATGTACTCTTTGGAGACGGGTGGCTTCATAGTCTTGGCAAGCTTGATGAAGAGCTGGCTCAAAATTTGCCTTGAATCCAGATTTGCATTCCGGTCTTGGTTCTTTGAGTAATCAGCTCTGTGACTTCCTTTGGAATTGTGGGTAAAGTAAACAGAGAAAATGGACTGTTTTTTGTTTGTTTGTTTGTTTGTTTTTTAAGGTTTTGCCTGGCTTTAACAGTTATACTTGTTTGAGAAAATTAGAGACTAGCTAAAGCTATTCTGATTTATAGAAAATTATTTTTAAATCTATACTGAATCTTCTTAAAAGTCTTATACTTCTCTATTGTTTTCTTAAGATTCACATCTGTTTGTATTTTCTTTCTACTACAGACTTCCCAGAAAGCGCAGAATGCAATAAGCTATATCATCTATTCATAAAGTCTCTCAAAAATCAGAAACAATAACAACAAGACAACAAAAAGCAACCACTGCTTTATAATTTGAGGCTAATAGCTCTAGAAAGAAAAACATAAAATGCCAAAATTGACCAACCATGTGTGGTCAGCTGTATAGTCAGACTTTTTTTTTTTTTTTTTTTAATTAAAAAAAAAATTTTTTTTTAAGACTAGTCAAGTGCAGTAGTGAGAAGGGGGGAAAGTGTAGAACAGGAGTTCAATCTGTAACTGACTGTGAACAATCAATTGTGATAACTCACTACCTTCGGACCAGCCTAGTCAGACCTTTTAATGCAAAACTTCTCCCTAAAACTGACTTCTAGGGAAATAAATTCTAACATAAGAGACACAGTGCTGTCATTTTTAACACTAGTTCAGGAAACATGTTACATAATCGTATCCTAGTATTATGTCATCTTGTGGGAATAGATGAAAAATACAATGAAATCTTCCCAGACCAGCTACACAGGTAAACACACACGGGTAGGTTTGGTGGACCCAGGATTGCAGTTGACCACTGAGGGCAGCAGAACTTCCATTAATATGTAATTTGGGGCTGAACTCTTTCAAAATGGGGAGAGAAGGAGCATCTTTTGTAATCACAAAAGAAAAAAAAATCCATAGAAACATAATAAATATCAGAAGATACAGAAATATTTAGCCATGGCTTGCTCTAGTGATATATTCTTTCTTCTGACCTTAACTTTTGCAGTGAATCCAGAGTGGTCTCTGTCCCACTCCTCTCTGCGTATCAGAGGCAGCAGATCTGCTTGGATCCTTGGCCACACCCTGTCACCAGACCGTCTGACCTCCACAACGTAGGTTGTTTTTTTCTGTTGTCTAAGCCTGACGCTTGCCAAATCTACACTTGAGAAATTAATGGGATGAGCCCAGCAATTACATAAATATTTTGTGCTCCAATATTCCTCTCTTCCTTAGGCACACATTTTTGGCCTTGGGTTCATTGTCTTTGACATAAAAATTAACTTTGGATGGTTTTTGTGATGGCTAAATGGTAGAGGAAAGGCTTGTTATTGATTGAACACAGCTGTACTTGGTTCACAGGAAAACATGAAGCTATGCTGCTGCTATTATTCTTACTGGGAGATTTCTAAGGAACCCACCAAATGAGAAAACATAGAAAATACAGCCCAGATAACATGAAGAAGGCAGTCACGTGTCACAGGCACTAAAACATGTTCATGTACATGAAGAAGGGCACTTAGCATGTCACAGGCTCTAATACATGCTCATGTACATAAAGAAGGCAGTCACGTGTCACAGGCACTAAAACATGTTCAAGTACATGAAGAAAGCAGTCACTGTCACAGGCACTAATACATGCTCATGTACATGAAAAAAGCAGTGAGGTGTCACAGGCTCTAATATTTGCTCCTGTTCTTTCTCTTACTATGTATAAGTTTTTAACTCTGTTGAGAATGTTACAGCCCCTAACACAGACTACTTGCTACTTCTAAAAGAGCACGACTTTTTACACTCTAGTTCATTTTATGGTTTCATAAATAGAGGTACAATTTCCCACAAATCCACAATTGTGATATTTGCCAACTAAAATCAAACTTAAGGGGGGGGTCCTTTCTTAAAAATCACTTTCGTCCTAGAGAGAGCTCAGTAGTTGATGGCAGGCATTTCAGTGCAAAAGATCCAAGTCTGACACTTATTTTGGGCAGCACATGACTACCTGTAACTCCAACTCTAGGGGACCCTATGTCTTCTGGCCTCTGATGACACTGTACTCAGGTACGTGTACACACACACACACACACACACACACACACACACACACACACACACACAATTAAAAGTAAACTAAATCTTTATTTATGAAAATTCTGTCTTGGAATTATGACTAAATAAAAACAAATATTATGAATAATCACTGAGAAAAATCTATAGATGCATCCAACTCCAGTATCACAAGTTTCAGATATGCATTCTTTTTTTTCACTATGTCTAATCATAAAAATGAGATTCCTGTACCTAAAGAAGGAATTCACTGGTACAAATTAAAAATAAGTCTGGATTCAAAAGACCATGAGAGTTAGAAAGTGATCCTTAATTACAATATCTCTGCATATAAGTACACGTACCCAAAAACTTCCCTTGGCCTCAATGAAAACTGCAATTTAATGAAGACCAATAAGTTTGATGCTAAGGCAAGCCACAAGAATGCAGTGTCTGTTTTCCAGGAGTTTCTTCTGGCACTAAGACAGTGGTGGGCCAGCAGACCTTAGGTGCCTCCGAATACAAAGTACATGTATAAGAAATGGCTCCAGCTGGGAGAGGGCGCACACCTGCAATCCCTGCACTCGGGAGGCAGAAGCAGGAGGATCTCGTGAGTTCAAGGCCAGCCTGGTTTACAAAGCAAGTCCAGGACAGCCAAGGCTACACAGAGGAACCCTGTCTCGAAAAACAAACAAGAAAGAAAGACAGACAGACAGAAAGAAAGAAAGAAAGAAAGTCAGAGTAGTCTTGGAGTGGGCTGACATGGGGCATTTATAAGACTTCTTCAGCTACCAGCATTACAATGAAAAGGCTGCAGTGTGAACGTGTACTGGGCAAAAAGTTTGCCTCCTATTCAAAAACAAGACAGGCATTTGCTGCGTGTATTAAATGGCCCTCTGAGCAACACGGCTCCATTTGCTGAAAGTCTAGATGCTTGGTCACAGACTGGAAAAGTTCTAGGGGAGCCTGGAGTGAGGAGAGTGGTAATACAGGTGTCCCCCAGAATACAATAGGAATAGACACGTAAACCCGCTGCAAGGTAAAAGTACACTTAAGGCCAATAAACACATCACAAAAACTGAAGCAAATAATTAAGTCACATCATTTCAAGTGCCATATCCTCAGCTATAACCTGAAGTTGGGAACCACACACAAGGGGGCTTCCTCTGGGAAAGAGAGATGGAGAGAGGGGGACAGAGAGAATGATTATGAATTGAGTCTTTAGATTAAGGGTAATCAATATATAAATATACTGATTACATATTTACCTTATTGGTTATCAACCACGAATAAACTGATAAACACAGCAAAACAGAAATGCTAAGAGTTATACATTGCTTACCCTTGCTTTACAGCTTTACAATAATATTATCCATGGCCTTGCTAATTTTAGTATGGCTCACTGGCCAGCGGTATTAATCCCATATTGCCACTGTAACAAACCTGGTAGTTTAAAACAACACAGTAGAGCTGGCAAGATGGCTCTGCAGGTAAAGGTACTTGTCACCAAACCCTATGGCCAGAGTTCAATCCCTGGGACCCACATAGAGGGAGAGAACTGACTCCTGCAAGTTGTCATCTGACCTACACACACACACACACACACACACACACACACACACACCACACACACACACACGCAGGCCAAATAAATGTAATAACAAAACAGAGGAAAAAACAAAAAGAAGGACACGTATTCTCTGTCAGTTCTGGAAATCACAAATCTGAAATCAGTGGGACCAGACTGAAATCAAGAAGTAGGCAGGACCACACCCTTCCCACCCCCAGTCTCTGGGCTCGCCTGTTTCTTCGGGGAGCCTGGCATTTCTTAGAACCTCTCCTCCACCTTCAGAGATGGCAACGTAAGACTCTCACTTCTGTGCTGTGCTTCCTTCCTCCTGTAGTCTAGTTTCCTTCTGCCTCCTCGTCTGCGCACTTGTGACTGCGCACAGGACCCACCTAGAAATCCTCCCCATCGGTAGATCCTCAATTCAGCCCTAACTTCAGGGTTTCCTTTGCCATAAAAGGGAAAATTCCTGGTCTGAGAGATTAGGATCTGAATATTGTTGAGGGTCATACTAAGGGTGCCATACTCCTTAGATTTGTTTTTTGTTTGTTTGTTTGTTTGTTTGTTTGTCCAGGCTGGTTTTGAACTGCCGGTTATATTCTTGCCTCCATCCTCCCAGAGTGAGGACTGCAGGTGTAAACCACCACTCCTGACTTTCTTAGGACATGTGATTTTGTGACAGCCTGGGGCATTGTTTGTGTCAGGTTGTCTTCCCAGCGCTATGGTTAGGAACCCAGGGCCTCCTGCTCTCTGTAAACGCACCACAAACAGGTTCCACCTGCAGCCCTACCTCGGCTTTCGTCCTGAAGGTAAGGAGCATCCTATGACTGCTTTAGCTTCTACGCTGTCATCATGTACTGTTGAGGCCACAAGAAAAAGTTCACGGTGGCAATGACTGGCCAGAAGCAGATTTCATAAGAAAAGGCACAGTGTTTGTGACTGGTGACTGCTCTGATGTCCCAAGGCTGCGGCAGGAACGTTACAAGTGTGACCTTCTGTTTGCAGTACCTCTAACACTACCTTTTGGGGGACTGGAGAGATGGCTCAGTGGTTAAGAGCACTGACTGCTCTTCCAAAGGACTGGAGTTCAAATCCCAGCACTCACATAGCAGTTCACAGCTGTCTGAAATTCTAGTTACTAGGGATCTGACACTCTCCCACATCTGTATGTGGTGGCAGAACACCAATATAAATACAAATAAATTAAAAAACAAAGAAAGAAATGCCTTTTGGAAGTGGGGCTATGGGAAGAAAAATTTAACATATACAGTTTCTAGGGGTTACACCTCACCTTCATACTGAAACATCTCCATCTGATCAATGCTGGTTACTTGACGTTTCAATTATAGCAAAGCCCCCTCCTAACTTTATTAAATCTGTTCTTTGACAATTTTGTGCATGAACATAATGCACTCTGATACCCGTCACCCTTCCACCCTTGCCAACAGCTCCCCACCCCAACAAGCCCCTTTCCCACATCCATAGCTCTGTTCTGTTTTGTGTCATAGATCCTAACCAAGGCCACTGTGCCCACAGGCTTGGAACTACCCCTTGGCACCTGCTGAGTTCATTAGTGGGTAGCTACCAAGACAATGACTGCCCCTCCCCACTGAACCTGTCAGTAGACAATGGCTCATCAGGGTTCTAGAAGTTATCCCCCACCCCATGAGCCCTTCCTAGATCCATCAATGACTGTTGATAGGGCCAGTCTTGTACAGTCCCAGTTCAGGTATCTGTAGCTACTGTTAGATCATGACTGTGATCTAACACAATGGCTGGAGACAGCATTTTACAACTCTTGTCTCCAACTGTCTTCTAGCTCTTACATTCTTTCTGTTCCCTAATAGAGTTCCTTAGTGCACACAGAAATCTTATTGTGGTTGGGGCATCATCTTCCAGATTTTTTTTAAATTTAAAATTGTTATGCTCTGATTATATTTAATGAGTTTATATAGAAAACAACACTGGAATATAGTTTAACGACACATTTTACTTGTGACAAAATTCTTTTGAGAAAACTGTTTCCTTGCGTACATTTCTTTCTGTAAAAGCCAAACAATTAACACACAAACTACCTTGAAAACATAATGATGCAAGGCATTGTATTCCCAGCTTTTAACTCAGTGGTTCTCCTAACCTGTGGGTCATGACCCTTTTGCGGGTTGAACAACCCTTTCACAGCAGTCACTTAAGAGTAGGGGGAAAAACCCAGATATTTACATTACAAATCCTAGCAGTAGCAGAATTACAGTTATGAAGTAGCAACAAAAATAATCTTATCCTTGGGGGGTAGGGGGAATCCCCACAACATGAGGAATTGTGTTGAAGGTCTCAGTGGTAGGAAGGTTGAGGACCACCCTTCAACTTCTCTTCCTGCTAACTGCTTAGATTGCAAAAGCATGGGTGAAAATGGAAGCTAAAACCTTACAGTTCTGAAAACAACCAGGTTAGTACAAAGTCTCCTCTGCAAGCTTGGTAGCTGAAGCATGGCGCTTACCATCAGCAGAGAGGACACGCTCATAGCGAACAAGCACGAATGGAATAAAGTTAAAATTTTCTGTAGCTGTAAGTTTCACTCTCCCCTTCCTTTAAAAAGTAAGCCCTATCAATTTTATACTACTTTTAAATGATTTTTTTTAGGCTCACATATACTTTTTTTTTCATGGTAAGGTGCGTTTTAAAATGTGCGTGCGTGCGTGTGTGTGTGTGTGTGTGTGTGTGTGTGTGTGTTAGCAGGGATGTGGGTGTGATGTGAGGACAAGTGCACATGTGTCTGCCACAGTACCACTATGGAGCCTCAAACACTCGAATGTTCCTATGATTTGGGTTTTGTTGTGTTTTGAGGGGCACGCAGTGATGCCCTGAGACTGGACAGTTCCCTAATGCCTGGACACCCACTCATTTCTACAAGATGAGCAGAGCAAGAGTTTCCTATCATGAACCCCTTGTTTGTAATTTAATTGCTGCACTGCATACAAAGATGACACTAGCCTTATCACGGGAGTGGTTAAACTGAGTAATCAAACACTGTCCCTAAGAATGCCTCTACGAAGAAACCTTTAGTTTTATTATCTGGTTTTGGAAATTAAACCCAGGCCTTACATGTGTCAGGCAATCGCTCTACCACACACTATTCCTACCAGCTCTTCAGCTATCTCCCCCCCCCAACTTTTTTTGATAGCTGTTGATAAATAACAAGGCAATTTTTCATAAACAGACTCATGTAAATCTCTGTTAACTCCAACATTTACAAGATCTGGGTCACCGTCTCCCAAATTTTCTATAGATTTTACGCTTCTGAATAAAGCATGGTGAGATTCTGCTGGTGTTACTTGGGTTGAAACTTTAAAGTCTTCTGGGTGAAAAGCTGAGGTGGTTCACAATTCTTCATCAGTTGGGAGAAAATAAATACATCTTCGATTATTTCTGAGACTCTACCAGGAATATATCAACTATAATTCAAATAAAAGTGAAATGGGAGGCAAATGTCATTGCTATTGACCAAAGACTGTCCTGTCATCCTCACAGACTCTTCACTTATTCTTCTACAGAGTCCCTTGAAAAGAATATCTCATACTAGCATGACCCATGATTTTGCCATTATTACTATGCAAACAAAAGGCATTCTCTACGAATACATTAATGCATCAATATGCTAATCTACCTATATCAATATCAATTCTGCATTCAGATATTCTTTTAGGGGCATCATTAAACAATGAGTTGAGTTATTCAAATTCTATGTAAAACTGTCATAATATTTAAAACTGTAATTGAGGCAAATAATTTACAATGATATAATAATTACTAAATTATCTCTTCCATTTCCTTTCCTAAGAAGTATTTTTAAATCATAGAATCTCAATTAGGAAAGTCAATAAAATTATTTCAGGAAATTATGTATTTAATAACTGAATTCATAATTGTATTTTTAGCCTCCAAAGCCCCCCAGTGGGATTTCGGATAGGGCCAAGTGGGACGTGCGTGCTTAGAATGTGTCATGTTCTGGGATCAACTTGTAGCACTGGTGAAAATGTTCTTAAAATATCTGTAAGTCCATCAAAACTCGGTCTATGTTATTCTGCCTTTTAAAGGTTTTAAATACAGCTCCTAGTTCAGTGCCTCACACACTACAGAAAGTTGTACTAGACTGTTCCTGTCCCCGTGTACCCGTCCCCCTATCTCCCGTGAACCCCCTCCCCATCCCAACCCCAGTCCAGTGTCTCCCACCAATACTCTATTTCTCTTTGTGTTTTTGTTTTGTTTTGCTTTTGTGTCACAGCTCAAATACCAATAAATACACCTTTCACTTAGTGGTAGTTTGGGGTGGGGTTCTTTCCCAGGTCCAGAAATGAAACAAACGCTTGGCATAACTGAGCCCAGTCAATGCGCAGAACCTGGTTTCCCTGGCGTCAGGGTTGCAAGGTTCGCTCCAAGAAGGCACTTGGAGCTCATCCAATCATGGGACACTTGGATCTAAGTGACCTGCAGGTAAACACACTAGCAGTGCGCCTGCTGTTGCACAATGGGGCATTCTGAGTCAGCAGCATTTACCAAGAGTAGAAAAAGCCCAAAGAATGATAGGGCTTCCACACAAACACACCAAGTCACATGACACTGCACTTCTGACGCAAAAACATCTACAGATAAGTTTAGTCCTGAACTTTTAACTTTTTTGTTTTGTTTTGTCTTGTTTTTGTTTTTCTAGCCAGGGTTTCTCTGTGTAGCCCTGGCTATCCTGAATTCACTTTGTAGACCAGGCTGGCCTAAAACTCACAGAGATCCCTCCTGCCTCTGCCTCCCGACTGAGTGCTGGGATTAAAGGCATGCGCCACCACGCCCAGCTGGACTTTAGCTTTCTATGAACCAGCAAATCCCTAAAGGCACTTTGATCTGTTTTCTGTTACTTTTTAGTGAAATTTGCATAAGAGGTAAGAGCTTTTTTCCCATTAGAATGACTTTAGAATGTAGGCTGGTGAGCTGTGCTTCGTTCTAGAGGGGAGCTGGTGGTTTTTATAATATGACAATAAAAGAGATGCCTGGTGGCACTCAGAGGAAGGACAGCAGGTAGCCAAGAAGAGACTTGATACCCTATGAGAATATATAGGGGGACGTAATCCCCCTCAGGAACAGTCATAGGGGAGGGGAATAATGGGAAAATGGGGGGGGGGGGGAATGGGAGGATACAAGGGATGGGATAAACATTGAGATGTAACAAGAATAAATTAAAAAAAAAAAAAAAAAAAGAGATGCCTGGGCATCTTGGTGCAAGACCATGATGCAGTGAGCGCCAGTGACTGAGTAAGAGACTGGCTCCTTGAGCGAGTTTCATATAAGCCTTTGGTTAGGTCTTGCAGGAAGAGAAACGCTTGGGCTGACATCACTCTGCTGAAGTGAAAGCAGAGCTCTCATGACTGCTGAGAGTCTGGTGACCCTGGTTAAATAGCAACTCTATGACTCAGTAACTCGCCTGCACTAAGAAGTTGGCTTAGGGAAACGGTAATGTTTTACAGCCCTGAACGCCTACAAGGATGAACATTGAAGTAAATTAAGTCATATACCACGGATCCATTATTTAGAGAATGAAAATCTCTAGCTCTTCTTTATGAAACCCCTTAGACTTTCACTGCGGAGTGTCAAACCCAGAGAACCTCACGCATGTTGGTAAAATGCCCTGCCACTAAGCTACACTTTTAACTATTCCTATTTCCTTACAAGCACAAAAAGAAGAAACTGTATTATGACCATACATATTTAATAAGTATTGTCTATATTTTCAGTCATTTTCTTTTCTCCGCCAGTGACGTCAGACACACGGACAGGTGATTCTTAAGAGTGCTCTGGTAAAAACCCAGGACCTATGCTGATCTTCCTAAGAAAGCCACCCACATGTTTCTCTTAATGTTCTTCCACTGTGAATTAAAGTGAAGTGCAACTTCATTTTAAAGGTCCTGTCATTTCTCAGTATTGTTTTTATGCACGGTGATTTTTCTGCAATAGGTTAAAGCAGTGGGTCTCAAAATTATTTTACGACTTCATAACTGTACTTTTGTTACTGTGGTGAATGTAATGTGAATATCTGTTTTCCGATGGTCTTAGGTGACCTAAAATGTGTCACAACCCAGTAGGTTGAGAATCACTAGTTTAAAGCTTGACATGTCAGCATGGCAGGGTTTTTTTTTTTTAAATCTTTTATTTCTCCCAGAGTTAAAGATGTTACAGGGCCTACAACCAAAGAGGGAGGACATGCAGGGAGTGGCTTAACCTAGAAGTCACAGACATTCATCCACAGATAGGGGCTCAGGCAGGCAGCTGAGTTCAGAGGGGAGCACCACCAGAAGGCTCCTTTTAGGGATTTGTGTTTACTTGGAAAATGCTGATAGCCAGTGTTGGGGTAGGCCAAGGTCCTAAGTCCCCAGAGAACCTTTTGTTTTGACCCCTACTGAAATACTGAAATAAATGGCCAGCCCCAATACCTTGCCCTTTTAAACCATTAGCTGTCTGCTCACTTAACGACATTGTGTATTCACTATAGTTTTTCTTAACTTTTCATTTTGTCTTTAATGGAGTTAAATAAACTACGAAGACTCCTTAAGTTTATGACTTCAAATTAACAAAACCATGGAATTTCTTGAACCAAAAACTTCATCAGATTAAAGCCAAAACTATACACTGAAGAATATAACCTCTTTTCTAATCATTAATGTCTCATTGGGAAGTAATGTATATAACATAAAAAAAAAACCCCGAAAGCCAAAAAGCCCCCAAAGTTCTAGAGAAAAATCTGAAACCAGAAGGAGAATTTTAGTAAGTAGAACACACAGCAGAAGACAAAGGTCTCACGCTGTGCAGTGAGAATACAATGTAATGTTGACCCAAAGACCTGACACTTGGAGCATGAGGCGATTTAAAACCGAGCACTGGATTCCTGCTACCTTTTAGGAGTTCAGATAAAGACCTCCCCCACAGAGGGAGCAGCAACTTTCCAAAGGGTAAACTTGGCACTCTACTTCTCTTCAATCAGTTGTGAATGTATGTGGTCCACCAGTCAAAGCTCCCAGGAAACTGATCTTTCAGAATTCGTAGGTGTAGCATAAGCTCATAAACTCTAATTGAAGGATCCTCACCAACCAATAGCAAACAGACTAGTTAAAACAAATAGGTGGCCTTGTAAACTCACTCCCCAACCTAGTGGGAAATTTTCAAATGTAGGAGAATAAGCAAGGAACTGTTACATGTGCATTGTTTACCTGAAAAGTTACAAACAGATCCTGGGATTGTTTCATGAATCTCTGATATGGTTTCTGTTTTTGTTTTTAATGAGTATTATATTTAGGGAGATTGAAAGCAAACGATTTATCAAGAAAGTGGATTCCTTTTGAAGAATTACGCAATAATTACTTCTAGAAGAACTTGTCTAGCACACGGTGAGGACACTGGAAGAGAGTTCCCCAGGGCCTTCAATATTCTCAGGATGAATCCTGAAGATTTGGGTCTTTAATGATGTTTTCATCATACCTTCCTAGTATATTTTGGGTATAAATTAAATGGAATAAAAAAGAATTATTTAGTGGACAGTAGGAAAGGGCTGACCCAAAAGATACACTTGTCTCAGAGACAACAAAGCATCCCTCAGTGTCAGTGTTACATACAAAAACCTGCGTACATCCATATGTGTGCACCTCCACGTACCCTGCTCTTTGCCTGCCAGCCTTCTCTTTCACTCCTGGAAAACATGCCACTTCCCACACGATGCCACTTCTTTAGACAGTGCCTTGCTGGCTTGGAACCCCCTATGTATACCATGCTGGCCTAAAATTCACAGAGCTCTGCTTGCCTCTGCCCCTCACTAGTGGGATGAAAGGCATGGGCTATGGAACTATTACCAATTATCTCTGAGGGTCCCAAAAATTTTTTTAGAGAAAAAAAAATGCAGAATTCATGTGGTTGTCAAAAAACACCATACTGTAGGAATAGCATACTGAGTGCGCTTGACAACAATTCCCACAAAAATAAACCAAGCACACTTTGCTATTCTTGAAGTCCTTTCTCCTGCCCTACACCTTTGACACTTGGCAATCACCTTGTTTCCAATACTTATCCCATCGCATCCACTTTATAAGCAACATAGCATTTGCTTACAGAGCATTTGCACTAGGTCATGTATTCTTTTGTGGGGAGTCCTTTGTACATTTTCTACATTAAAGGATAGACTAATACAATTTCTTGGCTAGAGAATGCAGGGGAAATGACTCAAGGGAGATGAATCATTCTTCAAAAACAAGCTATGTCAACTCCGTCACAAAGGAAGGCACATCAAGAAACAGATGTGGCCGGACGAAGTCAGGTTTCAATGGGCAAAAAGAGAGATGCACAACTGAGCACTAAGGAAAGCAAAAAACAGGAATGGTTCAGAAAACTACATCACCGAACAAGTAGAAGCTTCTGAACAAAGCAAAAGACAGTAACCCAAAAGCGTCAGGGATGCCGAGAGGATGACAAGACGTGGAACAGTAGACTCAGCCTGTGGCACAGTGGGTACGTTAGCTCGCAAGAGAGGTTACTTAGGTGTAATTTTGTAGCTCCAGTCCATTTTGTGGCCGCATTAGATGTATATGCTAACAACTGAAAAGGACAATGCTTCCGTGGCTCAGAGAAAGACGAAATACCTAATCTCACAGGAGGTGATCCTCTGAGATGCAGAAGAGCGTCGATCAGTCATCTCCGGAAGAGTCCCAAAGCATTTTTAGAGAGGGAAAAAATTACAAAGTTCATCTGGTTGTCAAAACACACATAAAACCACCACATTTTAGAAACAGCTTAGTGTGTTGCCTGTTAACAATTCGCACAAAAACAAACCAACAAGGATTAGACAACTGGGTTGTTATCTTCTGAGGATGAGTTACTGGCTGCTAAAAGCCAACCACTGAGGGTACTAAATTAATGGCACAGGGCCATAGTTAAGGTTTGACAGTGCTGCTTGGATGGGTGTATTGAGACGGAGCTCACAGATAGCATGCCAAAGTCTCAATAGGACATTGAAATGTCTGTCTCTGACTTTCAAGAAAAAGATGGCAACAGTTGGATCACAGAGTTTGGTGGAAGGAACTTACAGAAGATGACTTTTAGGAAATTGAAACTGGGCAGTTATTTATGGTGTTAGTGACTCTAAATATGCCACAAGGTATAAAATTTTCCAACTCCATCTTAAGGATCCAGAAGCAGTATGTTCAGAGACTGTTACCTCAGTCAAGCCAGGGAGAACAAAATATATTTTCAGTATAAAAGCTTTACAATCTTTGGAAAAAGAGAATAACAGATAAGGGGAAAATGAAAAGTTAAAACGGGTTTTCTCTCCCGTGTGAGCACTGCTGCTGCCATTGAACAGGATATACCTTAACAAATACACTATTCCTGTGAGTGCATCAGTCAGGCCACACCTAGGTGGTAAAAACTCTGCCTTGGGTAGTAAGGCTTCAAAATTTAGGATATTGAGCCTTGAAAGGTATCGTGACACTCACTGTCTTTAAACATATATGGCAGTGATAGCATATGAGGTAGAGATTTAATTAATGAAGTATGGCACTAGGTAAAAAAGAAATAATAGGAATATGCAGAAAGCGAGAACATTTTAACTAAACTCTGAAAAATCATCTTTCTACTAATGGGAATTTTTCAAGTGAGGAACTATGGACCTGGGGAGTTCCCTGGGACAGTCTCAAGTCCAGAAAACATCCAGTCCAGGCTGGAAAAGGCCTGTTGGGATGGAAACTGCAGTCCTCACAAGGTAGGCTAGGCCAAGTTTTTCAACGAAAGACTTTGCGATTCTGAAGTTAGGCATAGTTCTTGTATTGGAAAAGTGGTGGTGGTGGGGGGAACACCAATAAAGTAGGAAGTTGACACAAGCCTGACATTTAGAAAATAGCATCTCTTCTTACCTCTCTGGGCCCATGAGGCATAATCCAATAACCGTATCATCTGGTACTCTTACTCTTCCCACAGCATTAACCCACTGGGAAACACCCTAGAGATAGTCTGAACTCAAGGGATGATGGACAAGATGCTGCTATCAGAGCTATACAGATACACAACCATTTCACTGTGTGTTGTGCACGCGAACAGGTCTGCTACTGGTACTCTGCTTTCAGTTCAAAGAAGAGAACACTGCGATGGACCTTCAATTATGCTCTCAAGAAATATCGTATCACTACGCCAGTACCGCCGCAGGTACCATTAAGATCAGCCATCCTCCCAGAAGTAGGCAAGAATCACTGGTACTCACTCCACTAAAACACTGGCATATTAATATCTGCTTATAAAATTGTCAATTTATGCTTAAGAATTTCTATCAGTAAGGAAAAATGTTAATACCACCAGAGGTCTCTGATTCCTAGCATTAGCTATGCATCCATTTCTTTAAATGTCATATAAAACTTCCATTTAGTAAACTAAAATACACAGAAATTCTTCAATCATCTTTAGCTGGATATACAAGGCGCATTATAATATCTTCCTGATAGTTATGAAAATTTCTGGAAACTAACAACTTAATTTTTTTGAATTGAAGTTCTCAGTTTAGAATTTTAAACTCATCTAAACTTTTAAAATTAATTTCACACAAGATATTACAGCTGCAGCCTTCTACCATTACTGTTTTGACACTGTATTTGGAGGACACTATGAAGGTAATTAGGGGCAAAAGCTTTGGTGTTTGACAAAGATGGAAAATACATATTGCTTGCTGGCCAGCTGTGTGACTGTGGTAGTAACTGCATATTCAAACATAGTTCGTTGCCTGTAGCAATGAGACGTGTGATACTATCTTGCTCACGAGGTTGTCCTGAGAATGGATGCATTTGTAAAGTGCCTGACGTCATGAGCGAGTTGCTAAAGAGAACCCACAATACCATCAACCCACAGAAGTAAAACTATCTAACATGGCCTAGGCCCAAGCTAGCCAGGCTATAAATGACATATGTAGTGTGCCACATGCCTTGTGTGACAGACCTTGCTAGACTTCTGACATCACACGGAGGTCAATCTTCTGCTCTCCCTGAGGGATGCCTCTGATGGACTGTCCCGACTGGCCAGCAGGCCTATTCTCATACTTCGTCCTCAATCTTAAGAAAACATTCTTCTTTGAGTTCCAACATCTCTCTCATGGCACGGCAGGAAGTGCTGGCTTCCCTCGCAGCCAGGGTGCTGATGGACTTGCTTAGACTCTTGCACTCCATTAACATAAAACAGGTTTCTGCCGCCTTTCCGCAGGAACTGTTTTTATTCAGTCATTCATCGGTAACTTCCAAGTGGTCAATGTGTACCTGGTGTGTTCGTGTGGTCATGTGTGCGCATGTGTCTGTGTATATATTTTGTGTGTGTGTGTGTGTGTGTGTGTGTGTGTGTGTGTGTATCTATGTGTCCCCTCTCCTCCCTCTTCCCCCTCTTCCCCCTCTTCCCTACACACACACAGACACACACAGACACACACACACACACACACACACACACACACACACACACACACACAGAGTGATTACAAGTGCTTGCTACCATGCTCGGCTTTTCTTACCTGAGTTCTGGGCATTGAACTCAGGTCCTTACACTTGCAGGTAAACGCTCTGTTAGTGGAGTGTTGTTTTAAATGAGAATCCCAGACGTTCTATTTTTCCAGGGATACAGGGGTGAAAACCTATTAGCTCCAAGGAGATGAAGAAGTTCAAGAGCGCAAGAGTTAAGGAAAGGCCGGGCGGTGGTGGCGCACGCCTTTAATACCAGCACTCGGGAGGCAGAGGCAGGTGGATCACTGTGAGTTTGAGGCCAGCCTAGTCTACAAAGCGAGTCCAGGATGGCCAAGGCTAACACAGAGAGACCCTGTCTCCAAAAACCAAAAAAAAAAAAAAAAAAAAGAGTTAAGGAAAAAAAAGCCCAAGAGCTCCTTCTACACCCTGTCTTAAATACCCCTCCAGTCAAAGTCCTTCCTACTCTTTAATCCCTGTCAGCTGGTTTCTTGCTCATCTTGTGACCTAGGGTTAACTTTATTAAATCCTGTGTATAGAAAGCTCTTGGATTAAAGGTGCAATTAGGACTCAACTGCAAACAGAGGACAGGATTTTGCAGTTCACAAACTCGGGGATCACAATGGGATCAAAGACAGGTTTTTACAATTCACAATTTTAGGTATCACTGCAGCAATGGAGCCATCTCCACAGTCCGCAAGACATCAACCTTAATGGATGCTTTTCTGTCTCCACTGTGTGCACCTGGTCAGGCTGCAGGACATCAACCTGGGTTCAGTCTTCAGCCTTCATCTTCCCTTCTCTCTGCTGGTCTCTAAACTGCTGGCCATTCCCTCCTCTTTGAAACGTTCTGCTTACTTGCGTGCTATGACTCCTCCTCAGCTGGCCTCCTCCTACTTCCCTTTCGGTGCTAGTCCATTAAGTGCTGAAATTTCAACTTGCTCCCTTGCTCCTGAGCTTCTCCGCTGTTGTCTTTACGCTCTCTGCCTATATGGTCAAATCCTGTCCCATGGCTGCGGCAAAGAACTCCTAAGTTTCCATGTCAGCCCAACCCCACTCTGCTTTTCTCTCCAGACTCGCACATTCCAGAGGATCCATTAAATTGTGTCACAAGGATCCCAGACCTAGCATGGGCCTACATAAACCGTCAGATTCTTTCTCAAAACTGCTATATATATAGTTCCCCCTTTCAGTTAATGGTTGCTCCACACATTGTTGTTCAGTCTAAACTCCTCAGTATGGTCATAAAGGCTTGTATGACCATCTAATTCATCTCCTTGCTCTTGAATGTTTCTCTTTTAAACACTATGTTCAAGATGCCCTAACAGTCTTACAAATACAGGAAGGTGTGTGTCACTTTATGGCCTTTTCAGCTAAGCATTTCCCCTAGCCAGTGTAGCCCTGGCTGTCCTGGACTCGCTTTGTAGACTGGACTGGCCTCGAACTCACAGAGATCTACCTGCTTCTGCCTCCCCAACTGCTGGGATTAAAGGTGTGCGCCACCACATCTGGCTCAGTCTGCTTTCGAAATGCAAAGATCACCTGATGAGCTCCAACTCATACCCACTCTATTAAACAATACTAGTGATATATATTGTCCCTGGTAGAATATCACATGGCATTTAGGTACCATTTCTGTGCAGAGTTCTTTCTTGTACACCCCTCCTATGGGAAGTATCTGTTGCCCTTCTAAGTCCCTTTTGTAATGCCCTATTATTTTCCCCATAGCAAACGCAATTTGCATGGTTAATGCATTCATGTTTTGCTTATTCCAATATGTCTATGAAAAGTGTACTTCAGCAAGAACCACATTTGCTTTGCTTACTACTGTACCCTCCAGGCATAACAGGTACAGGCACATAAGGCCTCACATACAAGTAGTGCAGATCTTTCGTCCCATAACACAGATGATGTCACATTTCCAATTCAAACACAATCGCTATATGATGCTAACCCATTCTCACATTGTTCAAGTGGAAGAACCATAAGGAGTCTTACATAACTAAGTCACATCAGATAACATAAACACCAATGACTTCTCCCACGCATTAAACAGGAAAAGGAGGTAAGGGTTACATATGTAAGGTCCATAACTCAATTAATTGAAACCTTACAATTTCAATGGTCCATTAAAGATAATATAAACAGGGGCTCAAAAGGCGGCTCAGTGGTCAACAGCACTGCTGTTCCCCAGCACTCACATGGCACTCACACCCATCTCAAACGCTAGTGCCAGAGAATCTGATGTCTTATTTTGATCTCTATAGGAACCATGCACAGACATACATGCAGGCAAAATACTCTTTTAAAACGATAATATGAATATGTATACTTCATATGATTTAAAATGTTCTTAATGTATTCTTGTAAAGATAATATATTTGCATATATATTTGTGTGTGTGTGTGTATTCTCTTTTTCTTCTTTTTGTTTTTCAAGACAGGGTTTCTCTCTGTACCTTTGGCTGTCTTGCAACTAGCTCTGTAGACCAGGCTGGCCTCAAACTCACAGAGATCGCCTGTCTCTACCTCCCCAAGTGCTGGGATTAAAGGTATGCACCACCACCTCCTGAATCTTTTTTTTTTGCGGGGGGCTTTCGAGACAGGGTTTCTCTGTATAGCCTTGACTGTCCTGGTCTCACTTTGTAGACCAGGCTGGCCTCGAACTCACATCGACCCGCCTGCCTCTGCCTCCCAAGTGCTGGGATTAAAGGCATGTGCCACCACCGCCCGGCCTTACCTCCTGAATATTTATTTCATTTTTATACCTCAAATGTACTTACTTTTAACTTTTTTCAGGTTTATTTATTTCATATGTATTGCTTGTCTTACTTGCATGTATGAATATGCACCATACACTAGTCTCATGATAGAAGGGGGCACTGGACACCCCAAAACTGGAGCTGTATATGATTATGAACTATCGAGTGGGTACTGGGAGCTGAGCCTGGTCTTCTGCAAGTACAGCAAGTGCTCTTAACTTCTGATCTATCATCTCTCTAGCCCCCCTCTGCCCCGTACCTATTTCTCCAAAGGAAAAATATTCACATCCTATAAACCTGGTATTGTGGTTTTTAAAAATTAAATTATCAGCCAGGTGTGGTGGCACACACCTTTAACCCCAGTGTTTGGGAAACATAGTTGAATATCCGTGAGTTCCAGGACAGCTTGGTCTATACAGGGAGTTCCAGGACAGCCAGTGTTACACAGAGAAACCCTGTCTCAAAACAAACAAACATTAAATCCTTGGGTTGTCTATTTAAAATTGTTGGGTTAACAAAGTTAAAAGAAATATTATGCTCTTTAAAAGAAAAAAAAGATAAAAAAGAAATGGAGCCATTAAAATGCAGATTGTTTCCACCAGGGACCTCAGTAGCATCTGTTCAATTACTTTCTGGAAACACAATAACTCTGTCCACAGTCTGCTTTCTTTGGCTGATGAAATTACCCTGAAACATCACAGGGCATCTGCTTCACCTCACGTGGTATGTAACATCTAACCCCCACCCCAGCTGTAAACTGTCACAGTCAACCCAGATAGCCTCACACACGCAGAGAAACCAAATGGCGTGACAACTGACTTACGTCATCCATGGCTGCTAATGGACTCGAATGACTTCATCTATTCAAAAGGGGGTCTATTGTGATTCTTTTCTGCTTTGTACTACAGATGCATTCTGTGTGATTAAACCTATTTAAATATGTGGACAAATTATATTTGCAAAAGCCAGAGCAGTGACTCAGCAACATACTTCTCTTTAGTTTAGAAAATATTTAAAATGCAAATAAATGGCCTTTAGGTGCTTCATAAATTCAAACAGCTACAATTTGGCCATCTACCCTACCAAGTATTCTAATATATATAACTAATGAAAACATTTGAAAACTTTATTTATATTATCCATATGCATCTGCACGTTTTCCATATCTAAATGACCTAGGGTTACCATTCTCCATACACAAACACAACCTACAGTCATTAAAGCACATATCTCATCTCCCTAACATCAAGTCATTATGACTCTTCTTCCATTAAAAGCAGTTGCATGTGCAAGTATCAGAATTACTGAGCAAGGACGCTTTCCTTCCCATCTTCCCCCTCCGGCCTCAGCAGCGACGAGATGCTGTCCTGCTTCAGAGCAAACTTAGGAGATTCCTCCACCCATCGCATTCACCTCCCCTATCCCCCAGAACACTGAGATGAGTGCTCTCTGTTGCTGGCATCCTCCCTGTTTGGCTTGATGCCGAATCAAGTTTGCAAAGCATGGACCAACCTGCACCTTGTCAGGTCCACTTAAACCTGGCTAGCTACCCATCCCGGCTCTATTTTGACTTACGTGTGAGGAGGAAAAAGTGAAAACGAGTAGGCACTGCTGTCTATGCCTGACAGGGATATACCACCAAGGAAAGAGCAAAGACCAGAGAACATCGTATTAAATGAACTCCATCGGTCTCAGGAGGAGAAGCATCAGGCTTTTCTCTCATTTGTGGCTCCTAGTCTTTTATGTTTCCATAAAATCACACATGAACACATGACATAATGGAGGAGTGGAACTGTCTAGTGGGGAAAAGCAACTAATGGGAGGGGGAGGGCACAGGGAGGGCAGTGGGGTGCGTGGGAGAAACATAAAGTATCCTGTATACTAGCACGAAAAAGTCCGACATATCATTAAATAACAAAAAAAGTAAAATAAAGAGGAGTGCAAAAGAGAACCCTAACCATCTTGTTCGTGCAATCTCTATACTGAGCTATGAACAAAGGAAAAGAGAAGTGCATGAAAGGGCCTAGAGCTTTAGCACTGTCATCAGGTTCATGACAGATAGAACTAAGCTGGTAGATCCAAACTCAATACAAAGACAAAATTAAAAAACAAAAACAACAAAACCACAAAAAGACAAGGCAAGTAGTCGCTTTCAAAGTCACTATGATGAACCATAGGTTTTCTAGTGTGTTTCAAAGTTCTGAAGTTCTTTATGTGAAAAATCAGAATATACAAAATCTAGTACTTAAATAAATTTAATCATTTTATTGTTTATTCAGTGATTCGCACTTATCTTTATACTGAGAACCCAAAAAAGGTTCTATAAGATGTAAATCAACATGGCTTCATGGAAAATTCAGCATGGCAATCAAGTGTGGCAGAGAGGTCATATAACAGGACTGAGACTTGCATCCACTACCAGTTTGTCATGTGACACTGTGCTAGTGACACATTCTTGTTCTGTCCTCTCATTGGAAACAGCAGCCCTGTCTTATAACCTGATTCCATCCGAGGGGACCCTCCTATTGATATTACTGTGTCAAGCACTTAGAGTTTTAATATATAAATCCTAGGATCATAACAATGAGACATTCTAATCTCAGAGCCACAGACAAAAAAAAAAAAACATACACACATAAAATGAAGATAAATCTTTTTTAAAAATAGCAACGAAACACAAAAGCATACACAAAGTATGCACATGTGAGTACACACACAGACACACAAACACACATACGCGTGCACGCGCGCACGCACACACACATACACACGCACAAAAGCAAACCAAATAACCCAAGTATCACGGTTCGGGCATAGCTTACCACTTACCTTCCCAGACAATCTGTGTCATTTCATCTTGGTCTTCACTGAAAACTATGGCTAACACACAGCTCTGAACAAATTTCAAGAATTTACAAACTCCCTGAATTTACATGGGTTTTTTATTATAAGAGGCATGCCTTGCTATGTGCCCAGGCTGGCCTTGAACTCACAATCCTCCTACCTCTCCGGCTTGTGTGGGATTACAGGCACATGCCACCACACAAAGTCCATTAACACTTATTTTATAGTTTGTTTCTATAGGTCATGTGTACGAGTGTTTTTCCTACATGTTGGGTACGTTCACCACGTGTATGCCTAGTACCTGCTGAGTTCAGAAGATGTTGGATGCCCTGGAACTGGAGCTACCCACCATGTGGGTGCTGCACACTGAACCCAGTCCTCTGCAAGACCAACAAGTACTCTTAACTGCTGAGCCATCTCACCAGACCCAAACCATAGTTTCTAGCTCACTCAATCCCCCTAACAAACTCACCAAGGACATAGGACTATTACATGCATCTTAGAGACAAGACCGCTATACCTAAGGCTCGTGGCTAGCTAAGTAGCTATGCAGAGCAGAGACCTGTAGGAAGCCACAAAGCAGAAGTAGCCTGAGCTTCGTGGCAGCAGTTTGGTATAGGGCATTAAGGTTAATTTACTGATCTTCTAGGAGGTAGAGTATCCAGATGCACCTGGGATTTTCAGGCTCAATATACCTATTGTTAACCCTTAGCTAACCTTAACATGGACCCGTGATGCCGCAGTGTGGGAAAACACTCTGAGATGACACTTTTTCTGCATGGAGACCTCTGAACAAATGTTAAATGCCTGCTAGGTAAATAATTTCAAAAGTTCTCAATGGTGAAAAGCAACCCCATTCCCGGGATACTAACCAAAGGGCGTTATAAAACAATGAAAACATTTAAAGCATGGAACACAATAAAAATGATTTAATGTATATATGTGTGTATACTTAAAATATGCAGGAGAAACTTGTCACAGGTTATTTATTTTGACACTATATAACAAACTCCACTATTTTCTACTTCATCCAGGGTGCCCACGCTAAGCCACTCTGTTCTAGTCTATGAACCCGGTTAAAAAGTGGAGAAATAATCTGAACAGGGATTTCCTAAAGCATATATAAATGTCCTACAAATGTATAAAAATGGGGCTGTTCAGCTGACTCGATGTGTAAAGGCATTTATCATGAAGCCTGATGGCAGGAGTTGAATCCCGGGACCGACGTGGTAAAAGCTGAGAACCAACTCCCTCCCGTTGTCCTGTGACCTCCACATGCAGCCACTTTACTCACGAATCCAGATGCATACACACAGATCCAGGTAAATAAAAATAAAACAAATAACACATAAATACAAAGGGTCAACAACATTAGGCATCAGGAAAATAAAGACTTAAAAGAATGAGGTGTCATAAAATCACTTTGAATGAGTAGTGAGGGTGTGGAAAGTGGAAAACTCGCACACACCAATGGTAGGAATGAAGATTTGTACCACCACTGTGGGGACCAAAAGCCTCCCAAAAGCCTAGGTACAGTCAGTCAAGGGGGCACACTCCTGCAATCCTAGCATTGGGATGCTGAGGCAAAATGATTGGTAGTTCAAGGCCATCTTCAGTTATCCAGGAGTTTCAGGATAGCCGGGGCTACAAGACAATCTGTCAAGTAGCTAATAGAGAACATTTTGAAGACAAAGAAATAAGCACAATAAGTGTTTTGTGGTTATACATTTGTGATCTGTGTTTATACATATACTCTGATCTGATCATGACATATTATATACATGTATTGAAATGTCACCATGTACCTTATAAATATATGTGATTATGTATCAATTAAGGATTTTAAATGTCGCCTCCATCTCCTGAATTGATTTCATGACCTGCCTCCCCAGTGGCTTACAACCTGCAGCTTAAAAAGCAAATCGGTCTTGGAATTCAATCAAATCGCCCAGCCTGCTCCCTAAAGGGAAGCAGAACTCATGATTCCAACTGCTGATGCCTGCGCATTCACACGCTCGTTTTTTAATCACTAGGAAAAAGTTAACGATTTCCTGGAAACATTAGCAGGTTGAACTCAACCGTAGATGTTTTTCCCAGTAATGAACAGCAGTAATATGTAAATAGTCCCTTGGTCTGAACTCCATCAAAAAAATAAGAAACAAAGATTTAAACAACAGCGTGATGCATGCAAAAGTTTAATTACTAAGATGGCCAAAGAAAGCAATTCTTTTTAAATATTCCTAATATTTTTATGATTAACAAAAATCATTGAGTACTAAAAACCTTATGGTGATTAAAATTAAGACTCACTAACCATTTATAATCTACAGTAAATGCCAACCCCTGTGTTGGTGCATGGAAGAAGGCCTGTCAGGTGGCATTTGGAGAGGAGGAAGACTGTAAACCATAAGCAAATCAGAACAATGCAGAATATTTCCCGACGCCTTTGGCAGAGCCCTGGGTCACTCCAGGCATGCTACCCAACAGACAACATGGACGGGTCTTTCAACTGATCAGATAAGATTCCAGTAAGGACAGCTGAAATATTGTACCTTCAAAACCAGGTACAGCTTTTACTTAGTGTATTATAACACTAACATGGTGTTCTAACACAGTCAGGTCAGGGAAGGCAAAAAGTAAATACTTCCTGCAAGGTAAGCCGAGGTGGCACATTAGGGAATAAAACAGCTGGAGACAGATAGAAGGGGGTTCAGGACACAGAGTCTCCATTTGAAAGCTAACTGACCAGAGTGGGGGGGATGTGCTTAATTCCCTGAACAATAAATCCGTCACATGCATTTAAGCTACACATAAGATCGGTGTGTACATAAAGCAGATGTTTGCTAAGGCCTTTTGTAAAGTGCCAGTGAGTTTTCACAGTCACCATCAGCTTGTGTGAGCCCTAAGCACAGCAAACCCAACAGGGTATACAATGAACAATTATTGAGAAGGTACAGAGCTAACACCAATCAAACTCTTAAAATCATTTCGTTTGCTTTTCAAGTTTCAATACAGGGAAAACCTGTGATCCTGATAGGATATCTGAGTCCAACTAGTAATTGGTCTCTCCTCGAAATTTCAGGCATGCTGTGGCCAGCAGGAGAAAACAGTCTACAGACTTAAGTTTAAGAGGACAACAGTTCACATGGCACCACTCTGCCCACTTGGTGGGCTCTTCCTAGGATCAAATACTGTTCCTGGTCTGGGGAAGGAGGAGAGCGCGTCCCACTGTCCTTACCCAAAGGGGCTGTATGGCCAGTCAGAACTATCCAGGTGACGTCTTCCACTCCAGCTAAGGGTCGTATTCAACCTCGAGGGTAAATGAAGCCCGTTATCAGATATATTTCTATGTTCCTGTCTATCATGAGAAACCACTCACTTTGGAGAAGATGCAATCTTAGAAAATGAAATCACTTAAGTACAAAACCCTGTCACAGAGGTGAAACGTGCAGGCTCTGTTTCCTATCATTGTGGTTGGTTAATATTCCAATATCATCAATATTATAGATGGACAAAATTGATTAAACATGGTCAGAGTACAAACCAAATATTTTGAAAGGGTCTGATAAACAACTTGAAATTCTAGATGCTAGGAAACTGTTTTCTAATTTAATTTACAATGGGTTAAATTAGCTTTCAGCTGCCAGGATCGCCCACACTGTGAGGAACAGCCAGTCACACAGCCCGAGTTAACCTACAGTACAATCCTTCACTTTTTCCCACGCATAACCATTATCCTCTTTACCTGGGAAACTTGCACATGACCCTGGATATATAGTTATTATGAAACATGAATATAGATTAGACATTGCCTGATAATAAATCATAAACCACTTTAAAATAATTTTGGTGTATGTATAACTATCGTCTATTTAAAATGAAGGCAAATTTGTACATTAATGAGAGATGAGTTTGGGCCTTTTTTTTTTTTTTTTACATGAAGAATTAGCTATTGGCTGATTACTGGACATTCAGCATTTTTACTATTAGAAAAGATCCACATTTTTATTTTATAATTGTCAAGGCTGAGAATGTCACTCCACAAGTACATAGCAAAAAGGAAACAGGTATGTGTAAGGCCATTTCAGAAACTGTTGTATTTCTTTTTCTTCTTCTTTTTTTTTAAGAAACTGTTATATTTCACATCCTGTCTTAACCCCAGCTTAAATTGATTTTTTTTGGGGGGGGGTGGGTTTAAATTAAACACAGGTCAGCAATTCAAACAGCATTTTTTTTTTTTTTAATTCAAGAGTTATGGGGTTGGGTGATGGCTCAGTGGTTAAAAGCACATACCATTCTTGTAAAGGATCTGAGTTCAATTCCCAGCACCCACATCTGACAGCTCACAACTTCCTGTAACTCTACCTACAGAGGCCCTGACATCCCTCTGTCCTCCTCACTCATACGGACGCATATACACATACACATAAATAAATAATAATTTTTTAAAAATCAAGCATTCTGACTCAATGTAGCCCACCAAAGACCTACTATCTTGCTACTTACACAGTAAGGAATAAGAGTAGGGAAACATTGTAAGTCTTTGTTTTCTATAAATCAAACTGTGTTTCTACAAAAAGCAGAGCCACTGTATACACAGCAAATACGCCGCAGTTCACAGCGTACAGAGGTCTCAAATAGGAGCTGAGCTGTTTTAGGCAACACTCCCCAGCACTGAGTACCCCAATGGCGTGCACCCACGGACCCTGCATTCAGATCCAAGGTGATAAGGGGGCTGTGTGATGGAGCAGGGTTAAGCTACCCGAAAATGCCCTGGAATTCAGTATATGCTTTGATTCTGAGTTATACTTTGGTCACTCTTAAGTGTTGAGAAACCTTTTATTGGTGTCAACTTTTTCAAGACCCTCACCATAAGTCATGCATACTCCATCAGGGGTGTGGCCACAGTTTAAGAAGCTGTATTTACAAGATACATTTAGCCACAGAGCTGCCACGTGGCTTTGCGGGTGCAGGGTTGCAGAGCACAAGTGCAGCGTGGGAACAGACAACAGTCAGTTCAGATGTTGTTTTCTGCCTGATATCAACATCTGTTGGTGTTTATCTCAGTTATTTTATTGGGGTTCTTATACCTCCATCTCCCTTCCAACCCTTACCCCTTTCTAACACCCCAACACTAGGTAGGAGAGACAGGTTATTGTGGAGAGAGGGTATTGAGATCTTTTTAGACCATTTCCTGCTGATTAGGGCTGTTGAGTTCCTTGGGGCATGTTCAGTCTTTATCTCATTAAGATATCTCCAGTGTCTTGATTTTTTTTCTCTTTCGATCACTTGACAAACCAGCAGCAGCAGTGAGCAGGAAACAGCAGGAGGAACAGCACGCATCCTCTCGTTGGGCTCTGGTCTTTTTATTCCCTTTCTAGACTTGCCAGAATTAAACTATCTTCAACTGGCAGAATCATGCCCAGCCAGAGCACACATGAGGAAAACAGTCTGTGGCAGTGGACAATCTGAAGCAGCCCTATATTATCCCACACTAAGATTAAAACAAAAATACGTTCACATAACACAACTGGGTTTTTGTTTTGTTTTGGTCTGGTTTTGATTTTTCGAGACAGGGTTTCTCTGTGTAGCCTTGGCTGTTCTGGACTCACTTTGTAGACCAGGCTGGTCTCGAACTCACAGTGACCTGCTGCCTCTGCCTCCAGAGTGCTAGGATTAAAGCATGCACCACCCGGCTCGGCACACCTGGGTTTTTAAAGACACCAAATTTCTTACTACAAATATCTTTAGGTCTCAACTTCTATAAGAGTCAAATCCTCTTTGGAGACGAAGATTTGTTCTTATCAGATGTGTGGCATAAAAATTATATGGATTCATTTTCATCAGCTTTTTTCACATCAAGACATGGAAGATGAAGGTAATAGTTACACTGAACCCTGGAAAAAGAAGATTACAGACAAAGGGGACCAGCCCAGGCCTCTGTCTACCTCAACATCTTCCCAGTATCACAGGGAGTCTGCAGCTCAGACATGCCTCCCTAAGATATGACAGTAACTCGGATGACCAGTCACTGACTACAAAGTACCCTGGGACTAAGGCAGTACATCATTGATAACTCATAGGCTTTGGAGACAACTGTTAACTACATGGGAAACTCAGATTTCTCAAGGCCCTTTGGACTATATAATTCTAGTTCATAATTTTCTAATACCTAACTGTACTAAGAGTCTCTAGGAAGCACATGATTCCACTTTGGTTTAATATGTAAGAGTTCTCTCTCCCTGATCTTGACAATGGGAGCAGCTCACCAGATGAGACCAGCCTGTGGGGATGAGAACTGGATAAGGGTCAAAGTGCAGGTAGCCATGAGACAAAGACCTGGGATGACCTATCCCAGAGTTCACTGCACCAGACAATTTTCCTGTCTACACAGCCGTTTTGGTTTCTCTATGTTGGAATGAGAACGTCTACATGCATCTGTAAGAAGTGAGCATATTTTTTATGGATTTTTGTTTGTTTTCAAGACAAGGTCTCACTATGTAGCTCTGGCTGTCCTGGAACTCACTATAATTGACCAGGCTGGCCTTGAACTCACAGGGGTCCATTTGCCTCTGCCTCCCCAGTGCTGGGATCGAAGGTGTGTGCCACTGTTCTTGGCTGGAGAGGTGTCTCAGCAGTTAAGAGCACAGGCTGCTCTTCTACAGGGCGCAGGTTCAATCCTCAGCATCCACCTTTGACAGCTCACAACTGTCTATAATTCCAGTCCCAGGGGATCTGACACCCTCATACAGACATACATGTAGACAGAAGACCAATAAAAATAAATTAACATAGGAAAGGAAGAAAGGAAGAAGGAAGGAAGGAAGGAAGGAAGGAAAAAGAGGGGGGAGGGAGGGAGAGTGAGAAAGGGAGAGGGAGAGAGAGAAGTGAGTCACAGTATCAGCTCTCAGCTCCTCCTCCCTGAAGAAAGAATTTAAAAGCACCTGTCTAGCTCTCAGCCTCCTCGCTGGTCCCTCTCCCAGCCTAGGATGCTTGCTTTTTCAAGTCATCTCACTATTAGTCTATCTGGGCCAGGAAGAAGGCTCAGTATGTAAGAGCACCAGTCACTGAGCCAAACAACTTGAACTCAATCCCAGGACCAATATGGTGGCCAGAGAGAAATGACCTGATTCCTGCAAGTTACCGTCTCCTCCCCCACATGTGCACTGTGACACACATGGGCTCACATACATACATACACACCGTAAATAAACGATACAGTACAAACTGTAACGTGTTATTATTTGTGTTTAGCAACTGAAGAGATGTAAAGGGCATTTCACGGACCTGTCCACAGGTATTTATTTACCAAAGTGACTCTCACATGTCAGTGCTGTGCTGGTAACCTGGAGGCTTAGGATTGCAACAGCGGGGACAGAGGCTGTCCATGGGAGCACAGTTAGTTATAGGAGGCGTGGCGATGGGTGCTCAAGTGTGCGCTATACACTGCATCCTTTATCAGTGTAGCTGGGACGACACTGCTGTCCAGACAGGGGTGGGTAAGAGAAGAGAGTGGGTGGGAGGGGCAGTTCTGCTTCTGGTGATAAGCAAGGAGGAAGTGGGAGGCAGCAAGTCCAGGGGAAGGCAGACCTCTGTGTACAGCATAGTCACTCAGGGGCTGTTTGCCAGCCCTCTCAGCCCTTGCAGGGGTGATAAGTAACTGCTTGTAAACCTCTTACAGTCCTCCCGCAACCCTCCCACAGTCCTCCCAGAACCTGCGGGAACACTCCACTTGGTTTACTGTCACCAAGGGACCCTCAATCCTGAAACATTATATTTTCAAAGAACATAAAAAAATGTTTACACCTTTTATTTTTCTGAGTGTGCGTGTGGGCAGGTGCATGCTTCAGCAGTGGTCATCCAGGTAAGAGAACCAATTGTGGGAGGTGCACATTCTCTCCTCCCGTCATGTGGCTCTCAGGGATGGAATTCAGGTCATCAGTTCCAGCAGCAAGCACCATTACGCCAGCGCTCCAAAGATTTAAAGATGGGCTTGAGGTATATAGTAGTGTGTATGTTTAGAATACTGGAGTCCCTGGGAGCAATCCTTAATAACACACACACACACACACACACACACACACACACACACACACACACACACACACAGGAACACACAGGAAAATCACAAAATGCAAATAAATGTCAAATGAGTGCAGAGGAGGGGGAGCCCTATTCGACACTAATTAAGAAATACCTGCACTTTAACACCAATGGAAAAGGCAACAAACAATACCATGAAGAATAAACTTATTTAATAATTCAGTTCATTTGATGAGTTTGGTTTATTTCTGTTGTTGATGTTTTGAGGTTATTTTTTCGTTTGTTTGTTTGTTTTGAGACTGTGTCTCATTATATTAGCCTTGTCTGCCCTGGAGATTGCTACGCAGACAGACTGTTTGAAATTTGTGGGGACCCGGCTGCCTCTGGCTCCTGAGTGCTGGGAGGAGGAAATGCCTAGCCTCTCATTTGATTTTTCAAAACTTGTTATCAACGGGCTAATAAATGTATAGATAATATACTTTGAGACTACAAATCTTTTGCAAAGACATGAGAAAAGGTTCCAAGAGCCATCCAAACTCACCAAACAACTGCTTCAAAACTACAACTCCATGGATGCTCCTGATAAGCAGGTGGCAAAGGTCAGGACATCCCAAAAGTTCGCCAGGACTTAAGCAGAGTATCCACCCAGTCCAAGCTCATGTTACACTGGAGACCATCCTGCCTCAATCTGCTTCAGTCTCCCTCAGACTTGGGTGATAGGAACCTAACCATGTGGCACCCTACCTGTTTAAGTATTTTCTTAAATATAACCTTGCTATAATTGAGAGGCACATTAACAAAGAGGGTTTGGTAAAAGAGTATTTACCACAGTCCTACAATGCTTATGAGACCACATGATAAAAAGAGCACACATGAAAACTGGCGACCATGTGCTAACTAGAAAAAAGGGGAAGGGGAGGAGAGGGAAACAGTTAGAAAGGAGTTTGGGGCCATCAGACACATACAGTGGTGCCAAGCACACAAGGAAAAATCTTGCCTTTGCTTGTCTCTGAACACAAGGTAAAGTATGTAATTTAGTTTAGAGAACAACTGTGATTGCATCAATTTGGCCTTGCCCTTGGCCTGACTTTGTGTTTCTCCAGAGATTGCTTAGACTTGTGTGGCCTGCCCTTAAGCACACTGCCCCAGAAAAATCCGCCTCTGTTGTCAGACACTGGTTCTTAAGTAAGGTCCATTGGGCAATTCCTCCTTATAATGATTCTAGTTTTATCAGGGAGCATTGGGAAAGATTTATGCTCTGGGAAGGGGGGGACTCCTTTTCCTTTTCTTTTTGCTTTCTTTAAAAAAAAATAGGGGGGATTGTTTTAGATTTTGCAAGGGGTTTTTGTTGTTTTTGCTTTTTAAAATGTTCACCATTTCTGGCTGAATGAGCTCTTCCCCTCCCCCCCAACATCCCCACTTAATTCCCCCTCTCATTTCTCTCTCCCTGTCTCCTCCCTTTCTTCCCCCTTCTCCCCTCCTTTCTCCCCATATCTTCTCCCTCCCTCCCTCCCTCCCTCCCTCCCTCCCTCTCTTTTCTGCCCCCATCTGTCTCTCCGCCTCTCTCCAACCTTCTCTTCCTCTCTTTTCCCTCCATCCCTTTCCCTCTCCTCATACCTCTCTCCCCCTCCCTTTCCCTCTACCCCACCTCTCTCCCTCTCCCCCTCTCTTTCCCTCCCCCACCTCTCTCCCCCTCCCCCATCTCTCTCCCTTTCCCTCCCCCACCTCTCTCCCCCTGCCCCATCTCTCTCCCTCTTCCCTCCCTTTCCCTCTCCCTCCCCCCCCCCCATTTCTAGGAACAAATCTATTTTTAAGATGTTTTACCTTCGTCTACCCCCAAAACTGCCACAATCACACAAAAACGTTCTTTGCCATGCTTTTCCTCTGACTGTTTTCCTGAAGAGGACAAAGCACACATCACAAATAAGTGTGTGTCTACAGGCTAAAAAGCTATGGCTTTGTCCAGTGTGGGTCTGCATGCTGGTTTAAGGGGCTCCCTTACATTTAAGGATAAGAAGTTGCCATGGAGCAAGTTGTTTGTCATGAACCAGGTTAGTGCTGAGATTTGGCAATCTCTTGATAGCCAGACTAGGAAAGCACTTTTAGAACTCTCTCCATAGGGCACCTGTCGAAAGAAGGAAAAATGAAGGGGGGGGGGGGGGCAGAAATCCAAGAGTGTTGACTTGAATTCTACATTACATACAAAATTCTGCTTAAAATGGAACAAAGCCTTATATATAAAACAAAATATTATTTAAAAAAAAACTTGAGGAAATAAAGCAAGAAAAAATATCGTTAGAATCTAGGACAGGGACAGAAACATCACACTTGACACCTGAAGCACAATTCACAAAAGCAGAAACTGATAAAATGAACCTAAACAAAATGTAAAACTTTGCTATACTAAAAGGAAAAACATTGAAAGAAAGAGAGAAAGAAAGAAACACAAGCCACTGGCTGCACCCAACTATTTATAAACCACACATCTCGCAAACAACTGTGCATAACATTTGCAACAAGACTCCAAAATTCAACAGTAAAAGGCAGGAGAGTCGATTTAAAAATGGGTAAAAACCATGAGAATAAATTTCACTGAAGATCTAGAAGATGTAGAAGTGGATACTCATTTGAGTGGCGAAAGCAACGCTGACACGATCAAATGCTAGTGACAATGCAAACAGGGTCACGCGTCCTTGGCTGACAGGAATGCCATGTGGTACAACTATTCATTCTGCAAAGACTGGCAGTTTCTTATAAAGTAATATGTTAACTGATTACTTAACACACAAATGAGTATTTAACCTAGAGAAATGAAAACCTGTGTTCACACAAAAATTTGCAACGCTGTTTATAGCAGCCAAAACCGGGCGGGGGGAGGGAGGTTGGAGTTCTTCAATGGAAGAATGACTAAAATGCTAACATCTGGGGATGGAGAGATGGCTCAGAGGTTAAGGGCACTGACTGCTCCTCCAGAGGTCCTGAGTTCAATTCCCAGCAACCACATGGTGGCTCACAACCATCTATAATGTGATCTGCAGATCCTTTTTCTGGCCTGCAGGTGTACATGTGGGCAGAGCACTGTATACATAATAATAAATAAAATCTTAAAAAAAAAAAAAAAAAGCAGTAGAGTCATTTAACAGAAAGGAACAAATGATTGAAAACCAATACATACAACTAGTTGCATAGATTATAAGTAAATTACAGAGAGGGGGCAAAAAACCCTAATTGCCAAAGATTCTAGTTTATGAATTCATCAGTCTTGAAAACCTGGAGTCTAAGAATCCATTAGTAGTTTTAAAAGTGTCAGGTAGAGCGAAGGGCATGCGAACGGTAACAATAGGGCAGCACACAGTGTCCTTTTATAATGACCAGTTCAAATTAACTAGGTTACTTGACAAACAAATCTATGGAACCGAATATAACTAAAGACACACACACGTGAGCACGTGCGCGCGTGCGCACACACACACACACTGTGTGTGTGTGCTTGTAATTCTGTAAACTGTGAACAGAGGTGGCGTCCCATATCCATGCCAGGTTCCTAGATGTGCAACATGTTAAGTGAGTGAAGAATACGGGGTTGCTCTAACATTACATGAATCTAAAAGGAAACAGACAAAGAGTTATATAGTTCGTACCCTAAATAGATTATTTTTCTAATGGCTTATCCCTTACATTCTTGACTTCTTTCTTCCTCTATGTTGTTAGTCTCTTTAGTCCTAGGAAGAGGAAATACTCTGCTACAATACTTCCATCTCTGCTTTCCCAAGCGCCTGATTTGTGGTTTAGTACTCTGACTGCTGCAGGTCCTTTGAAGCCAGACCATGTTTGAAACTGACTGGTGCTGAACGAAATGGGCAAAACATTTTCTGGGCGTGGTGGCGCACGCCTTTAATCCCAGCACTCAGGAGGCAGAGGCAGGTGGATTGCGGTGAGTTCGAGGCCAGCCTGGTCTACAAAAATGAAGTTATCTAGCTAAAACCACTCACACACACAAAGTCATCAGTCTATTGTCCATTTCCCATTAGGAGTCTAAAACACAGCTCAATTCCTGGATTAAATACACTGACAAAAAAATCTTTGGTTTCAGTTCCAAAGCTTCTATTTAGGAAACTGGAAATGTAGCTTTACAAGCACAGATTGAGGGTTGGGGATAGAGTGAGGCTAAATTCAGTTCTTGAGCACACCAATTTAGGAGCCCATAATGATTACTTGAAGCCTAGGCTCTCTCTGAGGCCACCAGCACTATCGATCATTCAATTATGACTAGTGACAGCAAACAGCTGCTTGAGCCTATGACAAGCCAATATCAGATAGTCTGTCATAAAGCACACGCCCATCAAAGACACTGAAGCCTTAAGGTACAGACTCTAAAAGACATCATCTTACCCGGTCTCACCTACAAAATTCATGCTTCTTAGCCACGGTTCCCCATACAGCCTTAAACGTGTCAGATTCTAAATCAGTGCCCAGTCAACTGGGCCAGCAGGTGCTAAGTAAGCTCTGAGGGTTAAAACTCCAGGGCAGCTGCACAGAATTCCAAGTAACCTGCAGGTCACCACAGGCCTGCTATACTCTCAGAGTGTCTGGAACCCCAGAGAAACAGTAAAGGTAGAAAAGCAGGTCATTCCTCAGACACTAACTTTACAAAGGACAAAGTGGAGGATATTTATAATCACACAGAACACAAAGTGCCAAGGACCTCTCCAGGTCAAAGACTCCATTTTGTGTGTTATTGTTTTAATGCACTGATACATTTTTTTGCAAAATAAATGCTTACCGTGCGAAATAACTCTGTTTCCGTTCCTTCTGTTCCTTCCTCTCCTCCTTAGTCTCCATAATACACAGCCAAAAGTGCAAAGGATTTGGAAACGTCCTTTTAAATCAGTGAGTCATAGTCCTGCCGTTAAAAAAAAAAAAAAAAAGAGAGAGAGAGAGAGAAGCAACTGTGAGTTGAGAAGTGTACCATGACTGATAATATGCAGAATAAAGCAGAGTTGAGTTACAGGGTCCAAAACAAATGAAGGATAAACTTTAACCAGGAAACAGTCACATGAGAACCAAAAGCACATGGGCTGGGAGTAGGCAAACCACAGCACTACCATTACAACGCTAATCCCCAGAGCACAGCAGGCATGGCAAACCAAACCAAAATCCTAACGGACAGTGATTTCCAAATAAAAACTTTCACTGACTAAAGACTGAAGGGTAGGGCCTCGGATGCTACACTTAAGAATTCATTTAAAAAAAAAAAAATTACACAACTTCCCTCTTTCCCAGTAATTCACTATAAATAGTTTCCACGGGTAAATATGAAGATGGCTCACTCAGGTGTTTTACAGAAATGTGCTTTGTTCAAAAGTAGAAAATAACCTTAGCATTTCCCTTTACTTTCAGTACCACGCCAGCAAGGACACCCCACTTGCACAAAGGGGGAAACGAAAGCGGAGAGAAAAGGCTTCTGAAAGCTAGCTGTGCCTTTCTGCGAGCTTGCTCAGCCTCCCTCAGCGCCACATGCTCAGCTATGCCTGCTGCAGTGGTTTAAACCAATAACAAGAGCTTGTTTCTAGAGCAATCTTCCCTAAACACCACTCCTCTGCTCAGAATTCTCCACGTTCAGTTTGCGCTGGTGCTTTCGCACTCGCCCAGGCTCACGTACAACCACCGATGAAAATTAACTTTAAAGAAAGACGAAGCGCATTTATAAAACAAAATGGCTTTATGTACTATTTCAATCCAATACAGCCTCATATACAATATACATTATAGGAAAGGCACTGTTTTACATAGCAGAGTTCAAGTTAAATGAGGCTTTAGGGTTTGCTCTAATGGGATCTTCCTGTCTTTTGTGAGGCAGGCACAGAATTGCAACGTTACGAGACATCTACTGCTTCAGAGTGACAAAGGTGCCTTCAAGAATAATAAATGCTCTTTAAAGACTAAAGCCAGCAACGTTAAAAAAAACAAACAAACCACTCATCCTAATGTAGCCCACCTGACACCCTCCTCTCACATAGGAAGGATGTGGGTACAAGTGTGGGCTTCCCAAGACAAGTATGGGGAAGTGGCTCAGCTTTATCCCAAGGAAAACAACAGAAGAGTTCCCTGTCACTGCAGCGCCAAGTGTACAGCACAGTAGTGTGGGACTGAAGTCAAGGGCCAGAAAGATCTCGTTTGTCGTGCTAAAGACCCATGCACCATCCCAGCTAGGCATCCCCCTCCGCCCCATGCTCCTCCCTCTTGGAGGCCACTGGGAGCCATCTCTCAGTGACCACACTAAAACCATGGACTGTATTTGCAGCGGCTACGCCATGAGCAATACTTCAATGGCTATTCATGAGAACACCAATCTTCTCATCCCTAGAGGAAGTCATGTGTATGTTTCTTCTGTGAGCCAGTGTGGGCAGAATCATGATCAGACGGTGACTGTAAAGATTCAAAAACAGTGGGGTTGTCAAGAAGAACTTAGGGTTAACGTTGGTTAAGAGACGAGGAGGGCTGGAAACTAGGTCACAGTACTTGGTATAGAATGGGGAGTGAATTCGAGGAACACTTAGGAGGGAGGCTAATTGAGAACTGGCAGTCTATTCCATATAGATAGCCCAGGAGAAGGAATGGAGGCCTTCCATGTTCCTGCTTTAGGGACCAGGTGGATGGTGATAGCATAGCTACTAACGTACAGGCAGAGGCCACATTGTGTGTGTGTAGAGGGGGGGATGGTATATAAACCGATTGAGATTAATTTTGGGTATGCATAGCTTCTCAGAGCCTGTCAGTGGTCAACTGGAGACATTCTTTAGTCTTTTGGTTAGCTTGGTTATAATGAAAGCACAGGAGGATAGGAAAAGCTAGATGAAAAAAATGCAGCATATGGTTGTCATTAGGGGAAAAAGAAAGAAAAAGGAAAGAAGAAAAAAAAAAACCCATTATGAGATCACCCTGGAAGCTCGGCATACGCTGTGCCACAAAATAAAATAACGAAAATACAAAATTAAGCCAGTGGAGAAAACAAACATGAGCAAATAGCCAATGTGTGGTAGCAACCTTGAGCTGTCAAGAAGTAACCTCCCAGGACCTAGCACATAAAAGGCTTATTTTGATGAAGGTAACTTAATAACGCACACAGGGTAGTTAGGACTGCAATAAGTACAGAGAGAGAGATGAGGGACTCCAAAACAGTGGAATACCTAATCAGAGGAATAGGAGTGGGAAAGAGAAATCAATCTTGTGGTTGTCTGCCATGTCCTTTACGTTGGCCTATTATTTTCTGCATTAATCTTTAGAACCACTTGACTCAGAAATCCTCACTGTCTTTGGGGTGGGGCAGCTGAGGTGTCAATCAATTTCCCTTATTCAACGACACTGAGCAGGGATTCAGATCCAATGTCGCACATTCTGCTGTCTTTTAATAAGCTGTGGAGTCAAAAGTGACCGTAGATAAAGCAGAAAGTGCCGCACAGGATCTACAACGGCCAGTGTTTTAGGCAAAGGCTACGCAAGCAAGACCAATGCAGCTGGCCTCACCAACTGAGTCCAAAGAGCAGCGGGCATGGACGCCAAACGGTAGTGAGCTGAGGCGATTCGTGTTCATGCAAAAATCTGTGTGGTAAATAAGAAAAAGGAAAGATGGGAACTGCACTTCCGGCTCTGGATAGCTCTATCCCACGCTATGGTGTGAACTCAGGGCTCTTTCTCAGTTCTACCCTTTTCTTCATCCCTTTCCCAGCACTGAGGTTACCTTGTTTCTTCCGTCTCCTGAGCAGGTCTAGCACAAGCCTTTCTTGTGTGCCCTTTTCTCTCCACCTCAGGAATGTGCTTCACATGCTATCTGTTACCTGAGAACTCTGCGCCACATGCTGTGTGACAAGTCTCCTCACCTAGTTTCCAAGGGTCCAAACCATAAGCTGCCTTCAGGCCAAACACAACCTTGGTTGATACTTTCTTTGACTTCCCCTAAGTATATGGTATTATAATTGGTAGAAAATTCAGATAAAACTTATTTAAGTGATGGGGTGGGGGTGGGGGGGAGTGGGCATGGGGGGGGTGTTGGGGGTTGGTGCACGCCTTTAATCCCAGAATTTAGGAGGTAGAGGCAGGTGGATTACTGTGAGTTTGAGGCCAGCCTGGTCTACAAAGCAAGTCCAGGACAGCCAGGGCTATACAGAGAAAGCCTGTCTCCGAAACAAAAACAAAAACAAAAACAAAAAACAAAAGAAAAGAAACAAAAAACCTATTTAAGCAAGAGGTCAAATTAATCCAGATTGGTGATAAGAGTTCAACACAGGTTAAACTTTAAATGTGATATATATATATATATATATATATATATATATATATATATATATATGTGTGTGTGTGTGTGTGTGTGTGTGTGTGTGTGTGTGTGTGTGTGTATGTGTGTGTGTGTATTCTTTATCAATTTATACAATACTATATATAATTAATATATAATATATTCATAATAAAATGTTATATACTATATAATATATTCTTTATTTTATATATATATATTAAAGTTTTTGAGTTTTTTGGTTTTTCGAGATAGGGTTTCTCTGTGTAGCCTTGGCTGTCCTAGACTCACTTAGTAGACCAGACTGGCCTCGAACTCACAGCAATCTGCCTGCCTCTGCCTCGTGAGTGCTGGGATTAAAGGCCTACGCCTGGCTATATTAAATAATTTTGATGGATGATGTACTCTCCTTCCAGCTTCCTTCATTGTCTTGCACTGACTCAAGTCCTAGGTTCTCCGTCCTGCCTTGGGCCATGTGGCTTATTTAAGTTCTCTGCCATATGGCACGAATATGTAATGATCTCTGTTGATTATATTTCTTCTCATGAATAAAAATGAAGCCATGACAACCTAATTGGAAAATTTTTTTATAATGAAAGCTGAGCCAGAAGCTAGTATTTGATTCCAGAAGAAAAAATATTGATAAAAATAAGCAAAAGAGGGAATGAATGAAGGACCCTGAAATTGACATCCGCTGCCATTGTTCCGTTTAGACCTAATCAAGCCCAAGCCCCACCCATGTTCTATTAGATATGTTAAAATATGCTAATTTTGTTTGTTTTCTGTCTGTGGATTTCAAGTCCATTCTTTAAACAAGGCAGATAGACTCACTTCATCTGGAAACACAGCAGCAGATAAAACAGGAAGAGGTCTGCAGCGGACTCTGGCAGCGGACGCCACTCAGGCAGCCTTCTCGCTTCGGTGAGGAACCGAGGCTCTTAACTCGGTCTCTAATGGGAACTGCATTTTCCAGGGTAAGTGGTCATAATGGGCTTCTTAAAAGCCCTCCGTTCCTTTAATGCTGACCTGTCCTCACATCAATGCACTCTCGACAAGAGTCCCCCGCGTTTGTGCTCTACTGAAGACCTGAAAGTGTTTTCCGAGGGAGCAGAATATAAATCTTTCATCTAAATGTTTCTTTTTTTTTTTTTTTTTTTGCAAATTTTAAACCAGAATGGCCAACAGCAACCTAAATTCAGTTCACATTTCAAAAACACAGAAAACCTTCCTTTTATTAAAGACATGTTTGTTGATGTTGTTGTTTTGTTTTGTTTTGTTTTTATTAGTAAAGAGTCCTCTATGCGGGAATGTAGTACCACTAACAGAATTCAAGAACAGAACTAGGAGAGACCCCCTTACGTCAAGCCAGTGTGGACTACACAGTACTGCAAGGCATCTGGACCCACATCTGGCACACTGTAGGTCCTTGAGCAGGCATGCCTAACTAGCCAGAGCCAATCTACAAAGCCCATCCACTGTTTCCCCAACAACATGTTTCCTAATACACAAATGATATAATGGCAGGAACATGTGCTGAGGGCTTTGTTACCCTGAATCTGGACACTTCAGAACAGACAAAAATGTACCTTTTATGCACATGCTTCCTTCCAGAAAATTACACAAAGCAAAGCATGACAGGTGTTCTAGTCTCTCTCATAGCCGTATTTAAACAATGGAAGGATATTCAAAATTCACTTTTAACCCAGGTGAGAAATTTGAATGTTTTTCTTAACAATAACAACAATAACAAAAAAAAAAATATAGAAAGAAAGACAAAGAAACAAATACAATGTGTGCCACAAACCTGCAAGAAAGCCAAGAGGCAATGCCCCAAAAAACAAATGTGTAATCCCATAAAACAAAAAACAAAAAACCCCAGAATCCACAAAGCAGAGATGTAAGGGCCAGAAAGAGGCAAAGGTTATGCTTGAAGCAAATTAATAAACAAGGGAAGGTTAAGCATCACCCAGGGTTCTTGTCCCTGGGGAAATGCTCGAATGGCAAAGTAAGCGGCGGACTCAATTCTAGCTCAGTTTCTCTTCCCTGGAACCTGAACTAAACAAGTGAGTTTCGGTGTGCTCTTCCTGAATAGTGAGGAAACGCCACCCAAACCACCATACAGTATAAATGAAGATCCATCTCTAATCTGGACTACCTACTTTACACGTAACTAAGACGGGGATGCTCATATGAGAGCTCACCCAGACACAAGCCAGCGATCAGGAGTGATCAACTATACAAGGAATGCTGTAAACCTCTAAATGGAAAAGGGTTTAATTCCAAGGTATGTTAAAGAGGATTCAGTACAGTGTGCACTAGAGGACACTGGGAAGATCTCAAGGATATTGTAAGAGATGCTTCCGAGCAGGAACCAGGGACCCCCCTGAGACTCAGCACATCCCCACCTCCTCAGCAGAACCAGAGTGGATTCCTGATGAAACAGCTACTGCCCACTGCAGGGACCAAATGCCCTGTGGCAGATGTGCAGATGGATGGCAGCCTTCAGCAGCCTGGAAGCTCAGGAGGGCTAGAGGTAGTGGCTCATCAACCATTAAAGATGAAAACAAAAACAAAACAAAACAAAAAAGTCCGCATGCTCTGGTGTTGGCAGATGCAAAGCTGTGCAGGGCACACAGGGAGCCAATGGCTGCCTGGAAGAGGAAGCGCATCGGGGACAGTCATAGGTGGTCATCGGAGGAGTCTGCGGGTGAATGCGGAAGAGGTTGGGTGGAATGAGGAAGCAGAAGTGGATGTGGGGAAGCAAGTGGCACTTGGAGAATCCTGAGCGGGTCTGGTACGGCCTGGAATACAATGAAAGGAGGAGATGATATTTAAGGGATACTGACCTAATTTTCCTCTTTGATTTATGAAAACCCTATCCGGGGGATTTGGAGAGGTGATGTAAGCACCGAAAAGACATTTGATCAGTTTCTCTCCTGATGGACAAGATGGAGACATGCAACCCAGACGTGTGGATGGATGTTCCATGATTAGGTGCCTAAGAAAAATGCTAATGGTATCACTATCCCTGACCTCACAGAACAAACAAACAAGCAAAACAACAAAAACAAAAACAAAAAACAGACACATAAATCAATGGAATAGAACTGAATATTCAGATGAAAATCCAAAAACCTATGGATATCTGATTTTTTATAAAGCCGCCAGAAATACACACTGGAAAAAAGACAGCATCTTCAACAAATGGTGCTGGTCAAAACGGGATGGCTGCACACTGAAGAACGTTAATAGATCCATACTTATTTACCCTGCACAAAACAACTCCAAACTCAACTAAAGGCCAGAGACACTGGATCTGGTGGAACAGAAAGTGGGGAATTGTCTTGTGAGCCAGTTGTCACAGGAAAAGACATATTGAAGGGAACACCAACAGCATAGGCACTGAGGAAGAATTAATAAATGGAACCTCATGATATACACATATATAAACAGAGATCCTTTTCACATAGATAGATATATGAAAGCATAATACAACTGCATCTCCATAAATTATATACATATATGAAAAGTATCTAATTGAAATGTCTCAATAACAGGGTAGAGAGAGCCCAAACTGGACATCTCTCATCATGAAATGAAGCTTCCAGTACTGGGAAAAGGTTACATCTAAAAGAGTTCTTGTCCAAAGGGGCCCCTTGAGAACCTCAAAACAACCCAGGTGGCTCTCTACAGACTGACAGCAAGACCCTACTGCTGAACGCAACAACCAGACAACTCGCTGAACATGAAGAAGTCAACACTGGTGTTTACATGGACCCCTCCCTCTTACTAGTATTCATGGCACTAGACAGTACTCAGCACACTACCAAAGGAGAAAGGCAAACACCAACCCAGCAACAAATCCTTTGATCTAAAAAAAGGTCACAAGATATGTGAGATAGGCTAGTGCAATAGTGGCACAGAGATTGTGGAAGTAGCCAAACAGAATTTAATTTGAGTTAAGACTCGCTCTACGAGATGGAACCCATACCCAACACTGCTTGGGTGGCCAACAACCCGAGACTGCATAAACCATGGTCCTAGGTAAAAACGAAATACTATTGTTCTGCTAAAGCAGCATATAAATAACCCCTAAGGACATTCTGCTGTACTCACAGATCTGTGCCATGATCAACCATCATCAGAGAAGCTTCCTGTAGCAGCGGATGGGAACAAACACAGAGACCCATGGCCAGACAAGAAGCAGAGTGAGAGACCTTGGGACACTCAGCCTTAAAGGGGATGTCCTCATCAAACCCTTCCCCTTAGGGCTCAGGGAACCCTATGCAAGAGGAGGCAGAAGCAGAGAAAGAGCCAGAAGTGATAGAGGACAGCAAAAGGAATCAGGCTCTTCTAAATACAGCAGGGCTGGACCACATACAGACTCACAGAGACTGCAGCAGTATGCAAAGGACCTCCATGGATCTGCACCATATGGGGTCCTAGAGCCAAAAGGAGAAGTGGACACTTGCCCCATCCCTAACCCAGAAGCTGTGTCCAGTTGATAACCACTTTCACATGAAAAAGTGTTTGTTCTCCAAGGGAGCCTCATGGGAAAACAAACTACTCTTAAGGGTAGGTCCCCTGCCCCGCAGTAGGTGGCTAACGAATGGAATGCACTCAACAGTGTCTCTGTTATTTGTTTCATAACATTAAATCATAGTCGGTTTTGGTTGGTTGGTTTTGGATTTTTTTTTATAGGATCCCTGAGTATGCAAATGCATGTGTCTTTGCATCAGTTGGCATTTCTGGCGCTTTTTCCTTCGGTTCTTTTTCTTGTTCAATTATTTTGCCATATTACAATGTGTTCAGTTTTGACTTATTTTATTATTCCTTATATGCACAAGCAAGTAAGCGCAGAACCTCCCAACAAGCAGGTATCTGTAGAAGACATAATCACAGTGTGAAATTGAACCTCCACTGTGAAGTACTCTGACATTTTTTTCAGGGGAGGGGGGGAAGGAGATGCAAATTTAACTATTAATTTCTAAGAATCTGGGTCAAGAAACAAGCCTTTGGTGAATGCCTTTCCTTTTAAAGGATTACTCCATACAAAGTTGCTCCATACGAAGGGCTCTGCAGAATCCTGTGTAAAGTTCTCTGTGGCAGACTGGATTGCTCTGTTATGTACTTCTTCCTGTCCCCTGACACCCCCGTAACATGTTATGCAGTGCTTACTGTTTACACTAGTATGGGGGTATTCTTTTCTGTTGCTGTTGATAAGATATTCTGACACAAGACACTTAAGGGAGAAGGGGCCTGGCTCACAGTTCTAGGTTATACAGTCCACTTCCTGGAAGTCACAGTGGCAGGAGGCAGATGGCCACATTGTGTCCACAGTGATGGAGCAAAGCGCACAGGATGGAGGTGCTCCCCCCGTTTCACTCAATCCAGGGCCCCAACCCTTACAATGGTCCTGCCCACACCATGGGTGTGTCTTCCCAATTCAGGCCAACTGTGGTGGTTTGAATAGGTTTGTTCCCCCCATGGACTGTGTTTGAATGTTTGGTCCACTGGGAATGCATTACTAGGAGGAGGTGTGGCCTTATTGAAGGGGCTGTGTCACTGTGGCGGTGGGCTTTGAGGCCATCTCGGCTTAAGCTCCATCTGTGAGCACTAACAATGATGTTACTTATTCTGACACAGAGCACTAAGTCTGGCAGGTCGCTGCTTTCGACCTGATGAACCAGCTTTTGGGTGGCCGCTGCCCTTTCTTCAGCTTGAGGGCAAAGATAAAGGACATGTGGAAGAGACCTGGCCCTCAGCCCTGCCAAGCTCAGCAGAGAGCAGCCAAACCGCAGTCAACCTGCAGGCTGGTCAGCGTGACATAAATACTTGTGAGTCCAAAGCCACTGAGGTTTTGGAGGCTGTTGCAAAGGGTTTTCAGAACCCAAAGCCCAATGTGCCTTCAGGAACATCCTGACCCACATATGGAGTTTCATAAGACCCAAAATCACAACAAATATAGCTGTGTTTATATGGATTTCTAGCCAGTCCTGGGATAAAAGAGTCCACAAAGAGAAGTAGCCAAATGATACAAATGACAAAAGCAGCCAAGGCCATTCTTTCAGCAACGCCCAATTTGCATAGATCTAGAAAATTCCGGGCGTGGTGGCTCACGCCTGTAAACCCAGCACTTGGGAAGCAGAGGCAGGTGGATCACTGTGAGTTCAAGGCCAGTCTGGTCTACAAAGTGAGTCAAGGACAGCTAAGGCTACACAGAGAAACCCTGTCTCAAAAAACAAAAAAAGAAAAAAGAAAATTCACTGCAAGGACATCAGCTGACAACTTGTGCAGTCTTCGGATATCCATCCCAAGACTTTATATTCCTTGATGTTATGGGTTGAAGAGGATCATCCCCAAAACCACAGACAGAATTCCCAATCTTCAGTCCCTCGTACTGGGCCTTTATTTGGAAAGTGGGTCACAAAGGTGCAGTTAGTTAAGATTAGGTCACAGACACAATGCTTTCCTTATAAGTGACCATACATTAGTAACACACATAGAGGGAATGCTAGGTAAAGGCAGAGGCAGAGCTTAGAGTGGTGTGGCTATAAACCAAGGAATGGCAAGGGCCTCCAGCAAGTGACCAGAAGAAGAAGAGGCGAGGAGCAATTCCTTTAAGGCTGTTGGGTATTGAGGGGAATGTATCCCTGCTGATAAGTAGACTGGGGGGAACGCCTGCCTTCAGAAATATCAGAAAATACATTTCTATGAGTTTTAGATATTTTATGTACTGAGTGTTTTGCCTGCACGTGTGCATGTGCACCACATATGTGCCCTGTGTCCTCAGAGGCCAAAAGAGGGTGTCGGATCTCCTAGAATTGGAGTTACAGTTTTGTGCCTCCATATGAATGGTGAGACTTGAACCTGGGTCCTCTGTAAGAGCGACAAGTGTTCTTAACCACTGAGTCATCTCTCTAGGCCCCGTTTCTGTTGTTTCAAACCACCCTGTCTATGTATGATACATGGTCATGACAAACGTAACATGAAAATGTACTTATTTTAAACTACTTGTCTATGTTACCAGTGTTTCAAAGGCGTGCTGTTGCAAAAACTTTACTGTCTCTTATCATTTAAAGGAAATATGAGACCGTCATGTTGAATAACATACTATGTTAAATAACTGTAGGCATTCATCTATCCAACACCAGTAACTCAGATATAACTGCATAAGAACTGACCTGATTACCCAGAAAATACTGATATAAAAGAGTTTAATGTAGTCTTAGAATATAGGACTGAGAATTATGCTACACACATCATACTTTCGCAAACTACAATGGACAAAAATTGTCCTGCTGGATTTCTCAGTGCACTCATGCATGACCTGTGTCATTTTCTACTTCACTCTCCTACACTCTTTTCAATCAGTCCGCGGAGCCTGAAAAGACATGGAATGTGTCGATGCTGTGCAGTACGAGACAGGTTTTCAAACTGGGGTGGTATGAATGATAATGGCCCCCCAAAAGTTCATACGTTTGAATGCTTGGCCCCCACTTGATGGAAGGATATGTTTGGGAAGGACTGGGGGGTGGGGCCTCCTCACGGGAGGACATGTGTCACTAGAGGAGGGCTTTAAGGTTTCAGAAAACAAATGCAATTCCCAGTTAGCTCTCTCTGCCTCAGCCTGTGGATTGGGGTGTAAGAGCTCAGCTACTGCTCTCTCACCACACCCTGCCTGCGGCCATGCTCCCCACCATGATGACAATGAACTCTAACCCTCTGGAACAATAAGCCCCAATAAACTCTTTCTTTTTTAAGTTGTCTTAGTCACGGTGTCTCTTCACAGCAGTGGAAAACTAAGACACACAGGAATTGCATCACAATCTCTGAGACTGGGCACAATTTTAAAAATTTACCTATATGTGAGTGGGGGCAGGTATGACCACAAGAGGCGGGCACCTGAGGAGGCCTCAGGAGAGTGCTGGATCACCCGGAACTGGAGTTACAAGTGGTTGTGAGCAGCCTGACATGGCTGTGAGGGACCCAGCCCAGGTCCTCTGCAAGAGCAGCAAGCACTCTTAACCGCTGAGCCATCTCTCCAGCCCAAATCGATTCTGACTTATTGTTAAATAACAGAAACCGAGCTGAGGTAATAGGACAGTAACTCCCGTCACTATTCAGATCTCTACTTTAAAAAAATCATATCCCACATCCATGGAAGCAGCTGAGCTTAAAATCCTATTTTCAACAAACAACAGCCCAAGTGTGGATACTAGCATACACCTTATACGATATATAAAATAGAAGTCATAAAAATGATACAGACATTTCTACATTTCTCTTCTCACAGCGGATAGGGTGTGTGAGTCCCGTGACAGAACCACTGGCCTAGACTTTAAGAGTAATTATATAAAATATTTCCTGAGGTTTTTGTCTTTTCTAGAAAATATAAGATCTATAAACTTATAAACTATAAACTTATAAAGAATTTAAAAGCCTTAAATACATACTATGACAGGTTCATGAAACTATCTACACTGAACAGGCGATGTTCTATAGATGACAACATGGATTCATTAGTACCTTTCTGATCCCTACCGTAAGCGCACTGCCAACAGTGGCATTCTCTGCAACCAAACAGTTCCGCCTTTAGCTCTACGGAAGGGAAATCTGGAGTTAGATTTTTCAAGGTAATAACCTAAGACTAAGAACCTAACAATGTGATGATCTAATCCTGAAACTAAGAAAATGAGGAGCAGATACAAAGGGATGATGAACCCCCGAAACACCATCCCTAAGAATGTCAGTCACACAGTATCCAGCCCGTGTCCTTGCGTTCCACGCATACGTGGGTAATGCTGTGCTAAGAAACCTGAAAGCCATAGAGCAACGCAGGATGCAGCCCCTGCGAGCATACTGTGCAGACAACTGGGCAATAAAGCTGGCTGGCATGTAGTTCCCTTAGAATGGATGGCTTAGACGGGGTTTGTGAAATACCAGCCAGCTGCAGACCACTGGAAAAGTGCAGAAGAAAAGTTTCTGCTAGGAAAAGGAACAGAATGCTCGAAGGCAGGAGTCCTCTCCTGTGTGGTGGGTACGAGTGGGCAACAAGACTGCATCTGTGAACCCCACGCATCACCTTACATCATCTAGGTAGTGTTCTCTGGGCTAAGTTCAAAAGAAGTCACCACTACTACAATCACAGAAGTCTTTCGCTTGTTTTATTTTTCAGGAAAGGTCAGGGATTGAGCTCATGAGTGGAATACTTGAGGCTTTGGGTTCTATCTGCAGAACAGCATCACAGACAGGCAGAAAGGCAGACAGGCAGACAGGCAGACAGGCAGACAGGCAGACAGGCAGACAGGCAGGCAGGCAGACAGGCAGACAGGCAGGCAGGCAGACAGGCAGACAGGCAGGCAGGCAGACAGGCAGAAAGGCAGACAGGCAGACAGGCAGAAAGGCAGACAGGCAGACAGGCAGACAGGCAGACAGGCAGACAGGCAGACAGGCAGGCAGGCAGACAGGCAGACAGGCAGGCAGGCAGACAGGCAGACAGGCAGACAGGCAGACAGGCAGACAGGCAGACAGGCAGACAGGCAGGCAGGCAGACAGGCAGACAGGCAGACAGGCAGACGCATGCATGCTTGCACTACACCTCACCACACACACCACTAACTTGGGATATGTCTATACACAAACGAAGCAAGGAAAATGCAAGAAATGCCAGCAGATGGTATGTGGGGGAAGATTCTGAGGAAGTGGCTTTACAGTAACCTCGGAAAGAAAGGAAAGTAAAATATGTCGAACTGAATATACAATCTGTAAAAGCAAGGCAAGAATACAGAAATTCTATGGTATGAGACTTGCAGTATTTGATAATTATCATTGCAAAACATGAACAAGTAAAATGCAGAAAAAAATAAATTACTCACGCTCTCATAAAACTGAAAAAAGCTTTAATATTTTTTCATGATTTTGTCCTTTCTTCTATGCAGACATACTGTAAAATCAAGTTAGGATTCCTTCTCTTGACACTTCTCCCATCACTCATGCCTCCCAGAGAAACTTGGCTCACACAATCTGATTCTCTTTTTGTTTGGTTGGGTGTTTCTTTCTTTTTTTTTTTTTTTTTTTTTTTTTTTATCAAAACAGCGTCTCTCTGTATAGCCTTGGCTGTCCTGGACTTGCTGGCCTCAAACTCACAGCAATCCACCTACCTCTGCTTCCCAAGTGCTAGGATCAGAAGTGTGCACCACCATGCCCAGCCATCACAATCACACTCTTAATTCAATCATTATGATCATCCCCCACGTGGTTAAATATTATTTAAAACCATTATGTCAATGACGACATATATATGCACTGTCATTCTTAAAGTGGTTTCGCTGTTGGATTTTTCTCAAATTTTTTTAATAATGCGACAACAGCTAACAGAATTGCTTACTTTGCACCAGGCAGGTTTCCAAGCACTTTATATAAATTGTCTAATGTTCTGAGTGATGTAGGAAGTTAGATACTATTATTATCTTCATTTGACAGATGACAATTGAGAAATTAACCTGCCTCAGTTCACATGGGCAATAACAGTAGGATGATCCTATATCTTGCTCTTACCATGCCACCTGCCTCATTCTCACCTTAGTGTATTCCCTGAAGACAATCACCGGGCCTGAGGAATTATAGGACAAAACTGCCTTCCCTCTAACAGGGTAGCAACATACCCGTGCTCTAACTGTGTGATACGAAACAGTTTCTCCTTTGTCAGCATTGCTAATAGACTCTATCTCTTCAGTGCAATGAAGTCGATGACTGTCCACATCTTAGCTATTTTAAATTCCTACTTTATGAATTTTCCATTTCTCTTCCGTGTGTGTGTGTGTGTGTGTGTGTGTGTTTATATGTCAAGGCATATTAAATTGAAATTACTTTGGAACATGACCTAAAACATCAAAGAATACTGCTGGTTATCTGTTGCAGTGAGACTTAATCTTTGGGGAAACCACCATAGCTCAGCTGTAAATATCTAAGCACATGGAACTGAGCAGGCCCTCCCAACAGTGCATAGCCTGAGCTGTGGTTCCCACCATGCAGTAGAGGCAACATGCATTTAGGCTCTAGAATATTTGTCTCTGGTGCTTGGAGTACTTACTCTCAGTTACTTCTATCAACATGTTTGGAAAAAACAAATCTTTAAATGTGATCTTTGCAAGGTGAGGTCAGAATTGCAGAGGGAGACAGATATCTGGAGAAAGCACAGCCTGCAGAACTCTCCTGCATTCTTCCTGTACAAGGCATAGGAATTTGCGTGAGATAATAATCTACCAGCCTGAAATTTCACACAAACAAGGCTAAACACAGTCAAAGACTGTTAATAGGTCACGAATGCCATCACCCCATACTAGGCACTCTGTAATAAACTGAGAGCCTGGCATACCCTCAGGGTTAGAATTTAAAGTGCCTCACATAATAAGTTAGTTTTTAGGATGGGCTGTTTCTGGATAGGCCACGTCAGTGTTGAATACTTTCAACTTCTAAATGGCGCCCTTCTTCTTGTCAGAGCCCTAAATTTCACGAAACCCTCATTGGAGGGGCTAAGTCCCAATCACAAAGAAAAGCCTAGCTTCTAAAGGCACTCTCCCAGACAAGGACCACAGTGAATACAAAAGTTATCTTTCAAGAGCATTGCCACAATATTTGATGAAGAGTTATTAAATCCAGCCAGGAGTACTAAAAATGACGAGGATATGTATTAGATGGAGATTGAGTGGGTGGGAAGACCAAGGCATGGATGGCCAATACCTCTTCATTTTGTGTCGCTAACCAGGCCTTACCCGTTAATTAAAATCAGTTCACTCTGAACAGAAGGACAATTTACTACTTATGAGAAATGGCCAGACTGCTAGTTCTCAGGACAGGAGCCCTGTGTGGGCCATTACAGCTGCTTCAAGTTACAGAATCACAGCTAAGGAAAAACTTCTGGAGAGTGCCTTGCTAAGAAAAATGGAAACTGGTGTTTTGTTTGTTTTGTTTGCTGGTTTTGTTTTGGCACGATTTCACTGGGTAGCTCTGGTTGTTCTGGAACTCACTATATAGACCAGGCTGTCCTCCAATTCACAGGAAGCCATCCATCTGCCTCTACCTCCTAAGTGCTGGCATTAAAGGCATGCACCACCACAACCAGCTAAGAGACAGGAGCATTGCAAGGAAATGGAACAACAAGGAGAAGCGTACATGGACATAAAGTAACAACCAGTTTTATATCACTAAAATAAAATTCTTAATGTGAAGCCAATAGCCAAATCAAATAGGGTGCGTGGTAGATGATGACACTGAATTTTCATGAGACGTTTTAAAAGGCTCTAGTCAGCAGAGGAAGGGGGCCCTGACTAAGAAAGGCTGTGGGTCAAATAGTGCCATGGAGCAGGAGACAGAAGATGAAATCCTCATAACCAAGGAGAGCAAGATACAAGGTATGAAAAGCATCTGGCCAGTCAACGTGGCCATTTACATATTGTGGTAATGAAAGAGCCCCTGATGTGGAAGAATGCTGAGTGAATGTATCAACCGTCAACAAAGCGCTGAAGAACAGGAAAAGGGAGGCGGGACTTCCTGGAGGGGGAGGAGAAAGTTGGATGGTTGGAAAGAGAGAGGGTTTTTTGGCTGTTGGAGGAGGATGGTGGGGACTTGACAAGGCCCGGCCCAGGAGTCATAGTGGCAAGTGCTTGGAATATATATATGTTATAAGGTTTAGAGTAGTTTGTTTAGTTTACGAGTAGATTAGAATCGGTTCAGACTCTGCCTGGCGAAGTGCTGGCAGCTTTAAAGTAATGTTTCAGTCTCCCTGTGTCAGTTATTTGCCTTGTAGGCCGAACAATACAAAATACTGTAACACCAGAGAAGAATGAGTATAGTGATACATTAGAACAAGGTTAAGGTCATAGGGTCTGTAGACACAGAGGTCAGACTGGCCAGCACAGTAATTGTTGAGCTAATCGGATCCACCCTTTAGCTAAAAATGGCCTTTGAAAAACAGCATAGAATCCAGACAGATACTCCAGATATACGTGAAGTAAGTCATAAGGGTTTCGCCAACTCCAAATAGCCATGGATGTGTACTTGCTCAACGGTTCAAAAATAAGCATAATTTAACTTTACAAAAGTAGAATTTAAGTTTCATAAAACTGCGTGATAACTGTTTCCCATTTGTCTATTAGTTAGGGTTTCTGTTGCTGCAGCCTAACACTATGGCCAAAAATCAAGAACGGGAGGAAATGGTTTATTTGGCTTACACTTTCATGTTGCTGTTCATTATTGAAGGAAGTCAGGACAGGAACTCAAACAGGGTAGGATGCTGGAGGCAGGAGCTGATGCAGAGGCCATGGAGGGGTGCTGCTTACTGACTTGTGCTCCATGGCTTGCTCAGCCTGCTTTCTTATAGAACCCAGGGCTACCAGCCCAAGGTTGGCACCACCCACAGTGGGATGGGCCCTCCTCACTGATCACTAATTGAGAAGATGCCTTACAGCTGAATCTCATGGAGGCATTTCCTCAACTGAGGCTCCTTCCTTTCTGATGACTCTAGCTTGCGTCAAGTTGACACACAAAACCAGCCAGTACATCTATACACACAAGCTCCAATATATGGAAATTTTAATTCTTGTTCAAAACTTATTTAATGCAACCCATTTAAAATGTGTTTATCAGAAACACCATGTGTTCAGAGGTCAACTATGCAATTCTTTCAATTATTTGGCTTCATATTCTGCATTTTTACTTGTTCCATTAAGAATGAGTCATCCAGAATAACATAATTCAATAAAATATGAGAAATATAATTAGATAGGAATCAGAATCAAGAGAAACAAGGCAAAATAGAAGCTAACAGGCAAAGGGGGAAGTTAGAACACTATAATACTAGCCATGTTTTTTTCACATGCTTATTAGAATTTGAGTTGTAAATCAGCCTCGAATTCCTAGTCACCATGACAGAAAGGGGAACACCTATCTGATTCCCTTTTTGCATAATGGAAATAAAGTCATATATACTCAGGTGATAGAAGGCTTTGCTTTGGCATCCAGAGCCCAATGGAGTTTCCTACGTAGACTTTAGACAGGAGCTGTAATCGGGATCCTACCCTTCGCCCCCTCTACTAAGTGATCTAACAGTGACTGTCCACCATCCGCTAAGTGAGTTCTTCACAGTGTGCCCAGTGGAGGGGCTATCAAGCAAGCTCAACAAGAAAATCAAAACACAGTTTGCAAAGCTCTAACTGGACTCCTGGTCTAAAGAGGAAGACAGGTAGGTGGCAAGGCCTCTGTTTAGTTAAACCCCTAGAAACTTTTTTATCAATTAGTCATATCAAATTTATAGACAATCTATAGTCTCTTGTGTGTGCAGAAATAAATTCATTTCATGTACCTAGTAAGGAGGACAAATCAAGTTTTTTTTTCCTTCAACCATACATTCCTTGTATTTGAAATGGAAGATTATAAAATTTTAATTTTGCATATTTTTCCCATAATACTAATAATCTTGATCCAAATATATTTGTGAATTGAGGAGACTCTGTTTAATTTTAAAAGAATAATAGGAAGTGAGACTTTAAAAAACACACATTTAACAAAAATTAGACAGGTTTCTAAAATGACAACAGGAGGAAGAGAAAGATTAGATGCAGAAATCTAGGCTGTAAACTAAATTGCTGTGGTGCACCTGGAGGCATGGCTGCAGCTGGCTCCTGAGGCAAGACCCGGGTCATGAGACATCACATGCGCGCGCACGTGCGCGCGCGCGCGCACACACACACACACACACACACACACACACACACACACACACAAAAGCCCCCTTCCTCTACATCGAGGAGAAAGCTCTGATTTGGTTGACTAATTTCAGAGCACAGGGGCATAGCCCAAGTTCTACTTGTTAAGTAAACAAATAACTGTCCAGAAGTTAAAAAGTAAGATTTTGGGGGAGTTGGGGAGATAAGTTAAGAGAACCGACAGAGAACTTGGGTTCAATTCCAAACACCTACACAGTAGCTCCCCACAGTTTATAACTCCAGCCCCGGGAGTTCTGAACCATTCTTCTGCCCTTTGCAGGCACTGCATACACATGATGTGCAAGCTCATCTGCAGACAAGATGCCCGCAGATATATAAATAAATAACTTCTTAAAGGGAGTAAAAGGTGTTTCATCACCACAGGCTCTTTTAAAATGTGAGCAAGGACGAACAGTGCAAAGGAGTAACTCAGCACCCATGACTGTAAGACTCTACAGATGCCCTTACCTTTATTGGACATGGGAACCTACTTTGTTTTCATAAATTATAGCAATTTGGTTTATTCACATGTTCTCGCCCCACAATTTCCCCAGTCTTCCTACCTTTTAATTAAAAGTTTTTCTTCACCCATCTGAAACAATCCAACTAGGCTAAAGAAAAAACATTATTATGCTATACTTTACCAGACCGTGTGAAGATAAGAATTCTGGGCAACATTCTGCACAGGGAAGAAGATGCATGAAAATTAGAAGGAAATTAGAAGAAAAGAAATGAGCAGCATTTGGAAGGCAGAGGCACGCAGATCTCTATGAGTTCGAGGCCAGCCTGGTCTACAAAGTGAGTCCAGGGCAGCCAAGGCTACCCGGAGAAACCCTTTCTTGAGGAGAAAAGGGGAAGAAAAAGAAAAAAGAAAGAAAGAGAAAGAAATTGTGCTAAGGAGCTAAGGACAGAATGAAAAGAAGTTAGCGATGAATTTGTGACTGGAAGACAAAGCAATATTAAAATGTGAACTTTCACAGTGTAAAAGCAAACAAAAACTGATGGAGTTGTCCTTGGGTCTCCCTCCCTCCCTCTCTCTGTCTGTCTCTTGTTCTGTCTGTCTTTCTCTTGCTCTCTTTCTCCTAAAACAACATTATGAAGCAGAAGAGGCACTGGATCATCCAAATACCTCATTTTATAGAGGAGGATAGCTGAAATGGTCTTTCTATGGCTGAGGATGTTGCTCAAACAGGTCCAGCCCAAAATACCGGAAGCCTTGGACCTAATCTTGGATCTGGTCCCTAGCATCAAAGATAAAACCACAAGTTTCCGCTTACTTATTAACCAGATGACTGCTCCTTCTTAACTTAAAATTTTTCTTTAAACATTAAGTCTGCTTTCTGAGTTGTTTTTAAATGTATAGTTGAGACGGGATCGATCCGTTTAAGACTGGAAAATGGGCATGAAGTAAACCTAAACGGAGAACTGCCTTCCTTGCTGTTGAGGCCAGAAATGTCAATGAAAAATAACCAAGTTCGCCTGTTTACAGAAAGAAGCGATTTTCAAAAATAAGCTACTTGCACTAGAAACAAAACATAATTTTAAATGGTTGGGCTATATATGTATGCATAAATTTTATTTCAAGGGCGGGGCGTGGTGGCACACGCCTTTAATCCCAGCACTTGGGAGGCAGAGGCAGGAGGATCAATGTGAGTTCAAGGCCAGCCTGGTCTACAAAGTGAGTCCAGGACAGCCAAGGCTAACACTGAGAGACCCTGTCTCGAAAAACAAAACAAAAAACAAAAAAAATTTATCTCAAGCTATATTATTATATATACATACATATATAGCTTGAAATAAAATTTCATTCATTCAACAGATAGCCGACAAAAGCCATAAGACATCCGGCGCAGAGGAATTACTGAATGAGAGGGGGAGGAGGAGGGGGAAGAGGAGGGGGAGGATGAGAAGATGAGGAGGAGGGGGAAGGAGGAGGAAATGAGGATCATGATTCTGTTCTCTTGGTGTTTACATTGATTCAGTTCCCCAAAATCTCTAATCCGAAACAGTGCCTACAAAACTGGAGCTTACAGTGATGATTTCGTCCAAAATCCTAAACCTTATTGCTTAGTGTAATATGCAAAAAGGCAGCCTAAGAGTAAAGAATCTTGCTAAAAGCCCTAATATATGAATTTTACTTCTAGAACATTGGAAGACTGAACCAGTTTCTCAGAAAGGCAAAGGTCAGCTGAGTTGCTGGCTAGGCTAGAGACAAGGCTGCCTCTGCTGGCTAAACAGGCGCATCTTTCAGACTCTCAACTCCCGACACCTGTATCAAACTTGCAGACCTCAAACCTATCGGCTCCCATCAGCTTTATCCTATGAGAGCATGCCAGCCTCGTGCATCATCTGGGCAATTTGACTTCCAGAAGGACTTTCCTTAAACTAGCACCCATAGTTTTTCCACCACTGACTTTTATAGCTCACTCCGCCAGCTGTGAAATATACAACAATCCACAACCACTCCTAAATACCTCCAAAACAACCGTGGCCGTCTACATTTAAGCTAAATTGTAAGAAGAGAGCATTTGCTGACCCTGCTTTTAAAAATGCAATGACATAGTCTACTTGAGCTCGTAAAAAAGGCAACGGTCTCCTCCCCCAAAAAAGGTCCTAGCCAAGCTGTCCTTCCAAGCTCCCCCAACCCCCAACCGAGGGTCCCCAGATTGTTGGCGAGGAGGATCCAGCGCCCCTGCGCCCCAGCTCGACCTCGAACCTTCCAAGCGGAGCGGTCCAGGTCCCCCGGGGGCTGTGCCAGCGCCATTAGCACACCTCGGAACTCAGGCAGCCTAGGAGGGAGGCAAGTTTGGCGGCTACTGGCCGCGGCCCCGGGCTCTTCCTGGCTGCAGCATCAGCAGCGGGTGGCCTCCAAGGCCGGGCCCCGCCTCAGCCACCTACCTACTGGGCGGGGGCGCGGGCTCCACGGGTTGGGGCGAAGTGGCTCGGGCGCACGCATTTCTGGGAGCGGTAGCCTCTGCCGCTTGGCGCGGGGGAGCGCATCCTCCGGTGTGGGAGGAGGGAAGGGACGGGGGGCGGGGAGGATCCAGAGCCGAGGAGGAGCAAAGGGAAGCGGCAGAAGCGGCGAGGGTGCGCCCCGGCGGGGTCCTGGAGCCCCGATCTGCCCCGAGCAGCTGCAGCCGGGATGCTCGAGCCTCGCCCAGGTGCCTGCAGCGGCGCCCACGGTCAGGGCACCCGCCGCGCTCGGGGCGGAAGGCGGGGAGCTGCAGTGGCGCGACGCCCGCCTCTAGCTCCGCCCGACCCCGGGCGCGCGCTGCGCTCGTCCGCTGCGGCGGGGGCCGAAGAGCTCGGCGGCCCGGCTTAGAGGTTCGGGCTGCAGCGGCAGCATATTGCCTGCCCTGCGCCACCTCTAAGCCGCAGACCGAACAGCCTAGGTGGCACGGGGCGCTCCCAACACCCGACCCAGCGGCTCCGCCCCGAAGAGTTGCGCGCGCGGCCTCCCCGGCCTTGGCCTTTTGTGACGCTGCCCCCGGCGACTGTCAGGCCACTGTGAACCGGGAACGGTCTGCTTACCTGGCCCCTTATCTCATCCCCTCTAGCTGGCTACGCCCTGGATTTTGGAAGGAAGTTCAAGTTTCTGTGCACAGCTGGAGATAGAGCTCTTGCTGGAGCCTAAAGTCCCTTTACTTGCCCTTGCACGGGCCACCATAAATTCATCCTTTGGTCTTTTCCGGCATTGCCTTTGGCAAAGGGACCCACCATCTCCTCCCTCTCCTGTCCCTGGTACAACATCCTGTAAACTGCCAAATTGCAATCATTACAGCCCAAGCAATGTAGCAATTGGGCGGTGCAGCAGGCTCTTGGCTGAGACGCTCAAATGGGAAGCCGCTCAAAAGCGAAGGTTTTTTGCATCAGCCCCAAGGCCTGTTAGGGGTGAGCTTTGCCTGGGTATTGGATGCCATTCCCTTTACAGTCCCGTGACTAGCACTGCAAGATGACTTGGAGAATCTAGCCCTGAAGATCACTTTAAAATACAGAGGGGGGACGGGGAAAGGGTGTGTGGGTGTGTGTGTGTGTGTGTGTGTGTGTGTGTGTGTGTGTGTGTGTGTGTGTGTCTATACCCTGCAGCTGGACTGATAAGATTGGTGTGTTCCAAGCACACACAGTACATACAGTACACACACAGAACACAGTGGCCTCCCAGGTTGCTGCCGCCACTTGGTACTGCCAGTCTCTCTAGAGGATGGAGCAAAGCACAGAATGGTCATGACGTTGAAATTTCAGCTGCAGGTGATGCTATGTGGTCATGCAAATATGGAATCACCTCCTGGTTTAGCACTGGCCACCTGTAAATTCTGATGTCGGGTTTACAGCTTAGTGGCTTGAATAGGAAGGCGTCTCTCCCTTTTCTTTAGGCACCCTTTTGGAAAATGATGTAGTCATTAGAAAAAAAAATATGGGCTCCTAAAATATAAAGGCATGATTATATTTGTATGAAAAAGTAATATATGGTGTGAGGCCTCCAGAGAAACAGTGACGATCTCAAAATTCTTTGATAAATGCTTTTATGATTTTGAAGTCTAAGCTTAATAAAAAAATAAATCTGAGAACAGACATACAAACAACACACACACACATACCTATTGGGAGATAAGAAGACAAGGAACACAACACCAACCGATGAACCAAGGCTACATGACTCCCTGTTTCAAAAAGTTTTAAAAAAAAGAAGTAAAAATCATGTTAAGTCCATGTAGTAATGAGATAGCTAAGATATTCTCCGGAGAGAGGTAGCCTCTTAGAGCTCCAGGTAGCATAGTGTCTGCGCTGCGCTGTATTGCCCTGGGTAGGAAGAAAGGCTCAAGACTCCACCGTGTTCTGAAAATGGATGATGAATCTAAAGCCCCATTTTTTTTTAAAGTTATAGACATTATAGTCCTGCTATTTTGCCCCAATTCCAAATGACTTGATTACGGGAATGAAAACGTACATTGTGATTTTATGAGAAACAGCGTGAGATCACTTGGGACAAGAACTTTGCTACTTGCTTACCTGTATAAAGCTGGAGTGCAGCTTCAGCAGGAAATGTTCACTGAGCTACAGTGACCGTTGCCCATCCTTTAGCCCCAGCAGCACCCTTTGTGTCCATGAACCCTCAGTTCTGTTGAGAAATAAAATAAGTCTTGATGGCTCTCTTCTTAGGCAAACGTGTAACTGAGCATGTGTTTTAAAGTGGTGGTGTGTTGCTAATGAAGTGTTCCTCAGTCACTGTCTTCATTAGCTCCCCTCAGGATCACATGACGTATCACGTGCTAATTATAGCTTGTCACTACAGTGAAAGGCTGAGTAGAATAGGGAGCTGTAGTCCTGTGGTTAGGGGTGTGCTTCTAAGTTAAAGGCTCATCACTCATTCTTTTTCATTACTGAGGATTGACTGATTCATCTAAGTCTAGTCTTCACAGAGAAATGAGAATTAGCATCTTCCCCATCCATTATGGCGCCCAACAGCTTCATGTGGTCATATGATTTTCAGCCTATTAGTCATGCTGCAAGTTCTAAGGAGCCAAATAAAGCTTGTGATTCCCTTTTGGACAACACAGGACATAACATTTCCTTATTACAAGAAATTCTTCTGGAATTCTTCTCAAAGTTCAGTGGGTTAGATAAATATGCAGAAGAGAATTGGGGTGATTGGGGCACACCTAGGTCAAATACTGTTGGGATAAATACTTAAGACCATGATAATCCTTAAAAGAATTCACACTTTGCCTTTGGACGACAGCTCCAACATTTGCTGGCCTTGGATAAATTACCAACTCTCTTATGCTTTTATCTTCAAAGGTGGGATGAGTGCACCACCGACTGCATAGAGTGGTCGTGAAGGGCATAAAGACTGTAGTATGTGTGTATACTCATTAGAAGCCAGCTATTACTATAATAGTATGTCCTAGTGTAATAAAGCGTTTCTTTTCCAAAACTGTATCCCCGAATGGAACATTATGGCCCATTTCTGTAACCCCAACCCTTAGAGAGGGAGAGACAGGAGGATTGTCAGTTCCAGGCCAGCCTGTGATACATAGTGAAACCCTATCTCTAATTAGTAAAGCAATTAATTAAAATAGAACAGTCTCCATAGCACCTCTCATTGCCCCCAGTTGGTGGGAAGTGCTTGGTCAGTGATGAGCTGTTTTGGAGGGTGAAGCCTGTGTTAAATATGAAGACTAGGCCTTCTTCCTCTGACAACAGGGGAAAGCTATGCTGCAGCCATTTAAGCACATTAGCCATGTTTTTTTTTTTTTTTCTTTCAATTCTGTGGCACATAACCCTTATCTATTGAGACTTTTATGTAGACAGAGAGGCAGGGAGCTCTTTGAGCCAAAACAGGGACAAGGGAATAAGTGAGTCATTTAACTTGCTCTGACCGTCATGTGTGTCTATGAAGTGGGAACTAAGCCAGTGGGAGGCACCTGGATCTCCGTGTTCCCAGAGTAATTTTCTAGAAGGGTTGAGTGTGCGTAGAGAGCATCACCCAGTGATGCTGCAGGGACAGTGTCCTCCTTACCTGCCTGCCTAGAGAGAATTCTGTACAAAGAATATGGCTGGCGTTTGGAATTTCAAGAACATTGATAAATATGGCTCTTAACCTTTTACTAAACAGTTCCCTGATTAAGTGATGAGCTTAGGAGTCTGGGAAGATTGGCTCAGTTGGTAAAGTGCTTCCTACACAACCTGAGTCAAGTCTCCAGAGCTCACAGAAAAGCCAGGGGTCTCAAAAAAAGAGAGAGAGAGAGAGAGAGAGAGAGAGAGAGAGAGAGAGAGAAAGAAAGAAAGAAAGAAAGAAAGAAATAAGGTGGATCACAGTAGAGAGAGATACCTGAAGTCTACCTTCATGCTACACACACACACACGCACACGCACACGCACACACACACACACACACACACACGTAAGGAATTAGTTAGGCTCACTGAAATATTGACACTGATGTATATTTTTGTGCAAAGGTGCTTGAGTTGAAATTTGTGCACTGGGTGAAAAGTTGAGGTTACCACCGAGAAAGCTCACTCTTGGGGTGATAGTATTTAGAGCCACCCTTCTATGTCCTGCTCAGAGAGAAATACATGCTCTCCCACTCTAGACATGGGTGAGTTGACACAGGCAGTAAGTAACTCTGATGACAACTGTTAACATCTGTAGGTGACCTTCTACATCAAAAGGGGTTAAAGAGATCACAACTAACAAGGATGAAGGCAGCAGCTCATTTCACAAGCAGTGTTTCTCAACCTGTGTGTTGTGATCCCTGTCCCACAGGGTCACCTAAGACCATTGGAAAAGGCAGACATTTATATTATGATTCATAACGGTAGCAAAATTAGTAGCAATGAAAACAACTTTATGGTTGGGGGGCTCACCACAACATGCGGAACTGTATTAATGGGTTGCAGCATTTGAAGGTTGAGAGCCACTGGTCTTTTGAGTTACTAAGATGCCATAATCTTTATTTTGAGTAAACATGAAATATAGATTTGATTCTATAAAATAAATATTTAAAATATGTGATACATTCCTTTTGCTATCCCATAATTTCTTGGTTACGTCAACTGCCACCTCGAATTAAGCTACGGTGTTGGCAATGAAGGGCTGGTGAGAGGGTTCATCAGTTAAGGACACTTCCTGCTCTTCTGAGAGACCTGAGCTTGGTTCTCAGCATCCAGATCTGCCTTTTCACAGCTGCTTGAAACTCCATCTTAAGGGAACCCAAAGTCTTCTACATAGACTCACATACATACATAACACACATACGTACACACACACATATATGCATAAATCCTTAAAATTGGCAGTCCTGTTATATTCACGTTGGTGTCTTTGGTGCCTTGACACAGTGCTTGAATAAATGAAAAAAAAAAAAAAAAGCACAGCTTGGTCAGACTGAAATCAAATTGCTAAATTGCCAATAAATTATACCCATTTGACTTAATGTCTTGATTTTTCTTCTTGTACAATAGTTTATTTATCTGATCAGAAATTAGCTCATATGTGAGAAAATTAATTTAAAAAGCTAAGCTCTTGGTTCAAGGTTATTTGTTGTTCTACTTTGGAAAGAGCAAGATATTAGAAAAAATACACATCTAATACTATACAGTTATCCAAATGATGATAGAATGACACTTCTATGATGAATTGATTAAAATAAATTGCTAAAAACAAAAAGTTACAACGTGCTACTACTTGGTAAAAGTATAAAAGAGAACATTTAAAGAATAGAAGATATTTTAACCTTCCCTAAGTTACTTTGTAACATACAAAATATACCAGAGTTGTGTTTGGCTGGAAAGTAGCAAAGCATACTTTCTGTATAGCAACATGTCAGAAGCCATAGGAACCAGTCATAAAGTAAAATACCATGAATAAACTCACAAAACAGAATAAGGAGATATGAGCCCAAATGAAATAAAGAATAATGAAAGGAAGTGAAGTTCTTCTTTAAAAAGGATAGTAAAACTAAATGGCCGCCATTTTACAAATGCTACAACAAGCAATTGATTCAGATGACATCACCAACAGAAGCAGAAAACATAAAAGCATCACGCAGTTGCAAAAGATCAATTCCTCAACTGTAGTTGCTTTTCCCAATATTTATTAATTATGTGTAATTACAATAGAGAAATATGCCAGGCACCTTCACCCAATAGTCAAATTTACCAGTTACTCTCCTATTATTGCTCTTAAAAGCACCTCACTCACCTGTGAAGTCCTTTTGCTATATAAGATTCCTAACTCACATAGTAAGACGCATGTATGTGTGCTCCATAACAGGGGTACTATTGCTGTGAAGAAACACCACGAGTAAATGTAAGCTGGGGGGAAAGGGTTTATCTGGCGTACACTTCCACATCATAGTCTGTCACTGAAGGAAGTCAGGCCAGGAACCTGGAAGCAGGAGCTGATGCAGAGTCTGTGCCTGGAGTGGGGCAGGGTGCTGCTTACTGGCTTGTTCCTCGGCCTGTTTTCTTATAGGATCCGGGGCCACCAGCCCAGGAGTGGAGGACCCACAATGTGTGCTTCTCACATCAATCACTAATTAAGAAGATGCCCCACAGGCCTGCCTACAGCCCACTGTAATGGAGGCATTTTCTCAACTGGGATTCCGTCCTCTGAGATGACTATAGCTTGCGCCAACTTGACATAAAACAAGTGGCACAGGTGGCATGCTCTTGGGACATGTATGGAAGAGGCATTATTGTGCTGGAATAAACAATATTACAAGTGATGAGAGAAGCTGGCATTGTGCCCTTTCTGATAAAAAGTACTAAAGAAAATGTATCGTTTATAATAGGTTTCCTGCCAGAAGAAATATCTAGGTTGACAGACTTTCTAAAATAACTGTCCTCGATTATTTAAAAACAAAACAATATCGTTTAAAGAAAATTGAAGCTTTACAGATTATAGAAATTAGACTTGTTTGGATCCTGAATTTTAAAACTATAAAGGATATATTAGGACAATTGAAACTTTCGATTATTGACATTATAATAAAAGTATTGAATTCAAACTTCCTAAGTGTGAGAATTTTATTGCTAGCTTCCCCCCCTTTCATTCCCCCCCCCCCCAAGACCGGGTTTCTCTGTGTAGCCTTGACTGTCCTGGATTTGCTTTGTCGACCAGGCTGGCCTTGAACTCACATCAATCCACCTGCCTCTGCTGGGATTAAAGGTGTGTGTCACCACCTCTCGCTTATTGCTAGGTCTTATGAAATAATAAATGATAAATTATTTACGGTGTCATTGTAATAACCCCAAGCGGCTCAGGAAAAAAAAAAAGAGTAAACATGGCAAAATGCTAGCACTTAGTGAGTTTAGGTTATTACTATACAATAACGTTATACAAGCTGCACACAGAACCTAAAATATTCAATTCAATTAAAATAGTAAGAAACCAAAATTTCAATATTTTATTAATCAATAGAATTAAGATTATCACTTTTTAAAGGATCAGTGTTTAATGAGCATTGAGAGTTTATTTCTTTACACTCACGCTAGAAAAAGCCAGCGTGAATTCAACACCTGAGTGACACATGAATGAGTATTAGCTGCGTTTCAGGGCCCCAGGGACACTCATAAAAGCCACTGAACAAATGTGACAGGGCTGCGTGTCTTCATTATCTTGGACCTGCCTCTGTAGGTTTTGTCTATTTCAAAACAAAAGTCTTCTGAGGGGGAAAAAAAAAAGCTACAAGAACTAGTGTGATGACATTCTAGTGACGCCTTCAGTTAAGAGGTGGAGGCAGGTGGGTCTATGTGAGTTCAAGGCCACTTTGCTCTACATAGACAGCTCTAGGCTGGCGTGGTCTACATAGTGAGACCCTTCCTAAAACACATTACAGCAAGTAGCAAGAAGACAAAAGCCAAGCCTGTGCATTGGACAGGTTGCTTCTGAGACTGCGTAGAAGAAATTGCTAGTATGTCCCAGCTGAGAAAAAGCAATGTGGGGCGGTTTAGCGGATAGAACTTGGGCATGGTTTCCACTGGGTCCCTTTTTACATCATGACTAAACATATTAGAATTTAAACTAAAATTCTAAAATTGGCACATGCGATATGTTTTTGTTCAAAACTGGATGCTCAGTTGCTTAAGACAGGTTACCCCCAACACGGAGGCAAGAACCTTCTGCTGATCTTGGTCTATTGACATTTCTTGACAAAGAAAAGTGGGAGTGAGTGTATTTTCTATGTAAAATTAAAGGCAGTACATGCCTTTAATCTCAGCACTTGGGAGGCCCAGGCAGGCGGATCTCTGTGAGGCCAGCATGGTCTAGGGAGTGAGTTCCAGACCAGCCAGGGCTCCACAGAGAAACCTTGTCTCAGAAAACAAAACAAAACAAAACAAAACAAAACAAAACAATAAAATAAAATAGTAAACTAGATTTAAATTAAAAATACAGTAAATAGCACAGGCCTTTAGTACCAGCTTTGGGAGCAGAAGCCAATGGATCTCTGTAAATTCCAGGCCAGCCAGAGCTTGCAGCCCGTCTTTAGAAAAAGTTTAGAAATTTCTTTTGATGGTACTTCATTAATTACTCTCAGCAATTTCCTTTAATCTTCCTGTTTGTGTTTGTAAATAATTTTAGATTATATCAATGATTTAATCATCATCTGAAATACTTGCTAAAGCCCCCCATCCCCCACCTCCCAACCCCCCATCACCCCACCCCCTACCCCTGAGCAGCAATATTCAAGCCCAGCTCGGCTGATTAAACACGATGGATGACTGACTGGATCTCAACTGTGACTCCTGATGGTGTGGTCCTGATGCTTTGGGGAGCAAGCTCTTCGTGGATTCACGCCTGTCGTGCCCCTTTCTACCTCGCAGCCCAGAGGGGCTCTTCTTGGCTTACAGTCCTCTTGGCTCGCGTTTCGTGAGGGGTTCTGGATGGATGCTGGCTGGAAGGATCTTGAATTCTTGACAATTCCACAATTTCCTGGCAGTGATTATTAGTGCATATTGAAGCGAGTGTCCAAATAGGAATCTTTGAGCAACGTGAAGATGATTTACAGCAGCCTGTCACTAGCTCTTAAAGTCACACACACACACACACACACACACACACACACACACACACACACACACACACACACACCTGCGTTACTTTACATGGGTAAAGCCCTGTCTGATATGGACAATCTATCCTTAGATTTCGTTGGTTGTTTAATGGCACTTAATATTCACGTGACGGGGAAAAAAAGATACAGTGATACAAATAAAGACAGGTTAGATTTGAATCAAGTGTCTAAGACAGTCAGGAATACAAAGAAACAAAAGGAAAGATCTGGACAAAAGTTTGGCAGTTGCCTAGGCGTAGAGACATTTCTGTAGAACGCAGGTAGAACGCAAATTTCAGGATGTCTCCGGAACAGCAAGCAGAGAGGGATCAGGTTTCCAGCTTCCGTAGAGGATGTGAGCTCCTCTGGAAAGCTGAAGAAACGGCCCTAGTTTCCGGTGCTCACTTTACAGCAATCAAATACCTACAGTTCACAACAAGCCTGCCCTCTAGCGCTTGGCAGTACGACCGACATTTTATATGAATCAAGTAAAAGTACAGAAACGCATAGTGCAAGTTCCCTGGTGGTCTAGTGGTTAGGATTCGGCGCTCTCACCGCCGCGGCCCGGGTTCGATTCCCGGTCAGGGAAACCTGCTTTTTGTACAGCAACTTCCTTTGCAAGACAGTTTTTTTTTTTCCCCACTGTAATTTGGTTCTTATTGTCAACAACAGTAACGTTTTTGTGAACGTTTTCAAAGCTATATTGCAAAACTTGCTATGTCTATAAAGTTATTACCAACAACTGAACAAATATTAAAAGTACTTAAAATATACTTGTTTATGAATTTGTTCAGCTGTCTTTAAGATTGCAATTTCTAGCCTTCTATAATAATTTGGATGTGTATACAAACAGGAATTTTTGGAAAGCTTTTATTTACTTTTGAGTGAGTTTACCTGATAAAAGAAGGGTATCATTTTAGGAAGATTTATGCTTAATTTGCATTATGTTTTGAGTCAATTTCTGTTTCTTATACATTGAGATCATATATTATTTATTTAAAGTGAAGCTGCTCCTATCTTATTCTCCTTTATAAATTCAAAATTACTTTTTTGATGGTTGTGAATGATGAATTATCTGCTCAGGGTTTAGTTAGTTAGTTAGTTCAATCTTATTTATTTATTCATTCATTCATTCATTCATTCATTCATTTATTTTTGAGGCAAAGAATTAGTAAGTAGCACTGGCTGTCCTAGAGCTCACTATGTAAACCAAGCTGACTTCGAACTCACAGAAATCCACCAGCCTCTGCCTCCCCACTGCTCTGTACCTGTCCACTTTTTTAAAATGCAGAATTGTCATGCAGCCAAGGCTGTGCTACCTTACTGGATGACAATTTGGGCTGAGTCATACTGAAACGATAGGTGCTGGGGGGTGGTCTGATGTATTTTGATGCTAATTACTGCTTGCTGTCTGTGTGACCAACCTTTTGCTTAAGAAAATGCCATCCCACCTGGGCAGGGCAGGAGACAAGTGGGGCTTAGAGAGGGAGAGATCCTGGGAAGAAGAAGGACCACTACCTGGAGAAAGGAGACCTGAAGTGAAGAGAGGAAGGCCGCCATGGGATAGCTGGAGGACAAGCACATGGCTGGTGGTGTGGATGGAGAATCCAGCTCAGATGAAGAACATGAGCAAGTACATGGGATCATGGATGGGAGGTAACTTGATAGAAGTAATTGGAAGCAGGTGGCATGGGATTGAGGCAGGGATCCCATGCCTGAGGCCCTACTATGAAAAATAGTTTAGAGGATTGATATCTGCCCTGCCCCAGGTTAACCAAAGCTGTTTTAAAATATATCAAGTGTCTATGTCTTAATTGATTGCTAGCCAGCCCTACAGGTACTACAGATAATTTTAAAAACAATAGATAGGGTTACCTGAAAGGCAACCTGTAGGGGCCAATTAAAAGGAAGCACTTTCATTAGCCTCTAGGACCACATTTAACATGAAATAAATAAACACTTAAACCAAGAAGTTGGTTGTTAGGACTTGTCTTGAAAGTAATTATGTACAGAGTGCTGGAAGGAAGGAAGGAAGGAAGGAAGGAAGGATGGATGGATGGATGGAAAGTCTACATTTCAGCTGATAGAGGAGCAAACGCAGCCAGAATTGAACTGCGCCATTTAGAAGAATATCTGATGTCTATGGTGCTCTTTGAGGTTGTGAACACTGATAGAAGTGCTTTATCCACAATACTCAAACTCATCTTCTCAGGCCTAGGGAAATAGACCTAGGATCCTGTGTATGACTTACATGAGCAAGGCTGGGACCCAGGATTCCAACCTGGGTTTGCCCGACCTAAGTCCGGAGGCCTTCAACAATCTGGCACTACACTCAGCTGTGCGGTGCTGCAGGAGTAGTGTGGACCATCTTGGGTACAGACCTACAGGAGCTCCGTTGGAGCTGTTGTTACTCGTGTGCTGCCCTGAGGCACAGAGGAAACATGTGGCTTTGCATGTTACTTCTTCAAGTTACACGTTACAAGTTGGGGAGGGTTGCTAGATATCACAAAAATATGGAAGGCCTTTCACATAAATATGGAAATGTTTTTATGTCTTTAGCATAATGTTTGATCATCAAAACTATCATTTTTACATCTTAATATTTTAATGACTTAGGTAGTCATTTTTCATCTTATTTTAAAGTAGGCTATAGAAAAATAGCCTACTTTGTTTACATAAAATGAAAGCAATTCAAATTTAAACTATGGACTTGATTAATTGCCCTTTTCCCTTTCTGTATGACATATGTAACCTGATGTTGTCCATACAGCTTGTTATTATTTTATATGTGTTGTACTGTTGAATATTGCCTGTGGTCAGAGTTCATAAATTAGACCTCCAGCCCAGCAGTGGTGGTGCATGCCTTTAATCCCAGCACTTGGGAGGCAGAGGCAGGTGGATCTCTGTGAGTTTGAGGTCAGCCTGGTCTACAAAGTGAGTCCAGGACAGCCAAGGCTACACAAAGAATCCCTGTTTTGAAAAACCAAAAAAAAAAAAAAAAAACAAAAAACAAAAACCAAAAAAAACCTAGACCTCTGTTTCAACCTGACAGTTATATAAATACTCATTTCCATTTTATGCTTTTCTGCGTGTACACACACACACACACACACACACACACACACAGTAAATTTAAAAATTTAAAAATAAAATTGGTTTATATAAATAATAAAGTTTTATTAATCAACAAAGAAGAATGAGATCAGGACCTTCACAGGAAAATGGGAACTGGGTAGAAGCAAATATCATCATGTTAAATTAAAGAAGCCAAAATCCTAAAAGCATATATTATGTTTTCTCTCATATGCAGATTCTTGATGTATTTATTTACTTAACAATGACATGAAAATAGGAAGCAGACTTTATGTGGAAACTGGGGACCAGCAGGTCAGGGGAGAAAGATAGAATGCTGGCTATAAGGACAGGGCATCATCAAAGAACACTATGCATCTATGAAAATGTTGTAATGGAACCTCTTACCACCTCTTATTTTGCTTAAATAACATAACTAAACCCAGAAGGGAATGGAAGTACATTGTGTGTAGTCATACAATAAAATACTATAGGGTAAGAAAAGCAGGTGGATTGAAGCTTCTCCTGACTCATAGGAAAAAAAAAAAAATTAATCCCAAAATAGGTAAAATAGAGGGTGATCACATTTTAGATTAGGTTTCAAATAATAAGTGTCATTTATTGGTATATCAATCATGTTACATCAGTAGATGTAGCACTATTAATAAAACAGGCCTTCCTGTACATGTTCACTCAGTGGAGAAAGGAAGATGGAAGATAGTTTGGGAAGAGCAGGAAAGGCTTTGCAGGTGAGCGTGTTCATCTGATGACCTGAGCCTACACGTGTAGTTTAATATCTAAGTAAGAAGAAACCAACAAATGATCCTTTTTCACCTACCTCTTGGAGAAAATTGCATGCAACATTTAGCAGAGAGAATTTCTGTTTCCCTTTATTAGTGGTAGCATTTGGGGAAAAAAGTTGCAAGGCAGGTGGGCAATGGTAAGTATAAAATTTTACCACAAGGCGGCATCCTAGCCTTGTGTGATTCAAATTCATTTTCCGAGCAGCCCTGCTCCCTAGGAAAGGCGGAGCAGAGTTAAAACCTAGAATTTGTTTGCCTCCGTGGGAAAGAAAAGATACTCACTTTTCCTCTCTCTTTCCTTTCCTTCCTCCCACCCCTTCTGTTTCGTTCTTACTTTCTATCTTTTTCTTCTCATCAATTGTGCTTGTTTCATTTGTATATGTACTTCCTGTTGTATCCGATTAACATTTGGGGATTTTTTTTTTTTTTTTACATCAAATGCAATTCTATTAGTCCAGTGTAATCCTCCCACTCATTCATTCCTCAATCTGTCTCATTCATTTAACTAATATACACAAGTGTATGTTGAGCTGCCTTTCTGTACCAGGCAAGGAAGAGGCCCTAGAGACACAGTGGGTACAAACGTCTCACCATAGAAATTTGGCTTCAGTATAGGAGCAAAACTTTCAATGACCAAGTTCTTTGAAAAAGAAGAGGATCCCACAAGGAGGTTCCTCATGGGTTAGTGATCCCAGCGGAATTATGCATTTGATCTGAAACAGGAAGATGAGTTAGCTAAAGCAGAGAAAAGAAGATTGTGACTGAAAGAGACAAGGGCGATGGCAGGAGAAACCCAGGAAGGCTGGGCGGGCAAATGAGCGAGCGGCAGCAGCTGACAGCAGTGAAGATCTCCCACAGCTTTGCAATTTGAGCTTAAAGATTTTGTCTGCAGGACAAAAGCCTGGGAGGATGGATGCTGTAGCTGGGATGCTGTAGCTGCACCAGGGACAACAGGGCAAAGGAACAAGGGACCAGTTCTGCCTCCAGGGCTGGGTGGTAGAGTACAACCCCACTCACCTGGGTGTTATCAACTTGAAATCGGCGTAGGGCACCACTAGGTACTATTAAGCGAGTTTAAGATTTTCCTTTAAAGATCCATGACTTCCCCAGTGTGTTTATTTTGAATCAGACTGAAAACCATTGTTCTTGAGGGCAGGACGTAGAAGATATGCCATCTTCGAAAACAAATGGAACTAGTCATCTCATCCACAGTGGAAAAACAAAAACCCATTAAAATATAAAAGATATGAAAGAAAATATTTACTTTATGGTCACATTGTCTCTAAAAGAACCACATCTTAGAAGCCAGGCCTGTGTATGCACAAATGTTTATCTTCCTGGGGGCCTCAGTTGTTTTCATGTGTGAGTTGAAGCATTGGCCTGGTTTATGTTCTCCTAAGTCTGTGAACCGATCAATTTACTCATGGAAAGCAATATGTACATGCTAGTAATTTAATGTAAGTGGAATTGATGCTGCAGAACGCCTTGGTATGTGCTAAATGCAGATGTGTGAGTGAGAAGATTTTGCATGTGAACTCACCCTGGATCTTAGAGTTACATTGGATTAAGCTGTACTATTATTGATAGTCCACTGTGCATAAGGTCTTAATACTATTATTTAATCTTCAGGAATTCCTTATGAGATAGATTTTTAACAAAGCCTACACAGATTCAAAGATTTGTTAGAAGTCCTGTAGTTTTGTCATTCCTTACTTTATTTTTTTGAGACACAGTCTCTCACTGAATCACTGACTGCCAGCGACCTACCAGGATCCACCAGCCCAAAATGCCCAGCACTGGACTTATAGGACACAACAACCTAGGTGTTTTTCGTTTGTTTTATGTTTATGGCTGTTTTGCTTGCATGTGTGTCTATGCATCATGTATGTCTAGTGCCTGTGAAGGTCAGAAGAGGGCATCAGATCCCCTAGGACTACAATTACAGTCACTTGTAAGCCACTATGTGGGTGCTGAGAAATGAACCTGGGGGGCCTCTGGAAGGACAGCCAATGCATTTAACAGCTGATCCATCTCTGCAGCCCCAACTGTATTTTGTTTGTTCTGGTTGCTGTTGTTGTTTTTCTTTTTCTTCTCTAATGTGTATGCTAAAGATTTGAACTCAGATCCCCAGGCTTGCACTGCAAACACTTCATGGGCTTAGTTATCTCCCCAGCCTCTGAGAGTTGAGACTTAAAAAAAGAAATGATATAAATATTGAAGGAAGCAGAGATAACTTGACTGGAATTATAAATACGGAATTCAAGTGGTCTGTTGAATAAGCACCAAGAATTTTACTGTACATCTTAAAAGTGATACACAGATGTGACTAAAGCAATGGCAAATGCTTGGGGTATATGTACTTTATATCAGTTTAGAGTAGTTTGTTTGCCATAGTTTAGGAGAAGATTTGTATTAGTTTAGCTTCTGCCCAGCATTGTGCTGGCAGCCTTGAAGTAGGCTTCAGACTCTGTGTCTTTTATTAGCAACTTTAGTCCAAACTGATACATTTTTAATGTAACAATCCTTTTTTTTTATTTTTTAAAAGGTGTTAAGGTGTTTTCTAACACAAGACAAAGGTCTGAAGAGATGCTGAGAGATCTTGAAAGCAAAGTTTTGCGACATGGTAAATAATACTCAGTTCAATATCTTATCACCAGGAAGAAGGGGGTTAACTAAAGATACCCCATTGCTACAGGAGTCTCTGAGCAATTTAGAATTTGTCACCACTCGTCCACAAGGGAAATATTGTGAATGATAGTCATTATTGGTTAGATATTTTTTTCCCATCTGATAAAATGTCATTTCGTTTTTACTATAATAAAAACACAAAATAGTTTATATTCAAAGGCAATGTAAAAACATGCAGAGTCAACCCAGTAAAGGTATTTAATCTTTTTTTTTCCCTTAAAAAAATCTTTGTATTGCATCTGGTTAAAGGCATATGCCATTTCTTTCATTACCACAGACTGATAGTGACAACAGAGCTCACGCCAACTGCCCAGCAGTTATAGAAGGCTGAGAACTTAGAGACAAGAAATATCTCTGGGAATGAGGATTTTTGAAACATCATATATACATACTAATTGTAACTGCTACAGAAACTGTCCCTCACTCTAGGGTAGGGTAAGGGGTTGGTCTGCTGCTGTGTATTTTAATGCTCACTACTGGCCCCCAAGATCTGGTTGCTGCCCAGACAAGTGCATTCTCATGTACACTGGTCTTTGTTGTGCAAACCTTGCTCCACCTAATTTGAAGTTGATTGGTTAATAAAGTTGCTGAAGCCTGTAACTGGGCAGAAGAGAAGTAGGTGGGGATTAGGTTCCTGGGTTTGGGGGTCTCAGAGAAACCACAAGCCTGAGAGAAGACAGAGGAAGCTGGAGAGAAGGAGGTTGCCAGGACAGTATGGACCATTCCATGTGCCCAGGAGGGCTGGCCTGATAGAACAGAAGCAACCCAGACAGGAACGGTTGAGGCAAGCAACACAGGGATTGTAACTGGGAAATAGCAAAATAGCTTAGAGGGTTGATGCTTGCCCAGTTACTGTGCCTTAAGGCATTTATAAATCCAAGAGGTCTCTGTCTAGATTATTTGGGAACTAGCTGGGGTAGAGAAGCCTTTAAGGGTCTAATATCCATTTACAGCAAAACAGCTGAAGCGTTTTCTGGTCATGAGATTTAGCATAATGGATGAATTACTGGACAGGTCACCACAGGCCAAATGAAGGCATTCTAAATAGTTCAGTATTCCCCTACACACACACACACACACACACACCCCTCTTGTCTTTTATAATAAATTTGTTTGGCATCTTTTTTCAATTCCTTACCATTCTGCCTGTCCTTTGTTAGTTACCTCACAAAGACTGCAACATACTCTTTGGTATCCTGTACAGAGGGTAAATTCACCTGCCCGAAGGGGCAGACCTGTCAACAGAATTTCTATTTGAAATGGTACTAGAGAGTAAATGTGAATTACTTCTTTTTCTGTCCTCTCACCTGCTAAGGGGAGATGGTAGTCTCATGCTACACCCATAGGCAGACTTACTTTTACATTAATTCAGTCAGCCCTGGTAGGTTTATGTCATGTCAGATTCCAGATGTGTTCAAAAAGAAAATGACACCAAAGCCATAGCTTAGAGGCCAGAAGTACGGGCTGAAAAGATGAACAGGCCCATAAGGAGCCATAGTCAACCTGATAGGTATGATAATGGCCAGTTAATATCGTTTTCCAATTCCTGTGATGTTGGAAGTTCATCTGATGTATTTTGATGCTAATTACTGCTTGCTGTCTCTGGTGACCCACCTGTACCTTGCCTAACAGCCTAACCTGTTTGACCAATAAAAGGCCATCACACCTGGGCAGGGTAAATGGGATGGCGTGGCTAAGGTTCCCAGGCTTGGGGGGGGGGCAGTGAGAATCTTGGGGGGAGAGACCCAAGGAGAGGAAGGAAGGAAGTCGTGCCATGAATTAGGTGGAGGAGGCACACATGGCTGGTGTGGATGGAGATTGGCCCAGATGATGATAATTAACAAGTATTTGGGATTATGGATGGGAAATAGCTTGATAGAAATTATTAGAAGCAGATGGCATGGGGTTGGGGCAGGCATACCATATCTGCCCCACTATGGGGAGTAGTTTAGGGGATTAGTATTTGCTCTGTCCACAAGTGTCTGTGTCTTGATTGATTGCTAGCGGGTTAGAAAATACTGTTGTAATAATAATTATAATGTTTATTATTAGGCCATACTGATAATTAACCATGACACTGTGATGTCAATTTAGTATTGTGATAGCTATAGAAAGTGAGCTCTATAGGACTTGAAGAGGAAAAAGATTTCAAGAACATGGCTTATTTGTCGTTAGGACTACATTTGAGTTTCTCTCTAGTCCTGTATCTTTTTCCCCCCAGAGCTGAGGACTGAACCATGGGCCTTGTGCTTGCTAGGCAAGCACTCTACCACTGAGCTAAATCCCCAACCCCTAGTCCTGTATCTTAAGGTGGTCCTAGTTCCGATAGTTACATAGCCAAAGACCTGACTCCCTAATGAACCCATTCTTCTCCTTTCATTTGAAGTCATGATGAGGGCACACCGGAGAAGGCACTGCTTCATGTCTAGATGATCCCACATGATCTGCCCTTATGTCAGATCACCTATGTGAGCCCAGGCACTTTTCAATATCTTCCACTGACATTCAAAGATGTACCCCTGGAAGGACTGCGAACTGTAGGGAGTTTAAAGGTCGTGTTTGCCGTGATGCTTTGCGGCAGCTGTTGGAGTATCCACAATGTCAGGCACCGCTTAGACTTAAGAAGAACCACAGGAGCAAGTCTAACGCTATTCTCTGAGAAGTGAAGTCCCAGTAGTGTCACTGGGCATCTAAAGCACGGAAACAAGCATGAAAGCCTTGCATCTTTAGATCACCACACTTACAGTCATTTAAAGGAAAGCTAAACGATGCTCTGCATGCATCACTAGCTGTGACTTAGGTTGCATTCCTCATCAGGAGTCGTGTTAGTGTGTTGATGCAAATGCAAGGTGCATTTTTCCTTTCTATATTTAATTAAGGTATTTTATAATCAATCTGTAAATTTTATATTGTAGAATTTCCTATTCTTTAAAAGTTGACCTTAAATCAACAGAAACTGATAAGAGTCTTAGACCCATGGGAACATGAAATTCTGAAATCGTAATAACCCTCTGTAATAATGCTGCTCAGATAATTATTCTTGTGTTGAGGTAACGTGTGATGGGCAAAACAAGTGAGAGGCTTCCTTCAGGCTATAATCCCTCCATACATGTGGAAATAGTGGGCACTGTTGTAAGTAATACTTATTATTCTCAAGAAGAGCGATATCTTTTCCCTTACTGCTGCCAGGAAATTCTTCTTTATTCTCAGCTTCGGGCATGCTTGAAAGTCTCTATGAATGCCTAGGCTGTCAGTTCCTATACACCACCCCAGATGTGCAGAGTACAGTCCAAGGCTGAGCACACCCTTGCTGGTGTGAATCATGAGGCTATGCACACATAGCTTTTGAGTTTGGGGAAAACTTGAATTTCTACCCCCCCTTTTATTCTAATAGAATGCCTTTGAGTTAATTTTGTGACTGCTACATAAAAAAGCCCACCAACAAATCAATTCCCAAGAGTTCTTTCCTTTACCTTAAAACTATTTTAAAAGGCTTAAATCCTTTTTTAAAAAAATAAACATGAAAATGATCAAACTAAAAAGTTGTACACAGCTTCAAAAGACAGAAACCACCCCATTACGGTATCCTTCATTCTTCAAAAGCCAGCATGCTGCCAAGGCTCCTCCATCCCAGTGTCTTCACCTGAGTATTGTGATATGAATGATACAAAGATTTCTTTTCATTCGTTTTGGTGTACCTGGCCTATGGATTTAGGAGCTCCACCTGACTTTGGCCTTCTCTGAAGAGGGGGCCACAACTACAAGACTCTTATCAACAAAACTTTCAAAGACACGGAGGACTCACAACCAAAATGCTGACCATATATCCACTGATGTCTCAGAACTATGCCTTGATTTTAAGCTATACAGTATGGCACATTCTGGTACATTCTGGATGCTTGATATCCTTTTATTTGGAAATCTTACATTTATGCCTTTCCAAGAGCTGTAGTTATGACAAAACAAACAAACAAACAAACAAACAAAAACTACTTGTTGAGAGTCTGAGGCAGCAGGATCTTGGTTTTCAGGTGAAGCTAAGCTATGCAGCACATTCCAGGCCAGTGTGGGTTACACAGTGAGACCCTGTCTGTAAATAAATAAATAGTCAACGCAAGGCAGAGGAAGATGACCGCCTTTTGCCTTTGCAATTCCTACCCATGTTTTAAATCTATAACCAACCTCCATGAAGTTTATTTTAAAGGAAGATGTGAATTGCATCAGTCAACGATTTTGAAATACATGACATAAAGCGATGGCTCAAAGAGTCAGTAAAAGAAGGGCCTCACAGGAAAGGCAAGCCCACCTTGCCACTCTGAAAAGCAACTCATCCAGGGGAAGTAGTCAAAAAGAACTTCATTTAATTAGTGATATGTAGACTTTTTGCATAGAAAAAGATTACAAAGTAATGCAGAGAAGACTAGGTACAGTAATTTTAAAACAAATACTTATGAGTACAACTTTGCATAATGTTCAACATTCTCTTGTTTATTGCTTTCTCCACACAGCAGAGAAACGAAGTGCATAAGAATACATGCTGTGTCTTTGCCTTTGAAATATAAAAGCTCATGTGCTTAATTTCCATGTATTAAGAGATTATTTTGTCATTAAACAAGATTTTTTAAAAAAAATCCAAACCAAAACACCATTATGTAGCACTAGTCTAGGCATAGACAAAAATAATTTATGTATACCTCAGTGTACACATTCATTGTGATTTGGGATCAAACGCAATTTTTAAATTGACGAAGGGCATTTAAATCATGTAGCTTTTCTCTTCCATTTCTTTCTTTATCTCATTAGCTCCAGAAATGCATCATCCCCCCCAAAAGGGACAGGAACAGACATCACATGTCAGGAGAGAGCTGAAGAAGTTAAATATAAACATAGTCCAAATGAAACTGAATAAATTAATCCAAACTCTTACAAATCAAAGAGACTTTGAGTTGGTGTAAATGAACCTCTGGTGGGCACACAGTAGGTAACTGCTTCTGGGTGCACTGTACGGCTGTAAGTTTACATAAAGAAGTATTGTGTCTTAAACTATGGCTCACCAGAGGATGGGAGCTTGAAGGCAAAGCAGAAATGCTTGTTAACGTGGACACTGGTGGAATTCTTGTTTCTTTAAGTGCATTGCTAAATGTCACTGCTTGGCAAGTCTATATAAAGAAAGCAAACATTAAAACTAGGTCTTTCAACTTAATTTTCAACAATCTTTCTGGCCAATAAAACTGCTTGGTTTCAACAGAATACTGTGTGTCTGCAGCCCAACACGTGTTGTCTGCTCCCTCGCTTTCTTAAGCGAATAATTACGCCCTTTTCATTATGTGCGACACATTCTTTAGCTCAGGCACTTAGAAAATATGGTATATATATTTTTTCTCCCTTCTAGCTTCAGGAGAACTAGTTATGACATTTTTCTTTTCCAAGTCAGATGTTTTAATGCACCTCTGGATGGTGACATCCATATATCTTCCAGGAAAGTTTAAATGGAAATACTTTAAAGTTCTGATGTCAGTTGCCAAGCTGCCTTAAACAAAGGAAAAAAATATAATACTACTTTCCATGTATGTGGCTTGCTTCTCAGATCTCTTTATTGTTGTGTGGGTCTGCAGGTACCTGTATGGCTACCTTTAGGCTGCAGAGGTTTGAAGCTGATTCTGAAATGAAGGACATCAGTTACTATTGCAAAGAAATTCAATAATAATTTAAAAGGCTCCAACTTCTGTCCCCCAGGGTCGGTAAGGTTTACTGTTTGTTCCACTGCTTGTCTGCTGAGGACTGGAGGCTGTGGACACTGACAAGGGTGGGCTGATCGCTGTTGCAGCAGCAACCGCGGCTGCTGCCGCTGCGTTGGAAGGCAACACGGGAAAGGCGCCTGCGAAGGACAGAGGGAAGCTGTGAGCCGCTGCGGTGGCAGCTGCGGCTGCGGCATGCACCGTGGCCGAAAGAGACAGGAGAGAGGTGGAGAGAGGTGGCACACAGGGTGCGATGGTGCCTGTCGATGGCATTCGAAGAGCAGAATCTGCATGGGCAAACGTCGCTGTGAGGAGGGCAGAGCCGTGGGCAGGAGGCACTTCTGAAGATGTGGATAGGCGACATGGGGTTGACTCCGATGCGTGGAGTCCGTTGGGTTGGAGCAGGGCCGTGGGGAGATGGTGAAAAGCTGCTGCCCAGTGGTGTGGGTGCAGGGAATGATGGTGGTGGGCCATGGAGGATGTCATCACTGCTGCCTCCCGCTGGGAGGCACAGGTGCTGAGATGAGAGACCAGGCGCACGCGCAGTGGATCCGATGAGTCAAGGCCTTCCACGGAGCTCAGGTACCTAGCCACTTCTGTAAGGCACTCTCGGAATCCAATGCTCATGAAGTCCATGGCGAGAGCATGGGCATCAAAGTAGCCTTAAAGAATGGTTGACAAGAGTCAGAGGTGGGGGCGGGGGGCAGGGAGAAGGGAAAATAACATAGCTTTGAGGCCACCCACTTAGGTTCCACTCCAGTCTTCTGATGAAATAGAATGATTCTTTATAAAAACACAATGGCTACTGTGTTTTTGGTTAGTTTTTGTTTTTCAGGAGTAAAGAAAGGATACTCTACAAGTGCCATGCATGGTCACTTTAGCAATGCTACAGTTAATTAAGGATCTAAATGTCACAAAAGGAAAAATAAAATAGGGGCATTTGTGTTTCCAACACTGTCCAGAGTAGGAGAGATGTCCTAGCTTTTGTACTGTGGGGTAGTGACTTTCTTCAAGAACACTCATTGTGGAAATAGAAACAGTATCACAGAGTTGGTCATTTACAGGGCTTTTCTAGGATTTAACCCAGGACCCAGTGCATTCTCAGCACACCCCCTGCCTCTGAACTACCTTATTAATCCGAATTATGTTCTTTTCATCGAAAGCACTTACACCACTTTATGCTGTTGTAAAGTTCATAATATGCATCTAATATGCAAAATGTGCCTATTTCCTCTGGCCAGCTTTTTTTAATGGAAGCCTTATGAAAAAACTGTTGTTCCACTTACTGAGTGACCTGAAAGTAAGAAAAAGGTAAAAGGTGTTTGGGGCAAATGTAACCTCTAGAAAGGCAGAAATGGCACTAAGCTGAGCAAGAAGAGGCTGTTACGAAGGGTGGGGTATCAGCAGTAAATCTGGGTTGTACCCCCAGACCTGGGAGCAGTCATTAAGCAAAGTCCCAGGGATTAGGAGGAAGAGCTGCTCCTCCTGAGGGTGCCTCCATGGAAGGAGCATTCTGGGTCCCCTTCAAGCTGGAGCTTCTGACTTTCACAAAAGAAGCAGGGAGGTAATGACCAGAGCGCAGAGATACTGACAAATTTAAGGGTTTGTTTTGGTTTTTTTCTTGAGAAACTATTATAATCCTATGACAGACTGAAAGGACTGTAGTAGTTTCTTTGGATTTCCCCACGGGGTTGTAAAGTAAGTCACATTTGAAGTATCCTGGCTCTGAGCCTGTATACGGCTGGGGGTTGTTGCATCTTAACGAATATGAATTATATAATCCCTATGCTATTGTTGGGAGCAGAGGGAAATGGTGACAAGCAGCTGTCTCCTCTAGGTGGGTCCTGAGCCAGCAATAGCACACACCCATAGCCACTTCCGCTGTACCAGTGCGGTTCTCCAAGCTTCAAGTGAATTAACTTACAGCCACCTGCGAGGAACCCTTCACCGTCACCTCTGTGTTCTATGTAGCATCCACGCCCTTTGCCACTGGGAGGCTTGGCATGCGAGCAAACACTGGCAGCCTCTCTTGTTCAAGGCTTAAGCATTGTTCTGAGGGATGGCCTCTCCAGTGACCCAGCAGGCAGGCGACTTACAGGGCACCTGGCTGGGAACATCTACTTACTAACTAATATGGGATGGCGGTTAGGACTGTTCGAGGAGTCAGGAAGAAGAACTGAGAGAAAACGTGTTAGAAAATTTTACCTTTCACCCCCTGGCCACCAATTCTAGGGAAAGTGGAATAACCACATAGCTTTCCTTGTTGCTCTCCTGGAATCCCAAGGTGGCAGGGGTAGAGGCAGTCACTACTTAGGGACCCTGGAACACATGCTGGCTAGTTTAACCCTTAAAGAAGAGCAGGTTATTTCTGACTCAAGTCAAAGGTTGTAGCCAATTTGGGTGGGATAACTCACTCCTAAGACCTCACAATTCTCCCATAATATACTGTCCAGTACAGAGGACATTCTACCACGACATAGGGCCAGCCCTGGACAGCTACTCCCAGTGTCCTCCCTAGGAAGAGCCTGTTTCATTGGTGTTTCTTGTAGATCGTGTACCTGTACGTCAAATGTTGTGATTGGTGTAAAGTCAAGGCTAGTCAAAATGATCTGCGAAACAATGGCAGAAACAATTCTACAGGCATTTCCTTTAAGTAGCTAAATTATTTGAGTCCTAGCCTTGACTTAATCAAGCTGAGAGAAAAAAAGAGCGAGCGTGCCCAGCCTTGTTTATATTTGGATGTTTGTGTGTTTGTTTTGTTTTGTTTTTTCTGTACAGATTCTAGCATGTGCTTCTCAAATCCCAAACAAACGTCTGAGCAGGCTGCTGTGAATGAAGCTTTACTCCCACAGTATTATGAAAGCAAACAGAAGTCTGGGTTCAAGTGTTCCTTTTGTTCCAAAAGTTCTTTCCCACGAGTTCAATCCTGCCATTAGCATTGAGTTCTACAGCTTTAATCTAGGGCTGTCTATCTCAGCTTGTTAAAGGGCTGCTCAACTGTGACTTCCTTGTAATATTAGAGGGAAAAGATGAAACAAGAAAGGTGGAAAGAGGGTAGAGAATTGTGCCGACCCTTACCTTTGCCCCCTGTTGCCTGAAGCATCTTCAAATGATCCACTGTCATTTGCAATATTTCAGCCTTTTCCAACTTGGCAGATCCCTTCAGAATTAAATAACAATGTCTTATGAGTCCTACAGAAACTAACCTGGAACATGACGTACTGATTTTAGCACTATTGTGGCAATTTTGCCTCTTATGAAACTCTATGTTTAATTTAATCACAGAAAAAAAAACTTGAAGTAAAAAATTTTAATTGTGTGTAGGCATGTGTGTGTGTAGGCATGTGTGTGTGTCTGCACAGGCAGATACCTATGCATGTCAGAGGCACCAGAACGTGCTGGAGCTGTATGCTTAAAGTGCTTGTGAATCACCCAGTGTGGGTGCTAAGCCCAAATTCGTGTCCCCTAGAAGAACAGCTCTTTGTCTTAACTTCTGAGCCATCTGGACAGCCTCTGGATTCTTTCTAAACTTTATATAAAAGCACCAATTACTACAGCACAGCTGACGGCATTAACTTGTAACTTCTAAAGACCAGAACAAGGCATCAAAGAAATGATTCATTAAATAGTAAGAACAATTATATTCCTAACATCATCCCATAATTCTATGCCAGCTGCAAAGCCCTCAAACTTTGTGTTCAATCTCTACCTTGATTAATGGTATATTTCCTTAAGGGACATTTAATTGTCATTTCTATTGAAGTCTAGAACAGTTAAACACTTGAATGTTAACTCCGGAAGATACAGACATAGTATTTTAACAAAACATCAGAAGTAGAATGTTCAAAAAAAAAAAAAAAAAAAAAAAAAAAAAATCCAGTAAGTCTTTAAGATAACCACCAGTGAAGGAAACAGAATAGGAAAGGACTTTCAAGGTTACCAGCAGGTGTCACTGTGAATTCTAAGATCACAAACTGAAAGGCCTAATTTGCAGTTTCCTTAAGGCACATCATATGGGCCTAAGGCTTTTCCAATAATTCAAAACTGCTCTTAAAAAAAAAAAATAGCCTTGCAAATATATTTTCATTGTTCCTCTTCTTAAAATAAAGCAACCTTTGGAAACACATGCACCACTTACAGTGTCTTGGGGGCCGTGATGGCTTCTAACTAACTTCCTAAAGAAGCTGAATAATTAAACCAATATGTGGTTTGGGGAGATATTTTTTTTTTCCTTATGGTGTGTGAAAAGGATCCTAACACTTATTCCATATTCCTATTCTTGAGTTTTGAAATTTAATTTAGTTTAATTTTTAAAATTATCAGCACCCAGTAAATAGGAGGAGTGTCATTCTTCGGCTGCTCTAAGGAATAGTCTCCGCTAATTGTGACAGGGCCAGCCTACTGGGGTTGGCAGCCAGGCGCTGGATGGAAGAGCCTGTGTTTACAGGAACTGGCTGCCAAACAACTGAGGCTGGCTCTTAAGGTTTAAGTCAGTATTTAAGAAGAGAGCCAAACAAACCAAGACTGAGAAGAAAAGATCACCAAAGTGACTGCTTCTCAGTGTCACAATGTAAGTACTTCAGTACTCAAGACAGTAAAAAGAAAAAAAAAACAAAAAAAAAAAAACCAACATAGGTTATTGCCACTTTCATTTGCACCCTACTAATCAGAAGTATAATTTATAGTACATATAAATTATTAAAGGCAGCCTCGGAATATGAACAGTGCAGTGCATTTCTTTTTTTTTTTTTTTTTTTTTCTTTTGTCTTAAATATATAGAAGCAACAGCACAGCACGTCCTGTACTTCTCATTGTTCGCCATGTCCATGGGGACCCATGAGTGGCTGCAGTGAAAGTGGCAGACTGCCGTCCTGGATGCCCTCCAAAGGCTCTCTGTGGGGCTCGCTTTACAGTGTTTGCAGAACCATGGAGTAAACAAGCCAACAAAAAAAGGCACAAACAACCAACTGATGTTTTGCACCCAATTTGGGACTCAACTGAAAACATTTTCAGCACAGAAACTGCTACATACTTGGAAAGATGCTCTTAGAAGCTCTTGCATCAGCCAACAACGAGACAGAACAAGAAACCAGATACCCAAAGCCACAAAGGAAAGCGCAAGCGTTTGTTTTCTGCTTTCCCAAATGCACAACTGCATTTTTTTTAATGTAAAAGAATACTTAAAACTTTGAAAAGCAGCATTTATGACTAATTTGATTTTAACCAAATTTCAAACTGTGTCTCGAGCCATACAATGTCCTATTAATGCAAGATTTAAAAATGAAAGTTGCTTGCTAAATAAAGTATGTTAGTATAATTTAGGAAACCAAAATAGAAATCTTAGTTCCTGAACTTTGATTTTTTTAAAATAGTACTTTCAAAATTTGAGGGGAAAAAATGATATGTCAAATATGATACTGCCCCGCCCCAAGAATACTACATATAGCACAATTTTAAACAAAACCCCTGCCGGATTCATAGAAAGACCAGAGAAAGCACGCACCCTGTTACCCTTAAGGGGAAAATAAGCTAAAGAATGGAAATGTTTTCAACTCCGTGATGGATTATGTTTTTAATAGTTTCGCCATAACAAAGCATTTTATTGAAATGGCTCTTCTATGCGGGACCAGGGTGCACACACCATTATTTTAATGAGCTTCAAGAGGAATCCTCACCCAGAATAAGAAAACCAGACTCGTTGAGCTTTTCTAGAGGGTGGAGGAGAAGGGAAATTGACTTACTTGTTTTTCAAAAGCGGTTGGCACCAGTCTTCTCAATTCAGATAGACTGTTATTTATTCGATCCCGGCGCCTTTTTTCTATGATCTAGTCCAAAGAAAGCAAAACAAAAATCTAAGGATACATATATATCAAAATTATCCCAAACAGGAAAACAGCCATGGTGATACATAGTGTCAGTTTACATGACATAAAAAGGGGGGGGGCGGTTGTCACCTACCCCTCTCCTTTTCTTTCTTGCCATGATCTGAGAGGTGGTTGTTGGTGAATTTGACCTCATCACTGAGCTTGTACTGTGCCTGTGAAGGAGGGAGGAAGACCATGTCAGATGTTGTGTCAGCATGATAACCCTCTCCCAGGCCTTCCCACCCCTACCCCGTGCTTCATGGCGCCCACCCACCCCACCCTCCACCCCCGCCCCCACCCCACCTCATGCTTCATGGCGCTCATTCACCCCCCACCCCCACCCGGTGCTTCATGGTGCCCATTAATACTCAGATTGCTTGCATGTTACATTATTTTTCCATGTATAGGTTATTTTCTGGCTTCCTTTTTAGTTTCCAGGTAGTAATTATGCCTTTTTAAAAAAAATGTTAGTGAGGCCTGGAGATGGGTTAGCAAGTTAAGGCAATGGAGACAGGGTTGGATCATCCAGCCTGGAGTGCCATCCATGTACCCACGGGGTGCAAGGGGAGAACCTCCCGGACCTCCACAAACAGAGGTGATGGTGACAGGCACATTGCCACACACATACATTACATAATAGAGAAACATAATGAAAAAAAATACTACTGGGTAATTTGCCCATTCAAGCAGCAAAGATGAACCCGAACTTTTGAGTTCCCCCTGAGAAATGATGGCCAGTTAAAGTGGAGGTCAGAGACTAATGTCCTATTTATCCTTATAGATTTCTTAAAGGTCAAACAACTATCTGAATGTCCCTTCTTTTCTCTTCTGACAGACATCACATGACCTCCTCTATAAAATAGTCACCACAGATCCAATTTGTGTCTAGATGCCAACTTTTAAAACAAAACAAAATACTTGACCTTCCAAAAAAAAAAATCTCAACAACTCATATTTGATAACATAGAAAGGACAGATTTAAGTTTTGCATACTAATCTTTTAAAAGAATGACCAAACCGAATCATTGATCGAGAAGTCAAATTTTGTCTTCCTCCTATTTTGCGTGCTTACTTTGGAAATGAAACTGTGTCACCAGCCTTCAAACTAAGCTTAAAATCTCGGAAAGCTGCAATCTACCTCGAGTTTACGAAAAGGTATTTTTATACAGAAAAGTTCAATTAAGTGCTTATTTGGTTACATAGTTGGTCGCCTAATGTATACTGTCCCCGGCCTTCATGTCGCTCTGAAAGCCACCGATACTACTTTAACGTCTTAAATTCTCCAGGCCCTGTTATGTCTTCTCTTTCATTTTAGAAGTTCTCCTGTCACCTCATCTTATCACTTACGGCTCTTAATTCAAAAATCAACCGACCCCTTCTTCCTCATTTTTTCTCTACAGGTTTCAACTTTTTCTCGTAACAGCCTCCGGCTTTTTGTTTGTTTGTTTAAAGATGGCATAGTTCAACAATGAATGAGGTAGTTGGGAAACAGCGTCTCATGCATCTTTCTTGTTTTTTTTTTTTTTTTTTTTTTTTTTTTTTTTTTTTTGCAGTTTTCAGGCTTTGATTTCTACGTCTTAAAACAAGCCTGCGGAATAAGACCAGTTTTCTACATGCAGAGAAAGCTTTGCTCTTTGAGTGACAGCTGCAGATAAATAATTAAGGTGCTTCTAGGCGTGCCAATTAGAAGCAATTATCATTTGACCCCTGTAGGCTCTAAAATGCCCGGGTAATCTCTTTGTCACAGGAGGGCTGTCTCCTGTGATCATAAGACCAGATCTTCTGGAGACTAAAAGACAAACAGGCAAAGCAACGCTGCCTCATCCACTCCTCACGTTTGTCACTCACGGGTGGGCCAGCCAGATCACCCCAGTCAACCTGCGCAGTTCAGCCGGTTTAGCTTTAATTTCTCAAACACTCAAATCGCGATGTAGGTAGGCTTCTCTCTCAAAACAGAAATCCAATTGCTTTTCTCCTGACCTATTTTGGAACTGCCCCTAAATACAATTCCAGTGGCGGGGGCGTCGCCCGGACGTGCCTGACAGCCCGGGACCCTCCCTCGCCATCTCCTGCACGCTCCCCTCCAGCTCCCCTTCCAGTCGCGTCCCACGCCTAATGCTAACCCTACCTCTCCACCCGACCCCGACTCTAGCTCTGCGAGATCCCACTTCTCCGGGGCAACTTTCTGCAACAGGAGCCCCGAGGATTTCCTTGGATCCCAAAGCTCCCACGACACTCTCCGGCTTCCCGGCGCTCACCCAGAGTAATTGTTCTCGCTCCCCACGTCGATGGTCTCGTCCATGTCGCTTTCGGAGGTCGTTTCCTCGCAAGGGCGCTTCATCCCGGCAACCGAGGAGCAGCCACTGACGCTGATCCGGATGCAGCACGTTCCCCACGGGCTTCCTCCCTCCCTCCTTGCCCGGCTTCTGCAGGCGCGGCTCCCGGAGCGGCGCGGACTGCTCCTCCAGGCTCTTTCCCACGCCGGAGACCAGCCTGGGCGCAAGAGCCGGCGCCGGCCACGCCCCCGCGCGGGCGGGGCCCCTCTGCTTCTTCGCGTGCCCGCCTTGGCTACCCTCCAGGCCCCGCCTCCCCGGGACGGCGTGGCTTTCTATTGGCTATTTTTGAGGGGCGGGCCCGTACTGGCCAATGGCCACCGAGAGGCGTCGGCAGAGGCGTGGGAACGCGGCCGCGCACCTGGGAGCCTGCAAGCCTTGCGCCGGGCGGTGACTTGCTGCGGCGGGCGCAGGCGCGAGCGCGAACCGGGCTGGCGGGCCGGGCGTGGGTTCCTGGAATTTGGTCCCTCCTTTTCACGCCGCGATCTCTCCCGCCGAATTTCTACCCTGGTTTTAAAGAATAACCGCTAGCGCGTGTCTGAGTGCGAGTGAGCGCGTGTGACGTCTGTGGTAGAGGCAAGGGGCGGGGGAGGGCTCTGCGACCCACCCCTCTGGGCTGTCTCTCCTCTGGCCACAGGCTGCTGACTGGCTGACCCGAGCGGTCACGTTGACCCTCAGGGGATTTTGAAAGCTTTAAATCAAAGTTGCTTTTCACCCTGTCAACTCTGTAGCCTCTGGGTTGTGGGCAGATAATGACGCGCGCTTACCGATCCAGGTGCCTAACTACAGGAGGTTGGCCCAGTGCACTGGTGGATTTGGCATCTCTCAGCCACTTCCTTTGTGTTTTGTAGCCACAGAAACTGGAGGGAGTGGTTTGTAGACCGTCAGAGTAAATGGTGGGCTCGAGTGGAGTTGGGAAGCGGGGGTGGGGGTGGGGGATTTCAAGATACAAGCTGAGTAGGCTTTCGAGCTCAAAGTTTTCGGACTTGGATTATCCAAATTAAATGCCCCAAGACCTCCCTCCAGTTTCTCAGGTGTGTGCGGCCAGAGATCTTTAGCATCTGGGGCTAGAAGAATCGTACTTGTACATTGAGTTTGTTTTGTAAAGTTTTGTTCATCTTCAGGCGTGTTCTTAGGGCATGGACAGCACGGGTTCTTTAAATTGTAGGTGTGCTTTCAGACTTTGTTTTCAAGCTGGTGCCTCTCTCTGCACACGGTGGGACTTCTGAACAGGCTCCGCTGAGGTGTCTCAGCGTGCTCAGGAAGTGAGAAAGACCATACCGGGGAGCGGGGCGCGCTGGACCGTCTGGCGCTGCATTGCGGGATGGGTTGGTGGGGGTTCAGCGGGAGACTCCACACTATGCTCCGGGCTAGCTTTGTGCTTGGTGGGAAAAAAAGCCTTTGAGAAAGACGCATCCACCAATCACCAAGACCCTCCACCTTGCACAGATACTTATCTTTCTGGAAATCTGACTAAGGCGCCCACTTCGACATTCCATTTCCTGGCTACCCTAGCCGGGTGGGGCGAGAAAGGATAAGAGAAAAAGGGACAGCAAATTGGGTAGATGGAGAGTGGGAGGGAGCCAGGGTAACGCCAAGGACTTGCAGCTAGAGTGTCGTTAAAGCACACAAGTCTTCCCTACAGGCCCTAGTCTCTTTTGTGCGGTCCCCACCGCGATGCTTTCAATAACCGTGTGAACAGAAATCTGAAACTTTCCGTCCTGACTTCTGAAACTTAACTCCAGGCAAATCGCAGGGTCACTGGGGACTGGGCGGGGCCTTGGCAAGGCAGGATAGGGTCAGCGCTGCTGGACCGCAGCGCCGTGGGTGGCTGACTCCCCAGCTCAGCACTCAGTCTCTGGGAGGGCGCCTGGGTGCTCAGGGGCAGCCGGGCCTTAGCCTGGCCACAGAGCAGGCGGCCTGAAACTGCTTGCCCTGTGCAATTCAGGCCTGCACCCAGTGCCACTCTGGCTTCCTCATTGGTTATCCAGTATGAGCTCTGTAAGCCTTGGTTTCCCAGCTAGAGTGGGGCGGAGGGGAGGGGTTGAGGGTGGCGGGAGGGCAGGGGGAGAATTCCTGTCGTTCAAAGATGGCTTCATTTCCCCCACCTCCTGAAATTAAGATTTGCCACGCGAGCACACGAGCAAATTAGTGGGAGCTTCCAAACGCCTGAAGCAAAACCTGAAATAAACAGGGGGAGGGGAGAAAACCTTAAAGTTTTTTGTTTGTTTGTTTCTCACTATACTAGTGTATTTAATTACAATGATTGTGAAAAGTGCAGCGGGAAATGGTTTGCTTGTAATAAAGTAGCAACTGGTTAAACTTTTTCCATTTTGTCTTTGAAGACTTAACCGCTGTGCCCTGTCATAAATGAATTCGTCGGGGACGGTCGGCAAGCACACAGGGATTTAATGTTGGTTAGAATATTTTTTAATCAACTAGGGTCATATACTGAAAACGTTTAGAACAGAGCCTGGAACGAGGGAGAGGGCAGGCACAAAGAGACACAGAGAGGCAGAGACAGACAGACAGACAGACAGAGACACACACAGAGAAAGAGGGAGGGAGGGAGGGAGGGAGAGAGAGAGAGAGAGAGAGAGAGAGAGAGAGAGAGAGAGAGAGAGAGACAGAGAGACAGAGAGACAGAGAGAGACAGAGAGTTAAACTCTCCAAAGAATACACACTCGTTAATCTTTAAAATATTTAATCCCAATTAGAGTGATTTTCCATTATATCCGTTATTCTCAAGTATCCCTTCTGCCTGTCGCCTGCCTAGGCGCCTTTTCTGTGTCCCGCGTCTGGGTCAGAGACAGAAACACAGAAAACTCTTGCAAGTGCTTCAGCCTATTTAAAAAAAAAAAGCGTGGGTGAGGTGAGGAGGAATTGGGGTGGCTAAGCAGGGAGGAGAAAAAAAGAAAAGAGAGAATCTTGGGACTTTAAACCCCATTTCTCCTCTGCGACTTCGGTTGCAGTGCGTTGCTGGAAAGCTTACTCAGAACGAGCACAGAAGAAAAGCCGTCCCTGCTTGGAGCAATCTGCTTTTCTTTCCTTTTGAAAGGCTTGAACAATAGGATAATTAGACCGATAGAGACGGGGAGGGGGTACTGTCCTAGAAACGAAATGCCATTAGGAAAGAAAGACCAGGCCGACAAATCTAAAGGGAAAAGGAGATGTTGACCTGCCACCTTCCCTAAATTGGTCATCTGGTCCCTGGTGCTTAAGTGATTTAGCTCACTGAGTAGAGAGAGGAATATGAGGAAGGCAGTGGTTTTCGGGGACCAGACTCAGTGGCTTTGATATTCCTCCAGATGATCTGCCCGTTTATTACATTGTAATTTTTCCTATTTACATTAAGTTTTACCTTGTCTCATACATTTGAAATTTTAGCACACAAACTAATGAAGAGATTTCTTTGTCACTCTTCTAAAAACACCCTTGAAAAAATTTGGGACTGTATCAGATACACACACACACACACACACACACACACACACACACACACACACACACACACTCATATTCCTGGTTGCCTTCTACTCTCACTGGAGCCCTGTGCTGCTTTCTTTATTTGCTTTTGAGACACTACTTACAATTTTAAAAAACAATACAAATAAAAACAAAAGAAAAACCAAACAACAACAAACCCACACACAAACCACTGGAGCTTTTTCTTATCCTAGAGTCGGCAGGTACAGTTCAAAAAATATTTAACATAGTTTCTCTGTGAAGTAAGGGCTGTGCTGTTATTTAGGGACCTTCATCTTAGTTTGAGAAGTCAAAATGCACACAGTTCAAACTAGGCAGTTCAGGGCTTTGCCTCCTATGTAATCATCCAGTCAGAGTCTCTCTCTCTCTCTCTCTCTCTCTCTCTCTCTCTCTCTCTCTCTCTCTCTCTCTCTCTCCCTCTTTTTTCCGAGAGAGGGCAAAGAATGCTACTTTATTCGCAATTGCCAGGCAGGTGATAAGCACGCGCTGATCTGTAGGCAGCCTTGTTGAACTGTCTTTGCCTGACTACAGGGCTATTGTGAGCAGGAACCATCTTAAAATGTGTGAGAATGCTGCGCCCTGGGAGTGGAGGCCAAGGGCAAGCTCCTTGTAAATTACAATACCTTTTCAACCTCAGGCAGGCAGCAAGCAGGCCAGTCTAGGGTCACTGTGTGACACGAATATGTAAGCCAGTAAAACAACACAAAGCTGAAAGCGAGGGAAAGGCCCACCAACCTTGAAATCATCTCTGCAACAATGCCTCCTTTTAGCAAGCAGTCTTGTCAGGTTAGCAGCACAGTGTGGATGGTATTTATGGCTAGCTCTTCTAGGTGCTATTGCTGGTTGCAGTAATAGAAACTGCAAGGGAGGAAATCCAAGATCCAAAACTCCTTTTCCTGGAAGTTGTGTTATTTAGGCTGCTCTGTGTCACAGAGGGGCAATCTATTTAAAAGCCTTTCTTTCACGACGGCTTAGTGTTGTTAGTACTCAGCTCAGGCTGAGAGATAAAGATTGGTTTTATTGTAGGACCCTTGAGAAGAGGGTTGTACATCAAGGAACCCGTTTTCCATACCCAAGTGAGCAATAGTCACAAGACGTCAGTACTCACTGTATTAACCAAATTCTTCCAAGGGGCCAAATTGATGTTGACAGGTTTTTCTGTGAAGGAATATCTATAAATTTCTCTGTCCTTGATGCTGGTTTGAATAGGAGGTCTTTCCCTCCCCTCTTTTATAGACACAGGGAAATATGTTAATTTCTGTCATGAAAGTGATTTTTAACTCTATCCCTATCCTCTAAACTGATGCCTGGTGTGTGTGTGTGTGTGTGTGTGTGTGTGTGTGTGTGTGTGTGTGTGTGTGTGTACATAATAGATGGTTTGGGATGACTTTCCCATGAAAAGTAATGAGCTATCTGCCTTGTCCCATATACACAGTTTAGATATAGTGGAATAATAAAATAAACAACATGAAAAGGCTGTGAAAATATGAAGTGACTACTTAAACTCAAGCAGGAAAGCACTCATTGTGAGTGGGTCCTTAAAGTCTGGAGCATCCTGGTGGCCAAGGCAAAGAAGAGAGCCATAGGGAACTTTCTAATTTTTATAATCAGAAAAGAGAACACACTTAGCATTTCAACAACAACAACAACAACAACAACAACTTAATTCAGCAACTGTATTCTAACTAAATTGCCTGGCTGCCTAGGTTACAGACTTGAAACATTGAATTATTTGAAACAATTATTTTCCTTGTCTAAAATTCTTTCCTAAGTATCTCTATTAGTTATAGCAGGAAAAACAACACTGGCAGAATGTATGCATGGAAACAAAAGCGCCAAATGTCTGAACAAACCATCCAGTAAACTGTCAGGGTTAATTAATTGACACTAACAGAACCAGGGTCTCACGGTTCTCCAAAAAGTGGGGATTCTCTGTAGCCCATGTGTTTGCTTTCACTTTAAGAAAGTGAGCCATACAAGTTAGGGACTCTGAAATCTGCTGGGCTGGCACTACTAGAGGAAAGTAAAACATTCTGAGCTACTAAGTGCTGTGGAAAGATTAAAATCATTTGCCCACAGAATACAAATGAATATACAAATTTTCTTAGTGTGGCTATCGGAACACTTCGTTACATGTGTTCACATTTATACCCTCATCATACATTAACTTGATAGATGGCTCTGAAAAGAAACCCTATGTAGACTGAAAATAACTTACTCCTTTTAGATTTACTGTGGGGGAAAATTACAAGCTATTTTCATGCCTTCATGTTTTATAAACCTATTGAAATGTGGACTGTTTGAGAAACTTAGAAAAAATATTCTTTGTTCATTCGGAGTTTTTTTTTTTGTTTGTTTTTTTTTCCACCCTAGACAGAACTAAATTTGTTCTACCAGATAAGACTGACTAGTTCTCAGTATCTGTTAGTTTAGTATGGAGCATTGCAATTTGTCTGTGTTTTCTGGTAGGAGGCATCAAAATCATTGAATAGCTTGGGAATATATTGGGAATACTAGACTACACATTTTTAAGAGATGGATCTGGTGGCCAGTAATAGGCCATCACATTTAGGAAGGAAGTACTTTATAGAAAATAACGGTTTGCTGATGGGCTGCAGGGTTCACCAGGACAATGACCCTTTGGCAACAGAATGCCACGCTACTTCAATGGCAGCTCCAAGGTCAGCTGCAGCATAGAAAGCAGTGGTACACTGTGCCTTGGATATGCAAGAAAGGTACACTGTGTGTTTTCATGGCACTTTTAATTCAGAACGGTATTAATTTATGAATCAAAACTCCTAGCACTCAGGAGTTATTGGCCGAGGTTGGCTAAGTAGACTTGAACAGGAAGATTTGAATGCCTGACAACAGAAGACATGTTATTACACACACACACACACACACACACACACACACACACACACACACACACACACAAATGATTTACATGCATATGTATGTATAAGTCAGTCTACAAATACAAGTATCTATACATGCATTTGGCACTGAATTAAACATGTTTGAGTTGCCCTGACTTACCTGTTAGCATCTGAAAGGCTATGGTAATACCAATGCAAACCAGTAGCTCAAATCTGAGAGGGAGTGCTACATAGTTGACCACCAATTTTACATAGTGGAATTCAGAGGGTGGATATGTTTGGCAGGATCATTGTTTTGTAAAAACCTCATTCATTATATTTTATCATCTGCAACCCCTTATATTTTATCAACTTTTATTTTCTTCATCTTAAGACTTATGCAGTTCTTAAAATGCAGGATCTTATCAAACAGATCTGACTTAGCACTTTGTGCCTCTCAATGGAACGGGAATCCGATTGTTATGCTAGAGGGCTAGGAGAAGAGTGTTCTTAGAAAACCACCTGGAAGCAGTGATCTGTCACTAAATTATATTTTTGAGCATTGACTCTGCGTGGGACAATGGGGTTTTAAATGAAATTTAAAAGTTTTAACCATAGATTTATTTTGGAGCAATCAGTGGGGGGAAAGAATACCTGCATTTTTATTCTAGCCATGAAATGCTTTTCTCATATTTTAAAGCATAGACTGAGAACAGCGCAGTGAGGACTGGGTGTTGGAGCTTCATGTGTGTGGGCAGCACGTGGTAGGGGGGTTATAATCTAAAAAGGCGACTAACTGTAGCTACCGAGAATAGACAAGTTAACCTTTATTAATCATTGAAGGATTTTTTTTTTTAGACAGTGCCCCTCTTCATTTCCATTTCCTGGGCACTAAGATATTAAATTGCTACTCTGAAGAGTGTTCCACTGAGCAATGTGGGCGAAGTATAGCAAGCTAGATTCAATTCTTCCTCTTTGGAAGTAGAAAAATAATAGGGGACTCGGCACAGCAACTATTAAAGGAGACAAAGTCAAGGCCAGAGTAAACAGAAATACATGCTGTGCACCCAAAGACAGAAAAGATTCATTTAAAAGTGTGTGTGTGTGTGGGGGGGGGGGGTCAGTAGCAGCAGCTCTGATCTAGAGAAAAATAGACTTTAAGGGTAGAGATGACCTAAGAAGTTTGTCTTTAAGTTCTATTGAAATAATAAGTACATTGCTTTTACTTGTCTAGCTTAAAGGGGTGTCCTTACATTGCCCTTAAATGTGTCTTCAGAAATGAGATTTGTGTGTGTGTGTCTCTCTCTCTCTGTGTGTGTCTGTGTATGTATGTATGTATGTATGTATGTATGTATGTATGTATGTATGTATGTTTATGGGTACTCATGCCCAATTATGTGCATGGGAGGCCAGAGAGGACCAGAAAAGACCATCAACATCTTCTTTTATTTCTATCTATCTTGTTACCTTGAATAACAGTCTCTTACTGACCTGGAAGCTCACTGTTTTGGCTAGGTTGACCACCCAGTCAGCTCCCATGACCTGCCTGTCTCTGCCCATGCCCCAGCCACAATGTTGGGGTCAAAGGCTTATGGGGCATACATGGCTTTTTAGATGTGTGCTAGGGATTAAACTCAGGTCTTTATGCTTACACAGCAAACACTTTTGCCAACAGGGACCTCCCAAGCCTCAGAAATGGATTAAAAACAAAGACTTGTTTATTTTAAGTGTGTGTGTGTGTGTGTGTGTGTGTGTGTGTGTGTGTGTGTGTGTTTTGCTTGCATGTATGCACACCACATGTGTGCAGTGCCTATAGACACCAGAAGAGGGCATCAGAACCCCATGGACCTGTAGTGGGTGCAGGGAACTGAACTCTGGGTCATCTGCAAAAGCATCAGGCACTCACCACTGAGCTATTGTTCCAGCTCTGGTAGATGGAGTATTTGATGGTGACTGTTCCTTAGTGCATTTTACTATTGAGGTTGGGATAATGTAGGTTTTAAATGTCTCCAAAGTCCCATGTTGAAAGCTTGGTCTGCAGCCTGTGGCACAGTTGTGAGGGGTTTAGACAGTTAGCAAATAGAAGCTTATGGAAGGAAGTTGCACCAGTGATGTTTATGCCCTTGATTGGGAGATTGATGCCCACTTATTCCAGACTCTTTGATTCCTGGACTACATCAGGCAGATAGATCTCCTCTTCCATGTGCTCCCACCATGCTACCATGGGGCCCAAAACAACAGGCCAAGTAACCATGGGTTTAAAGCCATTAAGCCTATGAGCTATAATATATCTCTCCTACTGTCTATGTCAGGTATTTGTTACAACAATGAAAATCTTACATAGAAGGGCACTGTCAGAACTCTGCTCTTGGGAAACATTGCTTTTAATTGAGTTCTTTGGTTTTCCTTACATAAGATAATCACACACACACACACACACACACACACACACACACACACACACACACTCACATGTGCACACTCACCACACCCAATTTCATTATTTGCTCTGTGGAATACTCACGTAACTATGTCAGAACTTACACATGAGTATTTACAGCTTTGCTTAGAAATCCGTCATGGCATAATTAAAACCAGAATGTGGCTTTGCCCTCAGTGATTAAGAGAACTTCCTAAAGTGAGATTTTAAGCTTTTGTTGACTTAAAAGTAACACAAAGTACAGGAACACAGCTAGCTATCCCTGGATCTGTCTAGCTTAGATCCTCTCAGTGAAAGATTGGGCTGTGAATCTTTCTTGCTACTTCTTGCTGAGAGGCTACAGCAGTTGTTTCTCAAGCTTCCTCATGCTACGACCCTTTAATAAAGTTCCTCATGTTGTCATGACCCCCCCAACTGTAAAATTATTTTCATTACTACTTCACGACTAATTTTTGCTATTGCTGTGAATTATAATGTAAATTTCTGTTATTTTGGATGTTCTTGGGTGACCCTTGTAAAAGGGGTACCAACCCGCAGGATTAGAATCACTGGGTTACAGCCTCCCTTCTACAGAATACTCCCATCAGCAAACATTCCTGGATTTTATAACTCAGTTGTCACCCAGCTACTTTTAGACAAACCCCTCCATTACAACCTTCTACCCAAAGGCCTTGCTAAAATTGAAATTACTTTTATTTAACTGTTGACTATGGAGTTGGAGAACACCCATTACGCACAATAAGAAAATGCAAGACAGACTTAAAGTTCACACCTTGTCACTTGAGAACAGACAAATAAGAACAGTGTTCCTATTAAAGAGATAGAGGCAAGCAAACTAGTGCTTGTCAGATCAGAGAGGTGCATTTGCAGCATGGAGATGTTTGTTCACAAATAACTTTATTCTAAGTTTTACTTTCCTAATGAGCCACCTCACGAGCTTTTTTTTTTTTTTTTTGGACATTTGAAAGCAACACAGCACGTGATTCTTGCATCTAAGGGAATTTTTATTTTGAGATTATAATAATATGGATCATGACCGATTCCATTTGCCCTGTACAATCTTTCTATTTTTCCTATTTTAAAGACTTGATTCAACTTGGAATTTACTGTGCCATGTGTTATATGTAGGGGGTGACTATTAGTCCATTCACCCACAAAAACATTATCTAGATGCCCACAATGTCCCAGGTAAACACGCCTAGGTGGGTTATTGATAAGTGACACTATCAGAATTTATGCCTTCCAGAAGCCACTGAGCCTTCAGCTGCTTCAGGGCTGGCCTCAGACTGGCTGTAGGTGACCAAGTGTAATACTCATGGATCTGCGCACTTACCTCATTATGTACATTGTCTCTGTTTGCTGGCATCTCATCAGCTTCCATCTACTTGCTATCTTACATCTGTCAGCGCCCGTTACAATTTTACAGCCGTGCGTTTTAATAAACAGTAGTAAGACAAGGAAGAACTTCCTGACTCGGAGTGTGTGCTAACACACCTGGCTCAGCACACTGGAATTGGGCAGAGTATTATGTCTTTAACCATTTTCGTCTGCTCTTCGGTGACATGTTTTTGGGCTTAGGGTTGGCTTTTATGTTCGCTGTCCATACACAGTTTCCAAAGCCATGCCTGTCTACCCCAGCGTCTCTGGTCATGGAAGAATCCACAGGTTGTCTTTCTTTTTAGGATTCTTGCCATGGTAATGATGGCCCTGGCACCTGTGAGTGGAACAGGGTAGATGATATGTGTTGTGTGACAGCAGTGGATAGATGGGAATGAACCACTGTCTTAAAATGGGTATTTCTTGCGAATGATCAAATTCTATAGCCACAATTTGCATATGCAAGGGGGCATGGAAGGCTGGTTGGTTATGAGGGCGTTACAAGAATGATTCATTTGGAAAAATCTGTTTTTCTTCTGCTCTCTGCAAAGATAAGGATAAAATCCTAGATGGAAGAAACTCTTTGTATGTGTCCTGGAATGAGCATTAACTCTGGAACCATGCAGAGCTGGGTTAAATAGCCTATGTTATTCAAGCCACATTAATTTTTCTTTTAGTTTTCTATCCAAAAAATGTAGCTCACTGATTTGATTTAAAGATCAATTAAGTTAAATGTGAAGCTCCTAGTATTACATAATTCAATATCAACTTTCTTTTCCTTTAATTCTTAAGTGACAACAAAAGTGGTCTGTTCAGAGAAAGCTTGTGGCGCTAGATGCGTTTTCTTTCTGGGCTAATGGCTTTAAAAAGGTAATCCCTTAATTTTCACAATGCTTTGATTTATCTGTGTACGGCCTTTTATTTCATGTCTCACCAAACTGTAGTGCTTGCAAAGCACCTTGAACTTTCTTAGCACGAAGTTCTCAACGGGATAGAATCAACACAACTTTATTTTCTTGACGTCTTGACATCTTTCTGACCCTTCTTCTGCAGAGTCGCCTGAGTCACGAGGCCAGGGATGTGAAGGAAGTATCCATTCTTGCGACAGTGTTTTAAAGTCTCTTACTCTCTGTGGGTCTCTGTTCCCATCTGCTGCAGGAGGAAGCTTGTCTGATGATGGCCGTGCAGCTCATGGATGTGTGAGTATGGCAGAATGCTGCTGCCGAGAGTCATTTAGTGCTATGTTCTCCTAGCAGAACAGTAGTATTTGCTTTCCTCCCAGGTCTCTGAACTCTCTAGTGTTAGGATTTTGGCCACTCAGCAGTTGTATTTACCTGCAAATCCAGCATCTGAAAACCTATCTTTTCTTCTCTCTACTTCTTTCCTCCTGCTCTTTCCTCTCTGTGGTTTGTGAATGACTGAGCTGCATCTCTAGGAACTGACTTGATTCTGACATGCTCATGCTGTATTTCTGTGCTTAACATTTTTTTTAATGTAACTTGGAAAAAGCTTTTTGTCCCCACTTGCCAAAATTGAGTGAAAGACAGATAAACACATTAAATAGTCCCATTTCCTCTATAGAAATAGAAGCAATCATTGATAGTCTCCCAACCAAAAAAAAAAAAAAAAAAAAGCCCAGGGCCAGATGGTTTCAGTGCAGAATTCTACCAGACCTTCAAGGGTGTGCTAATACCGATACTCTTCAAGCTACTCCAAAATATAGAAATGGATGGAGCATTACCAAATTAATTCTGTGAGGCCATAGTCACATTGATACCTAAACCTCACAAGGACCCAACAAAGAAGAGAATTTCAGACCAATTTCTCCTATGAACATTGATGCAAAAATACTCAATAAAATACTTGCAAAACAAATACAAGAACACATCAAAGATATCATTCACCATGACCAGGTAGGCTTCATTCCAGGCATGCAGGGATAGTTTAATATATGGAAATCCATCATCTCCTTAGATGCAGAGAAAGTAGCTGATAAGATCCAAGACCCATTCATGTTTAAAGTTTTAGAGAGATGAGGGAAAAAACTTTATATGTCAAAAATCTCAGCTAAACATGAGAGCTGTGATGATAATTTAATGGCTTTACCTAAATGGACATTCCTTCTCTTTCTAGCTTGCATCATTCTTTTCTCCTCTGTCCCTGCTGTGTTTGCATTTTCTGGGTGTTTGTTTGATTGTTTGTTTTGTTTTGGAGTCCTGGTGACCCAACCAAGGGCTATTGACATGCAAGATAAGAGCTCTGCTGGGACCTCAAGCCTGTGTTTTTCTCTTGAAGTGCCAGCCCTTTTCACTCAGTACCAGCCACTGATTTTGGTGGAATTGAGCTGACTCCACTGCAGCGGAGGGTGTGAATTGGTGTGCTGTAAGCCTATGTACACAGAAAGGCAGCAGCTCCCACCGCACAAATGTTGGTTTGGGAGAAGATCTCTCAGTGAGCAGATGCATGAACAACCCCCGTCCCTATTGACTCATTCTGAAGCCACAGGAGTTCAGTAACACGGTGAAGGGTATAAGCCAAAAAATCACAGAAAAAGAGGTCAAATAGTCTGCGCTGAATTTTAAGTCATTTCTGTTGTTTAAGATACTTTGTATTTGATTATTTTTCAAAAGAGAAAAAAAAAATTAGCTGATACATACAGGCATACATGCATACATCCATACTTGTATTATTAGTTTTACTTTTACAGAAGGCACAAATTGATACATTTGTGTGTTAAATTATTTTAGGTCTATTTTATTTTCTGCATATGAGTGTTTCGCTTATTCTATTTATGTATGTCATCTGTGTGTCTCATGTCTATGGCAGTCAGAAGAGAGCTTCAGAGTTCTCAGAACTGCAGTTATGGACGGTTGCATGACACCATGTGGACATTGGGAAGTAGGTTTGCTTCATCAAATAGAGTCCCTGATGTCTTGGGATATTGTGTGGCACACCCAATTTGTCTATCTGCATGCATGTGAGTGTACGTGTACACACACACACACACACACACACACACAATATTAATCACCAAATCCTGTAGGCACTTTTCATTAGAAAAAACCAAAAACAAAAAAACCAAAAAGCAGCCAAACAAACAAACATTAAAATCACAAAGGAGCTTGGAAAGGAGTAAGCATGTCAACAGAAGCCAACTTAGGTAGTCCTAAGAGCAGGAGTTTTTTTTTCAGGCCAGAGAGTCTTTTACTTAATGCCGTGCCTTGATTTTTCTAATTGGTCCTTTCAGCTCCCCTAGAGTTACCCAAGAGTCCAGCAAGAATCATCCCAAACTGAAAACACACTGGGAATTCTGCTTCTCACGACCTTTTTGTATCACAAGAGGATCAAAGGGGTTTGGGTCTGCTTCTGTAATCAGCTATTTCTTTGAGAGACTGGAGCTATGGGAGTTTGAGTTATGATTAAAAGTGCATGCAAGGCGAGCAGTGACATGGCATTTTAATTACCTCCCTCCTCTCTAGTGAGAAACAATGCTAGGCGCACGCAGATGTCTACAGTTAGGTTTGATTCTCTTTACACAGAAAAATAAAAGGTCATCTTCTCTTTTCATAGGTTATTTCCTTTCTTCTTTCCTTTTTCCTTCCACCTTTCCTTCCTTTTTTTTTCTTTTTTGAGAAAATTGACTGTTTATCCCTGCAGCCATTCCACTTATTTCCAAATTACCTCTCTTTGGCTCGTGTTAAGAAAATTTTCTACTTGACAAACTCTTCTCTGTGCTGGACTCGGATATCATATGCACAAAGGGAAATGCACAATTCCCGCTGGAATTAACTGATAAAAGAGTACTATTGCCTGAATGGATTAATCGCTATCAATTAGCAGGTATTGATAAGTTAGTATATATTATTTCCCTAGTACGTATTATTTCTAGTTTGCTTTTTATTGCCGTAATAAAACAGTGACCTACACAGGGAGGAAAGGCTTTATTTATTATATAAATACTCCATTATTAAGAAGGCCAAGCATCCTGGGAGCAGGAAACCAAAGCAGAGCCCCTGGAGAAATAGTCCTTACTGGTTTGTTTTCCATGGCTTGTCCACGCTACACAATCCAGGACTGCCTGGTCACGGGTGGGACTCATTGTGGGTGGGACCCTCTGCGACCTTCTCCCATCAACCATTAGTTGAGAAATGGCCACACAGACATGCTCTCAGGTGATGAAAGTAGTTCTTCACCTGAGGTTTGCTCTTCCCAGGTGACTTTAGTTGGTGTCAAGTTGACAAAACCGACCAGCACATCTAGCTATTTCATAATCTAGTGAAACTGCAATGGATTTCATCCTTTGTTGGGAGGCTATGAATGTAAAAGACGGGGGGGAAAAGACTCATCTATAGGATTTATTGAAACTCTTGGAGAAGTTGAACCCTAATATGCAGTGCCAGTGGGCACTTAACCTAAGCTTCCATATTCTCAACATACACCTATAACCCTATTCTTTATTATCATCTTTAAAGTTTGGATTAATTACCAATGCTTTGACAATTTCTATTTTCCAGTTCAATTTGATGAACACTGATTACTTTCCAAAATAGTCAACATACTATGCTCTTGCCCTATGCCCACAAAGAGGTGGCCGGCACAAAACTGGTTTTCCCTTCCTTGGTTTGTGTGTTTGTGCTGTTTGTTTTGTTTTGTTTTGAAAATTTTTTTGTCTTTTGTTTGTTTGTTTGTTCTTTGTTTTGATTTTCTTTTGAGAAAGAGGGAATGAAGAAGATCATGAAGTTGGGTGGGTGGGGGGAGGGGAAGATTTGGCCCCGTTTGCACCTGTTTCAGTGGCAAAACTCATAGGGTAGCAGACAGATATTTTACATTTTGAGGGACCCAAAGTAAAATGTCAGACATATAAATTACTTCTATTAATTTGGCCCTAATACCTAATAAACAGAAGAGCTAGACATTTCTTTTGCATTCGTTATAACATGATGAAAAGCCCGTAGATGTTGAAAATTATAAGTTCAACAGTGTATGAAACTGCGATAAAATCAGGGCAAAGAAATCCAACCACACCTAGCAAGTCCATGGCTAATGTCGGTGAAGCTCAGGGCACAAATACAAATGGATCCACCAGGCTGCTCCTTTCTCTTACTTTTGTCAAGCTGCATATTACATGTAGAGTTACATTCTCTTGCTTTTTTGTGATGTTACATGTAGAGTTGCATACATGTTCTGACCTTTGTGGAGTCACGTGTCATATGTGGAGTTACATGCTTTCCCCTTTGTGGTGTTACATGTTACATGTAGAGTTACATCCATGTTCTGACCTTTGTGGAGTCACATGTTATATGTGGAGTTACATGCTTTCCCCTTTGTGGTGTTACATGTTACATGTAGAGTTGCATACATGTTCTGACCTTTGTGGAGTCACATGTTATATGTGGAGTTACATGCTTTCCCCTTTGTGGTGTTACATGTTACATGTAGAGTTACATCCATGTTCTGATCTTTGTGGAGTCACATGTTATATGTGGAGTTACATGCTCTTCCCTTTGTGGTGTTACATGTTACATGTAGAGTTACATACATGTTCTGAACTTTGTGGAGTCACATGTGAGACGAGCTTGGTAGTGGAGAAGAGAGGACTCCAGATGGTAGGACAATGTCTGCTTTCTCTGAGAAAGCCGCAAGCTGGAGTGCCCGCAAGGCCCTCCTAGCCGAAGGAACGCCAGTGGTATATATCTGGTCCACTGAGCCAGGCTGTTTCATAACTCTCTCCAAACTTCCAGAAATGGAGTGACACTTGGGAAGAGCAACAGAGAAGGGCACACCTGTATAGAGGATGACACAGCGAGGACTCGAATGGGTGGCCAACCAGACAGGGAAAGAGTGAATCAACAAATCTGAGGACACGAGCACTGATGCACGCCACAGCCGAGTAAGGTCCTGTAGAGGATCCTAACTGAAACGTCAATGCAGTGTTAGAAATTAGACTTTGACTATGGCCACATTGCCCTGAGTGAGTTCAATCTTGGGAGCTAAACAGGCTTGAGCGTGGTTAGTATTTGAATGGGAGAAATTAAATTCCTACTGACATATAAAAATAGGGTTTAGACAGAGAAATGGTTCATTATTCTTTATATATTGATTTTGTTGATTACTTTAAATCATGTGTATGCATGTGCATGCACATATGTAGTGTGTGTGTGTGTGTGTGTGTGTGTGTGTGTCTCCATGTGGACATATGTACATGACTGTAGATACTCTTGAAGGTCAGACCCATTGAATCTCTGATAACAGGCATGTATCGCCACAGCCAATTTATTTGCTACTGGGAATCAAACCAAAGGCTTTGCTATGTATGTTCTGTACAAACTGAGCCACATCCCCAGCCCAAAAACATTATCGTTTTTTTACACATGTGAGTTTATCAATCAAGATTTATAATATATTCAATATTATATCATTATGATGTCAATAAAATTGTGTACACATTAGGTCATTCACCTTAAAAGGCTTCTGTGTTGTATTATACATAAACACACCTCATTTCAAAGAATACTTCATAATATAGCACAGTTCAGCAACCATATAACCATCCTACGATTGGATGTTTAAGTTGTATTAGTGTTTCACTCACATGAATGTTGGAGCCATAGTTGAGTGTTTTCTCAACTATTCTTAGCACAATCTTTTTATGTCTATATGCGAGTAATTCCAGCACACACACACCCCACACACACACCTACACACACACACACACAGACACAGCCCACATACATTCACACACACACTCATGTACACACACATCCTAATTCATGGGCAGTTTTCATATTTTCCAGCATTCCTGTGGTAAGTCTGTGTTTTAGAGAAATAAGGAGGAGTCAGTCTGGAGGGGAAGAGGCTGAAGGACAGGAGACCTGTCACTTTGTTCAGCTCTGCATCTTAGTACTTCCTCTCTCCCCAGCCTGTTCCCGATTCAACTCCAGGACTGAGCAATACCCAGGTAAGATTTGCGACTTTGGCTTACATACACTTGTTGGCTGCTTTGACCCACATGCCTGCGATTTAGTTCCAGCTCTTGACATTGACCTGCACTCTCCTCTGCCTTTCATTATACATAGAATATTTTGGGGGTTGGTCTGGTCGCTGCCCAAGTGAGCAGACTCTCATACCCCAAAAGATTTGTAGCCTTGTCTAAAACTTTTTTCCTGTTTGACTAATAAAAAGCCAACACACCAGGGCAGGGAAAATGGGATAGGCATGGTTAAGGTTCCTGGGCTTTTGGGAGAGAGACCGGAAGAGGGTCAGAGACAAGAGAGGAAGCAGAGAAGGAAGTAAGTCTGGTGCAATGGGTGAGGTGGAGGAAAAGCACGTGGCCGGTGTGGAAGGAGGATTCAGCCTAGATGACAGACATTAGGAAGTATATGGGATTATGGATGGGAGGTGCCTCCATAGAAATTACTAGAAGCAGATGGTATGGGATTGGGGCAGGGATTCCATATCTGCCCCAATATGGGAGGTAATTTAGAGGATTAATATCTGCCCTGCCCAAGGTGGACCAAGGCTATTTTAAAATATAACATGTGTCTGTGTCTTCATTGACTGCTAGTGGGTTAGAAGTAGGGAGTTGGATCCCTGTAACCCACATGTTAAAAGGACAGAACTCCCCCAATTTGTCTTCTGACCCCCACACAACACACTGTGTCATGGAATGGCATAGATACATTTCAAATGTCAAGTGTACCCTTTTGGATCTCCACGAGCCTTTGGACTGATCATCACATGGGTCTCTGTTTCTGCTGTAGAATGGCCAGTTCACTTGATACAGGCTTGTAGAGAAAGGCTGGAATTGATCTAGATCTCGGTCTTGCTACACATAGCAGCAGCCACCCGTGGTAGATGGCAAAGTAGCATGAATGCCTTGACATCTGCTACAGTGTGTGGGGAGAAGTCAGTGAGTACTAGCCACAGATAGAAAAATGACTGCCTTTTATATATGAGGATTTGGAGAGTCAAAAGACCCCCCCCCTTCACTCAAACTCTGGTTCCTGGGGATGAAGGACCCCAAAGAACAGAGCGCACTGCTAAGGAGAGTAGATACTGCATGACAGCTGCTCTAGGAAGTAATGTGGGGGTCAGTCCACCATATGAAGGCAATGCATGCTTTTCTCCTCAAAAAATTATTTTGGTGTCATTTCAGGCTTAACATAGCCAAGAATTTAAAGGAGTGTCATTCCTTTCACTCACATTCTCAAAAGCATAAAAATTGAAAACCTGTTGTTAGGGCACCATTCCCATCTAAGTATTTAAAAGTAAGCCATGGCCCTTCCTTCACACAATGGATGCAACCAGCAAGGCTGCACTGGTGATGCATACTATCTAACGTAAAGATACAGTTTTATTTTATTTTTCTCTTTTTTTAAAGATACAGTTTTGAATTTGCTCCAACAATTTCTGGAGATTACGTAGGCGAACCACCCTCAGCAGCAGTAAGGCTGCCTTGAGTTTCCATCTCCTTGAAGCACAAACAATTTTTCAAGCTTTCCCTGTTTCCCCTGTCCTGATGATATGAAAGTTCTGGCCAGCTACATAATGCTCCTCAAAGTGATTTGACCAGGCTCATTCCTGCATCTGGGGCAGGAATTCTGTGGGAGTCCTGCTGTCCCCTCCCCATGAATCATGTCTGAAGAGCCACGGAGTGGATAAGTATCATTCCGAGGAGTCCTGAGCCTTTGGCCGAGGTGGCATGCGCTAGGCTTGGGCATTGAAAAGTTACTGCTCTTGTTTATGTTGTAACTAGGATTTTGTAGGAGAAACCTTGAGACTGTGAAGAAAGCCTGCTTAGTGTGAAGGTCCAGCATGGATCTGTTATTTCAGTAGCCAACCATTGGGCAATCTTGGTTGGGGTTGTGTTTTATGGGAAGGCTTTCTTTCTTTACACACACACACACATGGAATATATGTGTGTATATATATATATATATATATATATATATATATATATATATATATATATATATATATATTTACAGTCAGTTACTATTATTCAATTTGGTCCTTAAATTCCTAAGATTTGGCTAGTGGGAAGCCAGTAAAATTGGCTTCTTTGTGTTGTTGAGATGTCCCAGTCATTCTCTGTTAACAGTTCTGGGTGGTTGGAAGTAACAGCTTGAGTTAAAGCTACCCACCCCACTCATACTTTCACTATTTTTGGACACAAAGTGATATTAGAGTCTGAAGCTATATAGTTTCTGGCTCCTGACAGTAGCTGTCGTTGCTTTAGATCTTCTCCCACACAGGGTCGGGCATCAGGAGCACATGCCTAGTGCGCACCCATGGGATTCACCCATGGTCTTCTGGCGTCCTCCAAGGGGCTTGGGTCACTTCTCCGGATCTTCCCTCTGCAGCACACATAGCGTGTCTTCTAGTCTCTGGGTGGCTCCACTCCACTGCTGTCGCTCTTCTTGGTGGTCATCCATGGTACTGTTATCTCCGAAATGCTGGGGTCCTCTGCTGCAACTGGGCTGCACTTTCACCAACAGCCTCTCATGGCCTCAACTTCTCTGCATGACCTTTTCTATCCTGGGTTTTCAACTATCACTGATGTTGTACCTTTATCAGTGGCCCCTCCTGGCCTCTCACACTGCCAAGTCTCAGTTGTTCTCCATGACCCCTTCACGCCTTCAAAACCAGTAATCCCTGGGTGACACTTACTGAGTTTCGCTGCTAGAGCGAGGTAAAGCTTTGGCCACCTCTGGAACACAGCTTCTGTGTGCTGACTCTCAGGACACACTTCCCAGAAGATTGCAGCAACAAGGTTGGTTTCTTCTTAAACACAGCCTCAAACCACCGGCACTGAGCGTCCCAGAAAAGCAAAGATTTCACTTTAATAGTTCTGCATCTTGTTAATAGCAGCTGATTCTTCAGCCCCAGCTAACCACAGGATTTTAATTTGAAATAACAAATGGCCCTGATAATGTCTTTAAACTTCCCGCTGAAGCATCACAAGCCAGCCCTCCATCCTCTGCACTTCTTTCAACATTCTTATTTTCTGAACTCCCACAGAACAGATCACTGAGCTTTTCCAGCCCAAAGTTCTGGAGTGCTTCCACAATCGTTTCAAAAACAATAGTGTCAAGTCTGTCACAGAAAGACCCAGCTCCTGGTACCAACTTGTCTTAGTTGGGTTACTAATGCTATCATGAAACACCATGGCCAAAGCAACTTCTGGAGGAAAGGGCTTGACTCACACTTCCACATTGTATTTCATCATTGCAGAAGACAGGACAGGAACTCAAGCAGGGCAGGAAGCTGGCATCAGGAGCTGATGCAGAGGCCACGAAGGAGTGCTGCTTACTGGCTTGCTTCTCAGCCGGCTTTCTTATAGATTCCAGGACTCCAGCCCAAGAATGGCCCTACCCACAATGGGCTGGGCCCTCTTCCATCAATCACTAATTAAGAAAATACCCTACAGCTGGGTCTCAGGGAGGCATTTTCTCGATTGAGGTTCCCTCCTTTCTTTCAGATGACTCTAGTTTGTGTCAAGTTGACATAATACTAGCCAGGACAATGTATATATGAATAACATATGTTGCAAATATTTTGTTATAATTCTTTGATTGCCTCTTGATCTTGCTTTTGAATATGTTTTGGGTTTTGTTCCATGTTATTTTACTTTAAAAATATAGCATTGTATTTATCAATCTTTTCTTTCACTGGGTCTGAGTTTTGAGGCACAGCTAACAGCCCTTTTTCTGACATTCAGGTTAGAAAGAGACTCAGTAATGCTTTATTCTAGTACTTTCAGGATTTGATTTGCTCCATTTAGATATGTGATAAATTTGTAATTTATTGTTATGATGTTACAAATAGACTTATGTAAACTTTCTTTTCTAAATGTCTAGCCAGTTGTCACATTTAAGTCTAAATTTGCCCAAGTTTTGAGATGTGCCTTTAGTATATAGTTATTTTTTTTTCATTTGAAAATTTTTATGTATATGGCTGTTTTGTCTACATATATTTGTGCATCACATGTGTTCAGTTCTCAGGGAGGCCAGAGAAGGTGTTGGATCCCCCTGGGACTACAGTGTCAGATGATTGTAAGCCACCATATGAGTTTGGGGGATTTGACCTGGGTTTTCTAGAAGAGAAGCTAGTGCTTTTAACAGCTGAGCCATCTCTTCAATCCACAGGTGTATGCATGCAGTATTTTTTTGGCCTGTTTGTGTCCTTTCTCTTCTGATGATACTGTTTTAGTACAATTTTTTCTTCATTACCTATAGAAAGAATGGAGCAAATTGAATAAACAAATTTGTTTACCTTTGAACACTTAAAATATGTTTTTTATTATATTCTGCTTATTTTGTGCACACACACACACACACACACACACACACACACACACACACACACACACACACACTCCTGCCATGATATTCGTAGAGGGCAGAGAGCAACTTGTGAGTCACTTCCCTCTTTCTACTATGTGGGTCCCAGGAACACACTCAGGTTGTCAGGCTTGGTGCCAGGTACTTTTTCCTACTGAGCCATCTCACTGGCCTTTGAACACTTTCAAAGTGGAGTGCGCAACTCAATATTGAAAGGACCATTATTTTAAGAATCTGTATTCCTGAGTCTAGTGTTGAGCAGATCCTACTTAGGCCATTTTAGAGAGAACAACCTCAAAAAAAACTCTACCTTCGTCCAAAACACATTGAAAGCAAGAAATGTCAAGATAGCGAGCGACACCATTTCTGCTTGTAGTTGAGTTTGGGAAAGCCAGGGAGGAAGAATGGAAATCAGAGCTGTTTTTTCCACTTAGCTGGGCGGGTGAGTTAGCTGACCTTTAAAGTCTCCTCCACTGAGTTTTATAGCTCCATGAATCACTGTGCTGACTCAAGCCAAGTTAGTGATGAAATGGCTGAGATGGTGTGCGGGTCAGAGGTGAGCTGGAGATGTGGTGACTGTGTGGGAACAAGGGTAAGAAGAGATTTTTTTTTTTTTTTAATGACCAAGTAGAGTGAGAGTGCAGCCCCTCCACCACTTTCAGACACTTGGTAAGAGAGAATGGGAAGCAAAGACCTACATCGGTGGGAAGGTACTGAACGGCCTGAGAACAGCATAGCAGCGCTGATGCGATTCCGGTGCAGGACCATTTCACAACTGGTCGGAATTTTGAGGCTAAACAGAAGAGAACAAATTTCACCTGCCATTGAAGCCACGGCATCATTAGAGGGTGTGAGAGAAAAGCCTTAGAATTATCCGGCCTGTTTCCAACTTAATGTACTAGGTCATTGGGTCTGCTGCAGCAATTATAAAAAGACTCACGACTAGAAAAAAAAAAAAAAAAAAAAAAAAAAAAAAAAAAAAAAGACCCATAGCAAAGTCTAAGCTTTATTGCTGCCAGGAGAGGACCGCCACAAGGGCACAAAAGATTTAGAGAATAAAAACTATGCACAAACAGAATTGTGGATGAGGAAATAGTGTTTGCTTTAGTATGACCTGGTAGGCACATAAAAAAGGAAATGTGACCTTGGATAGTCACAAAAAGAAAACATGTAATTTCCCCACATAAAACCCCCTACATTTAAAATGTCCATAATCAGATCCTAAGGAGGGAGACACTTAAGGAATATCAGAGGCTTCATCTATGAGATCTTTCTGAGAACAGAAAATCAAGTGCCTCAAATTTGACAATGGCAAGATATTTTCCTTGCCTAGTTCAGGCCACAAAGGAGAAACCGAGTTTGCCAATCCTTGCATAGGGCAGTGGGTGTGCCAAATATAATTTTGTAGTAATAAAATACTTGAAACTAGCAATACAATAACAACACAAATGCAAAGAAGGACGAGGCTGTGAGGCTGAGAGAAACACCGTGGTAACCTGTGGGGAAAGTCACTTTGGCCTGCTACAGCAAAGATAAAATACAGATAACCCTGATTAGTAGATAGACTCACTGCACCGTGTCAGCATCTCTTCCTGTTGTCTCAATGGTGAGGGAAGGCACAGGTAAAATTCATGGGCTGGCAGCCCTGAGACTACCTTCATATGGCCCAGTTTCCTTGGCTGTTTGGTGAACTTGGTCCCTCTTTGCTCTAGTTCTGAATGAATAAGCCTCAGAAGGCAAAAGAGCTACCCCATGCACCAGCCTTCCAGGTAAAACATATCTCTTCCATTCTGAGTCAAGAAGAAAACAATAACATCTTCCTTTATTAGCTTGCTGGCCTTATTTCTCCTTTTCTTTGGGTATTCCATTTTGACCTAATAAGATACAAGACTATAGTCTAATTTTATTTTCATTTGTTACAACTTTCAATGTGGTCTAAAATGTGATCTCGTGTGGAGAGAGTTTCATGACTTGCTGAAAGGAATGTGTATTTTGTAGCTGTTGGATCTAGAGTTCTGTGTATAATGGTTTGGTCTATGGTTCTCTTTAACCCTGTAGTTGGTTTGGATTTTCCTTTATCTGAATGATGTATCTGTTCATCATGAGCATGGGTTATTCAAGCTGCCCACTATTATTGAAGCTGTATCTCTCTTTCCTTTCCATCTTGTTCTGTTTGTTTCATGCAACAATGTTCAGTATGTGTGTATTTATAATCACTATATAGTCATGGTAGAGTGTCCTCTTTATCAATATATAGTGACCCTCTTTATTCCTTTTATTAAATTTGGCTTGATGTCTGCTCCATTGGGTATGACTGCAGCTACTAATATTTACTTTTAAATTCCATCTGATTGAACTATTATTTTCTATCTTTTGGCTTTCAGGTGATGAAATATATCACTGAGATATGTTTCTTGTAGATGGCAAACCATTAGATCTTATTTTAAGTACATTTGGCCAGTCTGCATCTTTTAATTATAGCTGAGGCCATTTATGTCTATGGCTGTTATTGAAAGGCATACACTAACTTTTCCCTTCTTTATCCTTCAGGGCTTGCTGTTTCACTGAGATCATACTGTTTGATGGCTTCCTTGTTTATCTAGCTATCTATTGATGTTTATTTATTTATTTATTTTTACTCCATTGCTTGGCCATACCACTTTTTTTCTCTTCCGTGTGCAGTATTCCTTTAATGATCTGCTGAAATGTTGACTTAGTGGTTAGGACATGCTCTAGTTTATACCTACCACAGAAGGCAATCTTCCTTGGCAGTTGTTCATCATAGGGCTTCTGAAGAGTCAGTTCACACTCTCCTGGCCTTCAGGGTTTCAGTTGAGATGTCTACCATTATTTTGATATATTTGTCTTTGTAACTAATACTTGGCTATTTCACTATTCTTTCTTCATTCTATACTCTTGGAATTTCAGTATAATGTGTCATGGGGATGCTTTTTTTTTTTTTCTTTCTGGATTCTCAATGTCTCCTTCTCACACACTTGGAGTAGAGAATAGATAATGGGTAGAGTACCTCCTAGCATGTACAGCATCAGGGATTCAAAGATAAGCACTTCCAAAAATAAAATAATAAAATGTACTACTTTCCAATGGATGATACAGTGACTAGTTTTATATATTTTATTATTATCTGTATTAACAGCCAGTATATTAGCTGCCTTACATTGCAAGTTTTGTTTCCTGTTTTATTCCAGTGGCCAAATAAAGGTTGACACATGATGTTCACTTTCTGTTTAGTTAATGAACAAACAGATGAATTATGGATGGCTGGGAAGGTATACAAGGATGAGTAAGAAAGAATATCTTACGCCAAAGGATCTCAGAGAGGTGGGGAAGGGTGGCACTAGATGCACAGAGAGATAGCTACAAGTTAATGTGTCAACTCAAGTGATACATGAGATTATACAGACTTACTTTCCAGTGTGGATGTAGTGAAAGTGATGGAAAAATTTGTAGAAGTCTGATTATATCATTAATTTCTCTATCATTCTATTTTATTCACCTTTTCTTACTTTCTTTCACATTTTCTGACGTTCTGGTTAGCATCTGGTCATGCTGAGGCCTACTCAGTAACAAATGGATGGCCCTAGTGACAGAAACGTCATCCGAGCGCACATGGTTTCACTAAATTAGCCTCTGCTAATTTAAATATTTCCTTTTTTGAACTAATTTAGTACCCATTAAAACTTCTGAGGCAGTTATGGTTGTCATTTCAACTTCATATGTGCAGAAACTGAGGCCCAGAGAGGCCAACCAATTTGCCCAATGTCACATGTGAGGAACTGATTGGGACGTGATGTCACATGTGAGGAACTGATTGGGACGTAGCTGAACCCGGGCACCTTGTTCTTGTGCTGTTCGATCAGTGCTATGACACTTCCTTTCCCTCTCTTCCCAAAAGGAAGTCCTTTAGGAGCTTTCTTTACCCTGGATTCTGATTGTATGACTAAATTAACATACTGTCACTTAGACATTGTATTAGCCAGGATGTTTAGGGGAACACTCCCCCTACACACACTAATTTTATAATATGTATTATAAATGGAATTTACTAGGTTAGTTTACATGATAGGTGCTGGAGAGTCTAACAGAGGGCATCTGCACACAGGAAATGTGCCTGTTCCGCCCATGAAGTTGGCTCCACTCAACAGTCCCGATCAGCACTAAAGACCTGGAAGCTCCCAGAGTTGAGCAGAGTCACTGAAACTTATCCCCTATTAGAAGGCTGAAGAGGCCGGGGTCTGACGTCAGCAGGGACAGTAACAGCAGTGATGGAAGAACCATGTGACAATGCCTTCTTCCCCAGGCCTCTTCACATCTGGCTTCCCATTGGAAGGTGCCAACTTGAGAGGTGCCAGATCCTAATGCTCTTTGAAGAGGTACTTACAGACACATCCAGAAGTTTGGCTCGTAGATGATTCCAAATCTGGTCAAGGTGCTATCAAGACAGAAGTGCAAATATGGAGACCAGACCTCGACTGGTACATGTTCAGTCATCAGCCAATGGGTGTATTTACTGTTAGTTGGGGAAAATAATTTTTTCACTTATTTTTAAAAGTTATTTATATATTAATTCATTCATATTACATCTCAATTGTTATCCCATCTCTTCTATCCTCCCATCCCTCCCTCCCTCCCACTTTCACCTTATTCCCCTCCCCTATGTGACTGAGGGGGACCTCCTCCCCCGTATATGAGCATATAAAGTCTCTTCTTGGTAGCCTGCTATCCTCCCTCTAGTTGGGGAAAATATTTTAATAACCCTTAACTCACAACATTTTATCTGTCAGAAGAATTGTCAAACTCAATACCTTGGGCTTACCACAGCTGTGCTCTCTGGAAGCCGTCACTGTGTGGGACTGTGGTGTGGGAATGTTTCCTAGGGACCTGCCTTGGTGAATAGGAAGAGTGGAAGCAGAACCGAGCCAAGGGAGAAGTGTGCTAGCACAGCGGGGCTCATTAGATCTGGCCCACGTGAAAGGGAGCTGGAGTCAGAGATGCCCATGAGCTTCAGGTCCCTACTGTCCTCCACATTACGGTATCTCCCCTGGTTCTCTCCATACTGCAAAGAACATTTACTGGCCTCAGACAAGATCTTAAGAGAAACAGTGATCTGCCCACTCCGAGGCCAACCCTGATGCTGCTGCAGGCTGGGGGCTCACCACTTTCCAAGAAGCTAAGCAACAAAAAGTCCTTCCTTTGATTTGTAGGTTTGCCTGACACATCCCTGAGTCTGCCGCAGGATGCCAGACACCCTGAACTGAAAAAAACGAACGAGTGGATAATGAAGATAATGACTTTGCTTAAGGAAACACTATTTCACCTGATCTGTAATGGATACTTAGGATAAAGTTTTTTTTTTTTTTTTTTTTCCTTATTGCTTCATCATTACACAGGGCCCTCACTGAGGAGTGTTCCTGGAGTGACCGGGGTTGCCTTTGAAGAAGCCATTTTTCCTGAGCCTTAGTTTATTTATCTTTAGACGAACATGACTGTGTTCTATCTTATGAGGAACATAACTATCATTTGGAGGGTTCTAGAAAGTAGGAAAACCATTATAAACTTTCTAGCAGAGTTCTAATACTTAAGTCAGTGCCCAATATGTGGGAGTAGATTATGAGCAGCACATTATTTTTTGCTACTCCAGTCATCTCCACTGACCACTACCATTGACCACAAGCTTTGTGGTGGCTTGTATCACTTCTTAACTATGTTTGTGTCCGCACATCCCTTTCCAAAGCACATTGGCCCCCTGCTTCCAATGACTTTTGTTTCTGCTTTTGCACTTTGGCTTCCCATGCATGTTTCTTTCTCATGTAAACAAACAAACAAACAAACCCTTAAGCCTTATTTCCCAGGCTACAAACTCAGGCTACCGTACTCTTGCTCAACAAGTAATCTTACACTTGAAACACTCTACTCTTTCCTAGTTTTTCCTGGAATATTCCCACTGACGTTCATCTTACGATTCCTTCTGTAATATCACTGAACATCCTACAACATTCACCCCACTTCACTCACGCATGTACGTCGTTTGTATTATGCAGCATTCTAATAGGACACATGTACACACATTATAAAACTAGGGTTTTGGTAGTTTGTCTTCTGTCTAGTCTTTATTTTCTATGTCAATAATGTCACTTCCATATCCCATTCTTAGAGTATGATATATATGTATATATATCAATACAATCACTAGAAATTTCTTTTTAAAATGTCAATGGATATGTAAGCATAGATGGGTGTACAATTGTCTAGTTTTTTGGTGGGTGAGGCAAAGCCCTCGATGACCTTGTCTGTTTTCCCAGAGTGTATGGAGAAGGGCCAGTCTGAAGCAGGAAGTGATCTTCTCCTCCATTCTTCTCCCCGCCCACCACCGGACCCGACCCCCACATTCTGTCAGAAATGGCACACCTCTGGCTGGCTGGCTCTGTAATGTGGTGTTGAAGAGGTACTGATGCTCCTGGCTCAGCTTCAGTCCACTCCGTCTTGCAATCTTCGGCATTAAGTTTCTGCATTATTGGGTTTTAATGTAAGATGCAGATGGGACCTTATCAATATAAAGCAGATGTAGGGGTGGAGCCTGAAGTCCAGCTAATTCTCTCAAAGCCAGGTCGCTCCAGAGAATTCATTTAGTCCTGGGTGGAGAAAGACAAGTGCCTGAGTTCTCCACTCATCAGAAAGTGCGTACAGCTGTGTGGGTAGACAATTTAATAATGTGAAAACTCCTTGGTTGTGTGCCTGTTGCTGCACCAGCTCACAATGCCAGCAACTTTAGAGGCCTGCGGGGTCTTCTTTTGCTGACAATTTACTGTATATCCAGAAAAATTCAGTGTGGCTTTGGTTTTTTTCCAAGCCACAGAGCTCCTTGGCATTCCTGCCCACTCTCCTGTGTCCCCTGTGGGATCTGCAGAGGAGGACAGAACAGTTTGCAGAAAGGGGAAACCTCCCTTATTAATCATAACAATGAATCAATCAAGTCGGGAAGGTAATCTTTAAGTAAAAAATCTACAGAGCACAGCAGCGAGAAGCCAAAGAAGGCTGCAGGTGCTTCTGAGTGAGATTTGGGGGGCTCATACAACTTCCTCTGAATACTCGGCATGTTTCAGCTCAGGTGTCCCTTTTATAGAATGCTTGCTGGAAAAGTTTTTGTTTTCTTCATGCTTTGAAGTCACGGGGACAGCACGCTCGTGCTCTGCATTGTCCCATCAGGGTCTTCTTTTACTCATCCACTGCTGGTAATGGCAATATTATCAAGAGATCACACAAAAATTATTTTTTATTTTGGGGTTTTCAGTTCCTTCCTTTCTCAAAACCTGAAAAAAAAAATGACCTTCAGGTCCTGTTTCGGGGCACACCTATTTAATCTGGCTGCTCCTGGGATGGCCCGGAGAGGCACGATGGGCAGGGAGAGAGTGTTGGCATGGGTTAGTTTTACTTCCAGATTCAAAACACTGACTTCTCTTCAGAGCTATTTTATTTAAAAAAAAAAAATAGGACTATGTAAGAACAATAAAAATGTCAGGAAAATGGCTCTTTTTGAATACCAAGCGGGCTGTATCAGTTAGATATGCCTGGTTCCAGAATATTACATCCCAGTGACCATGAGAACCCCTGCACTTAACACCTGTGCAGGTTAGGTTTTTGTTAACTTGGCACAGTTAGGGTCATCTTAGAAGAGGGGACTTCAACTGAGAAAATGCCTCCATCAGATTGGCGTGTTGACAAGTCTGGGGATTTCTTAATTAATAACTGATGTGGGAAGGGCTAGCCCACCATGACCAGTGAGTGGTCCAGGGCACTAGGTCCTGGAGGGACCCCTCCCTCCGATGGCTTCTGTTCCACTTACTTTCTCCGGGCTTCTGCTTTGCTCAGACTTTTCTCTGCAATGGCTTGTGACCTGAGATCTTAAGATAAAATAAATAGTTTCTTCCCTAAGTTGCTTTTGGTCCTGGGCTTCATCAGAGCAATGGAAAGCAAACTGAGACTGTTTCTGTTCTCTGAATCCCCCAGGCTCATCCCTAGCGCTACAATGGATTACCAGCTGCAGCCTCCCTTCCTTCCTGCTCACATACCCCGTGGATCCCACATAGACCTCCTACGCTCCCACCTCACTCACTGCATCCCAGCCTCCCACACCAGTAGACAGTCCCTGTGAACACACCAGCTGAGCAGCCCAGTAAAGCAGGCAACACCCAGCAATAGAGGAAACAGAAACCAAGGAACAGAACATCCACCTAGCAAAGACAAGCCCAGATATCAGCACCTACACCTATAAGCATCCCAAACTCAGATGCCTGGATGCCAGTGAAAGAAAACAGTTGCTAACAGCCAGGGCAATATGTCTCTCCTAGAGGTCAGCTATCCTACCACACCAGGTCCTGAATATTACCACACAGCTGGGGAACAAGAAAAAGACCTTAAACCAACTACATGAAGATGACAGAGGTCCTTAAAGAGGAAATGAACAAGTCTCTTATCGAAATCCAGGAAAACAATCAATTAGAGGAAATGAATAAAATCACTTAAACTAAGAAAATACAAACAGTTGAAGGAAACAAATTAAACTGCTCAAGACCTGAAAATGGAAATAGAAGCAATAAATGAAATACAAACTGAGAGAATTCTACGAATTAAAGATTTAGAAATTCAAGCAGGAATCTCAGAGACAAGCCTCACCAACAGAATACAAGAGATGGAAAAGAGGAGCTTAGGCATTGGCGATATGACAGAAGAAATGGAGACACTGGTCAAACAAAATGTTATGTCTAAAAAATTCCTGACACAAAACATCCAGGAAATCTGGGACATGATGAAAAGGCCAAACCTAAGAATAATAGGAATAGAAGGAGAAGAGTCCCAATTCAAAGTCCAGAAAATATTTTTAACAAAACCAAAGAAGAAAATTGTCCTAACCTGAAGGAGATGCCTAACAATGTACAAGAAGCATAGAGAACACCAAATAGACTGGACCTGAAAAGACAACATAATAGCCAAAACACTAAACACACAGCACAAAGAAAGAAAATAAAAACTGCGAGGGGAAGAAGGCCAAGTAACATATAAATACAGACCTATTAGAATCACGCCTGACTTCTCAGTGGAGACTCTAAAAGCCACAAGGGCCTGAACAGATGGCATGCAGACACTAAGAGACCACGGATGCCAAGACAGACTACCATACTCAGTAGAACCTTCAATAACCATAAATGGAAAAAATAAGATATTCCATGATAAAGTCAAATTTAAACATTATCTATCTACAAATCTAGCCCTACAAAAGATGCTAGAAGGAAAACTCCAGCCTAATGAGGTTAGCTACATTCATGAAAACACAGAAAACAAATAATCTTACATTGGCAAAACCGAAAGAAGGGAAACACACACACACACACACACACACACACACACACACACACACACACACACACACACACATACACACATACACACACACACAGAGCTAGGTTATTGCCCCAAACTCTGTGCCACCATCTCCCTAGCGCATCTTGCAGGCAGGACAGATTGCAGGTCAAAGGTTTTGTGGATGGATTGGTGTCCACATTTCTCTTTCAGGAGCCCACAGAGGAACTTCTAGAACCAAAGAGACTAGAATGTAGGGGTGAAGGCTTCATGTAGGTACCATGTTCACTGGGTTGTGTGGAAGTTGTCCTCAGCAATGGGGTCACACTGTCAGTTTGCAGAGAGCAACCTTTTGGCTTAGCATCACTCTGGGTTGTTTGGGGATTTCCATGAAACCTTCCCCCACCTCCGCTCCCCCCACCCTTGGCCAGCAACTCAATTGAATGCAACTCAGTCCCACTACTAGAAGCCTTGCCTGGCTACAAGGGAGGGCCAGTTGAGATTTCATATCCCCCATTACTAGGAGTCCTTGCTAGAATCACTGCACTGGGTTTCCACAGCACCCCGTAAGTGCCCCTCCCTCAATTACAGCAATTTTTCCACACCCTCTCCCTCTATCCCATCTCCTCATCCAACCTGATTCCCAACTCTCTGAGGAACTGCCATAATGATTTCCTTAGTGGCTGTAGAAGTTTGCACTCCTACCACCAGTGGAGGAGTGTTCCCCTTGCTCCATATCCTTGCCAGCATGACCTGTCACTTGTGTTATTTACATTAGACATTCTAACGGGTGTAAGATGGAATCACAAAGTAGTTTTGATTGGCATTTCCCTGATGGCTAGGCATGTTGAACATGTCTTTAAAGGTTTCTCAGCCATTTGAGACTCCTCTATTGAGAATTCTCTGCTTAGACTTGTTCCTCATTTTTTTTTTCTATTAATCTATTCTTGTTACATCTCAATGGTTATCCCATCCCTTGTATCCTCCCATTCTTCCCTCCCTCCCATTTTCCCCTTATTCCCCTCCCCTATGACTGTTCCGGATGGGGATTTCCTCCCCCTGTATATGCTCATAGGGTATTAAGTCTCTTCTTGGTAACCTGCTGTTCTTCCTCTGAGTGCTACCAGGTCTCCCCTTCCATGGGACATGGTCAAATGTGAGGCACCAGAGTACGTGAGAAAGTCATATCCCACTCTCCACTCAACTGTGGAGAATGTTCTGACCGTTAGCTAGATCTGGGTAGGGGTTTGAAGTTTATGTCCTGTATTGTCCTTGGCTGGTGCCTTAGTTTGATCAGAACCCCTGGGCCCAAATCTGCCTATCATAATATTCTACTTGTAAGTTTCTAGGACCCTCTGGATCCTTCTCCTTTGCTATTCTCCCATCCTTCTCTCATCTAGAGTCCCAATAGAATGTCCTCCCCTCTGTCCCAGTTTCCTGGTAAGTGAAAGCTTTTGTGGGACATGCCCGTTGGGCTAGTATGCAGATATAAGTGAGTATATACCATTTGATTCTTTCTGTTTCTGGGTTAACTCACTAACGATAATTTCTAGCTCAATCCATTTATCCACATATTTTGGGAATTCCTTGTTTTTAATAGCTGAGTAGTATTCCATAGTGTATATGTACCACAGTTACTTTATCCATTCTTCTACTGATGGACACTTAGGCTGTTTCCATGTTCTGGCTATTATGAATAAGGCTGCTATGAACACGGCTGAGCAAATTTTCTTGTGTGCTGGAGCATCTTCTGGGTATATTCCAAGGAGTGGAATAGCTGGGTCTTGAGGAAGCCCTATTCCCATTTTTCTGAGATAGCACCAGATAGATTTCCAAAGTGGCTGTACTAGTTTGCATTCCCACCAGCAATGAAGGAGTGTTCCTCTCTCCCCACATCCTCTCCAGCATGTGGTGTCTCTTGAATTTTTGATCTTAGCCATTCTGATGGGTGTAAGATGGAATCTCAGAGTTGTTTTGATTTGCATTTCCCTGATGACTAAGGAGGTTGAGCATTTCTTTAAGTGTTTCTCAGCCATTTGATATTCCTCTGTTGAGAATTCTCTGTTTAGTTCCAAGCCCCATTTCTCAGTTGGGTTATTTGGTTTGGTGGTGTTTAATTTCTTGAATTCTTTATATATTTTGGATATTAGACCTTTGTCAGATGTAGGGTTGGTGAAGATCTTTTCCCAGTCTGTAGGCTGTCGCTTTGTTCTCTTGACAGTGTCTCCTTCCTTACAGAAGCTTCTCAGCCTCATGAGGTCCCATTTATTAATGGTTGACACTAAGGCCTGGGCCGTTGGTGTTCTGTTCAGGAAGTTGTCTTCTGTGCCAATATGTTCCAGGCTCTTCCCCACTTTTTCTTCTAAGTGACTTAGTTGTTCCTCATTTTTTAATTGGATAATTTGGGGTTTTTGATACCTAGTTTCTTAGGTTCTTAATATGTTTTTTATATTAATGAAATTAGTAAAAAAAATCTTTTCCCATTCTGTAGTCTACAACTTGGCCAATTGACAGTGTCCTTTACCCTACAGAAGTTTTTCGGTTTCATGAGCTCTCAGTCATTAATTGTCGATCTTAGTGCCTGTGCTATGGAGTTCAAAAAGTCATCTCCTGTGCCAATGCATTCAAGGCTATTCCCTACTTTCTCTTCTATCAAGGTAAGTGTATCTGGTTTTATGTTGAGGTCTTTGATCCACTTGGGCTTGTGTTTTGTGCAGGGATATAAATATGGATCTATTTGCATTTCTCCACAAGCAACAATGCAGCTTGACAAATATCATTTGTTGAAGACGCTGCCTTTTTTTCCAGTGTATATTTCTGGCTTCTTTATCAAAGATTGAGTGCCCATAAGTGTTTGGGTTTATGTATGGGGCTTTATTCGATTTCATTGATCAACATCTGTATTTATAAAAACCCATGTAGCTTTTATTAATCTAGTTCTGTAGTACAACTTGAAATCAGGGATGGTGATACCTCTAGCAGTTCTTTTATTACTCAGAGTTATTTTAGCTATCCTGGTTTTGTTTTTGTTGTTTTTCCATATGAAGCTGAAGATTTCCTTTCAACTTCTGCAAAAAGTTGTGTTGGAGTTTTGATGGAAGTTGGATTGACTCTGCTGATTGCTTTTGGTAAGATGACCATCTCTACTATATTAATCTTACTGATCCATGAGCATGGGATATCTTTCCATCTTCTGATGTCTTCTTCAATTTCTTTCTTCAAAGACTTGAAGTTTTTTCATACAAGACTTTCACTTCTTTGATTAGAGTTACTTCAAGATTTGAGGCTACTGCGAAAGGTGTTGTTTCCCTGATTTATTTTTCCATGTGTTTCTGTTTTGTATATAGGAGGGTTACTGCTTTTTTTAAAAAAAACTTATTCTTTTATCCAGCCATTTGACTGAAAATGTTTATGAGTTGGGGGAGTTCTCTGGTAGAATTTTTAGGGTCACTTATGTATACTATCATATCATCTGCCAGTGATAATATTTTGACTTATTTTTTCTAACTTGTATCCCCTTGATCTCCTTCGGTTGTCTTGCTGCTCTAGCTAAAGCTTCAAGTACTATATTGGACGGATAGGGAGAGAGTGGGCAACTTTGTCTTGTTCCTAATTTTAGTGAAATTGCTTTGAGCCTGTTGGCTATGGGCTTCTTGTAAATTGCCTTTATCATGTTTGGGCATGTCCCTTGTATTCCTAATCTCTCCAGGACTTTTCCACACCCCTTAATATTTATGTTTCTAATACTATATTATACATACCACAGAAAATTGTATCATGGGATAAATTTTCCCATAAAATGTCAACTTTAAGGCTAAAAAAACATCACAATAAAATTGTACTTTAATGTGACCCATATTTAATAAGGGATTTTACAAGGAAAATTTGAGCTGGGAATATGACTCTGCCCCCTCCCACTTTGTGTGCATGTTGTACGTGTGTCGATACATATGTGAAAGGTAGAGGTTGACAGTGTCTACCTCTATTGCCTTGCTTTCCTTCTTCTTCCCTCCCTCACCCTTGCCTCCCTCTTCCTCTGATCCTCTCCTTTTCTGCCTCCCATCAGAAAAGAGCAGGTCTTAAAAAAAAAAAAACAACCAAATAGGACAAAACAAAATAGAATAAGGTAAAAGCCTTCACACCAAACCTGCACAAGGCAACTTAACAGAAGGAAAAAGAGTCTCAAAAGCAAGAAAAAAAAAAAAAAAAAAAAAGCCAGCGATACACTTGCTTGCACAGTTAGGAGTCCTACAAAACCACCACAGCAGCCACAACACATACACAGAAAACTGCTGTAGATCCATGCAGGCCCTGTGCTTGTGACTTTAGTCTCTGTGAGCCCATGTGATCCCTACTTAGTCGATTCACTAGGCTGTGCTCTGGTATCCTCCATCCCCTAGATGAATAGCTAGATATCAATCCCTCCATCAGAAGCCTAGTATCCGTCCACTTCCTCTTCCACAGGATACTCCAAACTCTCAGAATAAGGACCCAGTGGAGATACATAGCTCATGCTGGCAAAGATGAACAGTAAGGAAAACACTCCTCCATTGCTAATGGGAGCACAAACTTGTACAACTACTATGGAGATTATTGCAGCTTTGTTCATGATAGTCAGGAACTGGAAACAGCATAGATGTTCCTACACAGAAGAATGGCTAAACAAAATGTTTATCAGTTTTTTTAAAATGTCATCATGAAATTGGAAGGCAAATGGTTAGAACTAGAAAAAACATCATCCTGAGTGAGGTAACCCAGATACAGAAACACAAATATGGTATGTATTCTCTTAGAAGTGGATATTAGCCATTAAATAAATGATAGAGAAGCTACAATCTATAGACCCAGAGAAGTTAGGTAAAGAGGAGGGGTCATGGGCCTTTCTGGGAGGGACAATGGAATAGATTTTGCAAGTGGACTAGGGGCAGGTGAGGATGCGGGTAGGAGAAATCAGATGTGGGCAAAGATGAAATGAAAGGAGAAAGGATAAGGAGAGACAGATAGAATCGGGGGGCACACTCGGAGTCAGTGTGAAAACCTAGTGCACTGGAAACTCCCTGGAATCAATGAAGGTGATTCTAGTGAGGACTCCTAGAAATAGGGGATATGAAATCTCAGCTGGCCATCTCTTGTAACCAGGCAAGGCTTCTAGTGGTGGGATTGTGTTGCATTCAATTGAGTTGCTGACAAAGGGGGGAGGTCCTATGGAAATCTCCAAACAACTCAGGGTGATGCTAAGCCAAAAGGTTGCGCTCTGCAAACTGACAGTGTGACCCCATTGCTGAGGACAACTTCCACACAACCCAGTGAACATGGTACCTACATGAAGCCTTCACCCCTACATTCTAGTCTCTTTGGTGCTAGAAGTTCCTCTGTGGGCTCCTGAAAGAGAAACGTGGACACCAATCCATCCACAAAACCTTTCACCTGCAATCTGTCCTGCCTGTGAAATATGCTAGGGAAATGGTGGCACAGAGCTTGTGGCAGTAACCCACCAGTGTCTGATTTGACTTAAGGACCACTTCCTGAAAAGCAACCCATACCTGACCACTGCTTGGATAAGCAAGTCCCGACACCTAGAGTAAAACCAAACAGGAGTGGTCTCAAAAACAAACAAAGAAACAAACAATAACTACAATACCAACGGACCCACCAACCAAAACGAAAAAGCAAAACCAAAAAAGCCCAAGAAAAATCAATTAAATGCCTCCTAATGATATTCAGCTATACTCAATTTAGATCAGTGCCTTTTCGAGTCATCACCAGAAAAGCTTCCTCAGGCAGCAGATGGGAGTGGGTACGGAGACCCACAACCAGACATTATGACTGTATGGGGAAAGACAGTCTAAATTGTAGGTCTCCATCAAATCCCTTCCCTTCAGGGAATCCAGAGGCAGAGTCTTTGAAGTACTCTGAGCATGCTGTAAAACATCAGGCAGCTGGTCAAGTTCAAGAAAAGAGTGGGAGGGCTCTCTCTTCTAACTTTTAGACAGGAAGCTCTGAGGCAGGGAACAGCTGGGCACCTAAGCAGGAACACTGAATCAAGCCTTTACGCGCTTGAAGGAGGGGCAGACCCATCTTCTGGGAGGCCAGTGGATCGTGAGACACCCAAGGTGAGTTTTGAAAAGAAGACAGAAGTGATTTGTTCTCAAACTCCTTTTCAACTTCTGCTCTGTGGGTGGGCCAGGGTTTGCAGGTGCCGGTAGCCAGGAAGAGACTGGGCCTCACTCAGATCAGTTTTCTGTTTTCTGTTATCCTCATCCCTGGTCTCAGCGCCATTCAGCCAATATTGCATCTTTAGTGGTTAAGCTCTGGGGCAGGTGGCTATTTGTAAGATTACTAATTAGATAAAGGGACCGATTTGCGCCAGGATGCAGATAATGTATGGATTTGCGCCAAGGCCCACAGCTCAGGAGTTTATGACCCCCCAGCTGCCATAGCGACCATGCCTATTCAGTTGGAGAAGCTCTTTGTTGTGGGCTGGGAGGTAGCGCGTAGGCAGAGCGCACACTTCTGTGTGGCTTGAAACTCAACACTGAAATGGAAGCGAAGGGGCAAGAGGCGGCAGGGCATTAGGGCTCCCATTCATGCCTAGATGATCAGATTGTTTTGGGACTTCTTTCTTCTGTGTGTTAAGTGTTGCGGGATGGGGGAGGCTTTCTTTTTTTGCAATTATCTGAGAATCTGACTTTGGGAAGAAAATGTGTATTCCTGAATCTTCTTTCACTAATCTCTCACTTCATAGCTCCCACCCACCCTGTGACCTTTGATTTGTTATTCTTGAAACATTTAAAAAAAAAAAAAAAGAATGTGTTGTAAGTTTCAAGGTGTGATAACTGGAAACAAACTATGATTCATATTGCTGCATTCTTCTGCTTGTTAGAATGATACTATTCTAGATCTGGGAGACACCATGGTGCAGGGTGTTTATAACGTTCCATTTCCCTAGGACTGTCTTATTATCAGCCCCTCTTTTCCCTTTCAGAAGCGACCCTGTTGAGCAATAGTCACCTACCAGATCCAGCATGTTTTATAATGATCAGCAAGCTAAGAAGTCAGGAACAGAAATCGAGAAAAACATTCATCAAAAAGGGTTGATATGAGAATGGGTGACACAAATGATTAATTGAATCTTGACTGGGTTGGGAATTAATGAAGTCTGCAGGCTGTTGAAAGATGGGAAGAAGTGAGTCAGGGAGGGATGGCCAAAACATTGGAGAAGAAACAGTGAGTTGTGGGATTAGAGACCTGTAAGGGTTAGAAGTTGCGGTGGAGACTGAGATGTTGAGTTTGTGACTTCACTGGCGGATTAACAATGGGACCCCAGTTTATGGAGTTCCCCAAAGAAAAATAATGATGCCCTTCCAGTATTACTGAAAGAGAGCTTAATAAAGGGGCTGCTTATAGAGGTAGAGGTGAGATAAAAGTCCAAAACAAGGGATGGTAATACACCCAGGAAAGAGTTCTGGTAGAAAGCTAAATGATTTATATTCCCTAGATCTAAGAACAAAAGTGAGGGAGTCCTTTTGTTGAAAGAAGCTGCCAAATATGGCAGCCCCAGGAACGGACTGTTGTAGGTGCTCTGACCGTGGATGGGTGCTCTGATGGCCAGAAGCTTGGCTGGAACAGGATACGTGGGGGTGGGATCATTGTCTTGGTATTGCCTGCCAAGGTTTTCTACAATTCAACCATAACTAGGAGTCAGAAATAAGATGGCAATCATGGGACTTGAGAAAAGACTGGCACAGTGGGCTGGGTAGCTTGCTGAGTGAGCATGAGGACTCAGTTTGGATGCTCAACACGGATGCGCAAACCCAGGCACAGCCACACCCACCAGTCATGCCAACATGGAGGGGCCTGGACATAAGAGTGCCTGGGTTTCTGATTGCTCGTCTAGCCTCAAGCAACAAGCCGAAAAAGCAGGTCCCCACCACCCGCCCCAAGTGAGTTCCCGGTTCAGAGGGAGACTCTGCCTCAAAAGAATAAGGTGAGGGGCGATACAAGAAACTCAACACCTGCACAGAATGTGTGCATACACTCATTATGCACATGTGTGTGTGTGTGTGTGTGTGTGTGTGTGTGTGTGTGTGTGTGTGCGCGTGCGTGCACGCACCCTTCCCTCCCTCAAAGAATATGGGATTGTGAAACAATTTGGGCACCAAGACTGACAACACGTGTTCTGTCCTTGAAAACACTTGGTTGGGGAGAACTGATTCCACAACGCCTTCAGCAACTCACGCAGGCAGTTGTGTATGTATGCGCAACACGTACAATAAAGACACGTAAAACCTCTGAAAATGTGATTATTGAGGGTCCATCCTCAGCACTTCGATGGACTGTGAAAATAGAGAATTGTATTAGTCTTCTGAAGATGTTCTAGATGATAGCGAGATGTGTGGTGTAGAAAAAAATACATGTTACTAATTTATATGCATTAATTGTCATTGTGGAGAATTATAACGCATCATTACAATGTTACAAAGAACAGGATGCAATCTGAAATCCCATAAAATGTAATTTTGACATTATCTACATTTTATATTTCTCTTACTTAAAATTAGAAATCTTTTCACAGGGCACTATAAATGAATGGGGTCTATTATAATTCAACCTTAAAGAACTAGAAAGCCAGAGAAAATATATGAAGCAGTTTTTCAAATATGGTCATCAGGAAGCCTAGATGAGTGGTTTCCCAAGAGGAAAGGAACCATAAAGGGAGGCCTTTGATTGGCAGGTTTTGGGTTGGATATTTCCAGGCTGAAGTCCCAGGAGAGAGATTCAGATAGGTAGTGGGTGCCTTGCTGAATTAAGAAGATAATTTATAATTCAGTAAAGCCAGAATAAAATAGAAGTAAGAAAAAAAGCTACACAATGCAAAAGAATTGCAAGGATTTGCAGAGGATATCCTCAAGTGCTCAAAGGAATTCTTTTCAGAACGTTCACATGAGAAAATGATTCCAGTCTGAAAAGCCACTGAAACACCTCCATGGAAAAATCCAGGAATCCTTGGAGTTTGTGCTGGCTAGTTTTATGTCAGCTTGACACAGACTGTTTTCTTTTCTTTCTTTCTTTTTTTTAAAATTTTTTATTAATTTATTCTTGTTTACATTTCAATGTTTATCTCATCCCTTGTATCCTCCCATTCTCCCCCCCACCCCATTTTCCCATTACTCCCCTCCCCTATGACTGTTCCTGAGGGGGATTACCTCCCCCTGTATATGCTCATAGGGTATCAAGTCTCTTCTTAGCAACCTGCTGTCCTTCCTCTGAGTGCCACCAGGTCTCCCCCTCCAGGGGACATGGTCAAATGTGAGGCACCAGAGTACATGAGAAAGTCATATCCCACTCTCCACTCAGCTGTGGAGAATGTTCTGACCATTGGCTAGATCTGGATAGGAGCTTAAAGTTTGCCGCCTGTATTGTCCTTGGTTGGTGCCTTAGATTGAGCGGGACCCCTGGGCCCAAATCTGCCTATCATAATGTTCTACTTGTAGGATTCTAGGACCCTCTGGATCCTTCAACTTTGCTGTTCTCCCATGCTTCTCTCATTTAGAGTCCCAATAGGATGTCCTCCCCTCTGTCCCAGTTTCCTGGTAAGTGAAGGCTTTCGTGGGACATGCCCCTTGGGCTAGTATGCAGATATAAGTGAGTATATACCATTTGATTCTTTCTGCTTCTGGGTTAACTCACTCATTATGATAATTTCTAGCTCAATCCATTTGTCCACAAATTTCGGGAATTCCTTGTTTTTAATAGCTGAGTAGTATTCCATAGTGTATATGTACCACAGTTACTTTATCCATTCTTCTACTGATGGACACTGAGGCTGTTTCCATGTTCTGCCTACTATGAATAAGGCTGCTATGAACATGGTTGAGCAAATTTTCTTGTTGTGTGCTGGAGCATCTTCTGGGTATATTCCAAGGAGTGGAATAGCTGGGTCTTGAGGAAGCCCTATTCCCATTTTTCTGAGATAGCACCAGATAGATTTCCAAAGTGGCTGTACTAGTTTGCATTCCCACCAGCAATGAAGGAGTGTTCCTCTCTCCCCACATCCTCACCAGCATGTGGTGTCTCTTGAATTTTTGATCTTAGCCATTCTGATGGGTGTAAGATGGAATCTCAGAGTTGTTTTGATTTGCATTTCCCTGATGACTAAGGAGGTTGAGCATTTCTTTAAGTGTTTCTCAGCCATTTGATAGTCCTCTGTTGAGAATTCTCTGTTTAGTTCCAAGCCCCATTTCTCAATTGGGTTATTTGGTTTGGTGGTGTTTAATTTCTTGAGTTCTTTATATATTATGAATATTAGACCTTTGTCAGATGTAGGGTTGGTGAAGATCTTTTCCCAGTCTGTAGGCTGTCGCTTTGTTCTCTTGACAGTGTCTCCTGCCTTACAGAAGCTTCTCAGCCTCATGAGGTCCCATTTATTAATGGTTGACACTAAGGCCTGGGCCGTTGGTGTTCTGTTCAGGAAGTTGTCTTCTGTGCCAATACGTTCCAGGCTCTTCCCCACTTTTTCCTCTAAGTGACTTAGTGTCTCTGGTTTTATGTTGAGGTCTTTAATCCACTTGGATTTGAGTTTTGTGCAAGGTGACAAATATGGGTCCAGTTTCATTTTTTTACACATAGACCTCCAGTTAGACCAGCACCATTTGTTGAAGATGCTATCCTTTTTCCATTGAATGGATTTGGCTTCTTTGTCAAAAATCAAGTGATCATAAGTGTGTGGATTCATATCTGGGTCTTCAATTCGATTCCACTGATCAACCAGCCTGTTGCTGTGCCGCTACCATGCTGTTTTAATTACTGTTGCTTTATAGTACAGCCGGAGATCAGGTATGGAGATTCCTCCGGAGGATCTTTTATTGTACAAGATTGTTTTAGCTATTCTGGGTTTTTTGTTTTTCCATATGAAGTTCAGAATTGAACGTTCAATGTCTTTAAAAAATTATATATGTATTTTGATAGGGATTGCATTGAATCTGTAGATTGCTTTTGGTAAGATGGCCATTTTTACTATGTTAATTCTCCTGATCCATGAGCAAGGAAGATCATTCCATTTTCTCATGTCATATTCAACCTCTTTCTTCAGAGTTTTGAAATTTTTTTCAAACAAATCCTTCACTTCCTTGGTTAGAGTAAATATTTTATATTGCTTGTGGCTAATGTGAAGGGTGTGGTTTTCCTAATTTCTTCCTCTGCAAGGTGTCATTTGTGTATAGGAAGGCTACAGGCTTTTTTGAGTTAATTTCATATCCAGCTAATTTGCTGAAGGTGTTTATCAGCTGTAGGAGTTCTCTGGTGGTATTTTGGGGGTCACTTATGTACACTATCATATCATCTGCAAATAGGGATAATTTGACTTCCTCCTTTCCCATTTGGATCCCCTTGATCTCCTTTTGTTCTCTTATTGCTCTGGCTAGAACTTCGAGTACTATATTGAAGAGACATGGAGAGAGTGGACAGCCTTGCCTTGTTCCTGATTTTAGAGGAATTTCCTTTAGTATCTCACCATTTACTTTGATTTTGGCTATTGGCTTGCTGTATATAGCCTTTATTATGTGGAGGAAAGTGCCTTGTATCCCCGATCTCTCTTTAAACATGAATGGGCTTTCTCTGCATCCAAAGAGATGATCATGTGGTTTTTTATTTTCAGTTGTTTATATGGTGGATTACATTGAGGTATTTCCGTATATTAAACCATCCCTGCATGCCTGGAATGAAGCCTACTTGGTCATGATGAATGATATCTTTAATGTGTTCTTGTGTTCATTTTGAAAATTATTTATTTAGTATTTTTGCATCGATGTTCATAAGAGATATTGGTCTGAAATTCTCTTTCTTTGTTGAGTCTTTGTGAGGTTTAGGTATCAATGAGACTATGGCCTCATAGAATGAATTTGGTAATTTTCCATCCATGTCTATCTTTTGGAGTAGCTTGAAGAGTATCGGTATTAGCTCGCCCTTGAATGTCTGCTAGAATTCTGCACTGAAACCGTCTGGCCCTGGGCTTTTTTTGGTTGAGAGACCATCGATGATTGCTTTTATTTCTGTAGGGGAAATGGGACTATTTAGCTTGTTTATCTGTTCTTCACTCATCTTTGGCAAGTGAAATTGATCAAGAAAATTGTCCATTTCCCTTAGATTTTCAAATTTTGTGGCATATATGCCTTCAAAGTACGATCTTATGATTCTTTGTATTTCTTCAGTGTCTGTTGTTATGTCTCCCTTTTCATTTCTGGTTTTGTTGATTTCAATACTGTCTCTCTGCCTTTTAGTTAGTTTGGCTAACGGTCTGTCTATCTTGTTGATTTTCTCAAAGAACCAGCTCTTGGTTTTGTTGATTCTTTGGACTGTTTTCTTAGTTTCTAATTTGTTAATTTCAGCCCTGAATTTGATTATTTCTAGATGTCTACTCCTCTTGGGTGTTTCTGCTTCTTTTTTTTCTAGGGCTTCCAGTTGTGTCGTTAAGATGCTTATGTGTGATGTTTCCAATTTCTTTTTAAAGGCACTTAGTGCTATGAATTTTCCTCTTAGCACTGCTTTCAATGTATCCCAAAAATTTGTGTATGTTGTTCCTTCATTTTCATTGGATTTCAGAAACTCCTTGATTTCTTTCTTTATTTCTTCCCTGACCCAGGTGTCATTTAGCAGAGAGTTGTTTATTTTCCACGTATGTGTAGGCTTTTTGTTATTTCTGTTGTTGAATTTCAGCCTAAGACCATGGTGATCTGATAGGATACAAGGTATTATTTCAATCCTCTTGTATCTATTGAGGCTTGCTTTGTGACCTACGATGTGATCAATTTTGGAGAAGGTTCCATGGGGTGCAGAGAAGAAGGTATATTCTTTCTTGTTTGGGTGAAAGGTTCTACAGATATCTGTTAGCTCCATTTGACCCATGGCATTGGTTAATGATGTTATTTCTAGGCTTAGTTTCTGTTTCAATGACCTATCCTTCAGTGAGAGTGGGGTGTTGAAGTCTCCCACTATTATTGTGTTGGGATCGATGTGTGGTTTAAGCTTTTTTTAGCAGATCTTTTAGAAGTGTGGGTGCCCTTGTATTGGGAGCATAGATGTTCAGAATTGTGATGTCATCTTGGTTGACTTTACCTATGATGAGTATGAAGTGTCCTTCCTCATCCCTTTTGATTAATTTTGGTTGAAAGTCTATTTTGTTCGATACTAAAATGGCTACGCCTGCTTGCTTCTTGTGACCATTTGCCTGGAATATTTTTTTCCAACCTTTTACCCTGAGGTAATGCCTATCATTATGGGTGAGATGTATTTCTTGAATGCAGAAGAATGTTGGATCTTGTTTATGCATCCATTCAGTTAGTCTGTGTCTTTTTATTGGAGAATTGAGACCATTGATGTTGAGAGATATAAATGACCAGTGACTGTTAAAGAGTCTTAATTTTGATGTTGTTTCCAGTCGAGCGTTTGTGTAGTTGTGGTTTTTTTTTTTTTTTTTTTTTTTTTTTTTTTTTTTTTTTTTTTTTTTTTGCGATGGTATAGTTATCTATTTCCTGAGTAGTTTTGTTGTAGCTTGACCCTTTGGGATGGAGTTTTCCTTCTAGTACCTTCTGTAAAGCTGGATTTGTGGATAGGTACTGTTTGAATTTGTTTTTGTCATGGAATATTTTGTTTTCTCCATCAATGGTTATTGATAGTTTTGCTGGATAAAGTAGTCTGGCCTGGCTTTGCAGGATCTCTGTCCAGGCCCTTCTGGCTTTTATGGTCTCTGCTGAGAAGTCGGGTGTAATTCTGATAGGCTTGCCATTAAATGTTATTTTGCCCTTTTCCCTTGCAGCTTTTAATATTTTTCTTTGTTCTGTATGTTTTGTGTTTTGATTATTATGTGACGGGCAGTTTTTCTTTTCTGGTCAATTCTATTTGGTGTTCTTTAGGCCTCTTGCATGTTTATAGGCATCTCTTTCTTTAGATTGGGGAAATTTTCTTCTATGATTTTGTTGAGAATATTTTCTGGGCCCTGGAGTCCGATATCTTTCTTCAATGCCTATTATCCTCAGATTTCTTCTTTTCATGGTGTCCTTAATCTCTTGTATGTTTTGTGTCAGGAGTTTTCCAGATTTGGCATTTTCTTTAATGGTTGCTTCAAGATCTGTGATTGTATCTTCTAGGTCTGAGATTCGTTCTTCCATCTCTTGGATTCTGTTAGAAAAGCTCACCTCTGTGTTGCTCATCTTCTTCTCTGAGTTTTCACGTTCTCATTTTTCTTCTGTCTGTGTGTTTATCATTGAATCCATTTTTATCTTCAGGTCTTGAACTGACTTTTTGATTTCTTTCATCTGATTTTTTGTATATTCCTGAGTTTCTTCCATTGCCTCTTTATAGATCTTCAGAGCTTGAACCGCTTTACTTATTTCTTTCATCTGGTTGTTTGCATTTTCCTGCAATTTTTCCAGTTCCACTCTATGTGCTTCTTTTATGTCTCTCACCTGTTTGTGTGCATCTTCCAGCATTTGATTACGAATTTTATTTTTTTCCTCTGTAACCATCCTCATTACTAAGGATTTTAAGTCATTTTCTTGTATTTCCATTGTATTTGAGTTCTCTGGGTTGTTTTCTTTGGGATAGCTGGAAACTGGAGATGCCATGTTGTTTTGGGTTTTTTTCCATATGCTTTTTCGCTGTCCTTTAGACATCTTGCTGTCTTTGTTTTTTTTTTTTTTTTTTTTTTTTTTTTTTTTTTTTTTTGGTAGCTTCCAGAGTTGGATGGAGGGAGTCTGATGATAGATTCACTTGTTTTCTCAAGATTTTCCTAGGCTGGGAGCTTTAATGATTCACTGGTGTGGATGTTAGGAGGTTAGCCCTGTTGTTTTGGACTCTCACAACCAGTGATCTTCAGCTCCTCTGTGCTGTGGGTCCTGCAATCGTTTTGGGTCTCTGAATGAGCGTTGGGTGAGGCCAAGGTATCCACAGCCTTCTGTGTCCCCTGCCAAGTCCAGCCAGGAACACTGGGCCCGAACCACAGGCCGAACTCAGGTATATTCTCAGGGCCTGAACCGTCTTCCAAGCTCAGCTAGGGATTCTGGGCCCAAAAATGCACATAGGGTCCAGCCAGAATTTTTGGCCTGGGACTACGCACCAAGCTCTGCTAGGGCTTTTGGCCCAAAATGCGTGCTGTGGTCAGTTATTGACTCAGGGCCCAAACTGTCCGCCAAGCTCAGCCAGGAATTCTGGATTCAAACTACACACTGTGTCCAACCAGAGTCTTAGAGCCGGTGGAACTGAGCGCTCTGCCCAGCCTGCGTCACAGCAAGAGGACTGCGGCTGGGCTGAGCTAGGGCTTCCGGTGGAACTGAGCACTCCACCCAGCCTGCATCACAGCAAGAGAACTGCAGCTGCGCTGAGCCAGCGCCGGTGGTGGAACTGAGCGCTCCGCCCAGGCTGCGTCACAGCAGGAGAACTGCGGCTGCGTTGAGCCAGTGCCGCTGGTGGAACTGAGCGCCCAGACTGCGTCACCACAGGGGAGCTGCCGCTGAGCTGAGGTGGTGCCTAGGGTGGAACTGAGTGCTCTGCCCAGCCTGCGCCACAGCCCAGGAGCTGTGTCTGCGCTGAGTTAGTGCCTGGGGCAGAATTGCTTGCTGGGCTGTGCCAGAACCCGGGACTCTGGGGCCGAACTGTCTGCCGAGTCCAGTCTGGGTCCCAAGGCACCATGTGACCCAAATCCTGCCCAGAGTACCCTCTCCCTCAGCAACTCCCACCGGCCACCACACCAATCGCCTCCACCAGAAGGCTATGAGCTGCAAACCTCAGGCACTGCTGCTGATGCCGCTGGTGCCGCTGCTGCTGCTGCTGCCGCCTCTGCTGCTGCTGCTCCAATCTGAGAAAATCCATGCTCCTCCTGTGTGCAGGGGCATGCAGGTCCTCCGCACCTGGTCCCTCCGAACAATGGAGCACTCCCGTTGCCGTGGTGTGGGGACCTCAGTGTTCCTGGCTCAGAAATCTGTGCAATTCCCTGAATTGTTCACTGGAGCCTCCAAACATGGTCCACACTGTTCGCCGCCATCTTGGATCCTTGACACAGACTGTTTTTATTCGAGAGGAGGGAACCACAATTGAGGAAGTATTCCCAGAAGATCAGGCTGTAAGTAAGCAAGCATTTTCTTAATTACTGATCAGACTGGGAAAGCCTCGCCCATTGTGCTTGGGGACACCCCTGGACTGGTGGTGTTGGGTTCTATAAGAAAAGAGCTACTCAGATCTAGCCAATGGACAGGCCATTCTCCACAGTTGCATGAAGAGCGAGGACTGACTTTCACACAAACTCTGGTGCCCCATATTTGACCATGTCCCCTTGATGGGGAGGCCCAGTGTCACTCAGAGGAAGAATAGCAGGCTACCAAGGTGAGACTTGATAGCCTATGACCATATAGAGGGGGAAGAGGTCCCCCTCAGTCACAGACATAGGGTGAAAGTGGGAGGGAGGGAGGAATGGGAGGATACAAGGGATGGGATAACTATTGAGATGTAATATGAATAAATTAACTAAATTTAAAAAAAAGAAAGAAATAAAGGAGGCCAAGCAAGACATGTAGAGCAAGCCAGGAGCAGCGAGTGCTTCATGTTGGCTGCTCCATCAGCTCATGCCTTTGGGTTCATTTCCATTTGAGTTTATGCCTCAGCTCTCCTAAATGGACTGTGACTTGAGACATGTAAGCCAAATAAACCCTTTCCTCCCCCAGTTGCTTTGGTCACGGTGTTTCGTCACAGCAATATGAACTCTAACTAAGAACTTTTACAGGCTGGGAAGCATTCCTGTTCCCATCAGTCACAGCCCAAAGGCCACCTAATGTATTCCTCTCTAGACAAAGCTCTCAGAGAAGTTCAAATTGATTGTAGAATAAAAGCTGCTCTGAACTTAGCCTAGCCGAATATAGAAGCAAGCATGGCGAGACTCAAATGGATGCATAATACATATATTACTGTACCACAAAAAAATCATAATACCAAGAGAACACAGTAAAATCCAACAGCCACAAATGACTACACAAATGATTAGCAAACATTCAAACAAACAGAAAAACAAGACATGTAAAGGAGAGAAAATTAGAGGCTAGAGCAGTAGCTTGTCAGTTAAGAGCACTGATTGTTCTTCCAGAGGATCTGGATTCAGTTTACAGACCCCACATGGTGGTTCACAACTTTGTGTAGCTCCAGGTTGAAGAGATCCAATACCCTCTTCTGGCTACCACAGGCACCAGGCATACACGTGGTGAGGCACAGACAGATATAGGCAAAATGCCCAGACACATAAAATAAAATAAAAATTAAAAGAAAGAAAAAACCCACTAAACTAAAAAAAAAAAAAAAAAAAAAAAAAAAAAGAAAAGAAATACACAAATAGCCCAGATGTTAGCTTTAGCAGGTAAAGACTACAAAACCATTACTATAAATATGTCCTGTGTGTTTAAAAACACAAAGGAAATTATAGATGTAATGAGGAGGAAAAGAGAAAACATAAAAACACTGCAATGACTAGAGTAGAAAGATTTTTATAAATAAGAGGGAAAAATAAGCAATAGTACATTAGACACCTACCTAAAAGCAAATGAAGAAAGAAAAATGATTGACAATAGCAAGGTACCAGCCATCTGTATATTGTACTGTGAGAGATTATCAAGGCTTATTACCAGGCTTCCAAAAAAAGGAGCATCTGAAAGACAGTTAAGATAACTGCTGAAAATGTCCAAAATTTCATGGGAAGTTGAGCTAGGGACAGTAGTGCATGCCTTTAGTTCACCACTAGAGTAACTGAAGCAGACGGTTTAAGAATTCTAGGAGAGGCCAGCCTTGTTTCATTCCCCCCTTCAAAACAACAAGACAACAAAATCACCGAAGTAAAAAAAAAAATCACTAAGAGAACATTTTTTAAAAAATATTTTATTTAATTTTAACTTATGTGCATTGGTGTGAGGGTGAGAACTTTTTAAAAGAAGCATTAAGTTCAGAAATACAAAAGTAATGATGTCAGTCAATTTGCTAACAGAAATAATGAAAACAAAGAGACAGCGGGAAAACATCTTTATTGGAAAGAAAAAAAAAAAACAGAAAGATATTTTATTGTCAACTGGTAGAAAGATCATTTGAAAACAAGACCACAAAAGCTTTAATCCTGGAAACAGAAGCTAAAAGAATCCATTAACAGCAGATCTATATGTCAGAAACATTAAAGGAATATCTTTAGGTAAAAGGAAAGTTGTACCAGAGAAAAACCTGGACCTACAGAGAAAGAAGATGATAAAGAGCTCCAGAAATGGTATTTATGTGGAAAACATTAGTAATTTAAAATAACTGTTAAATTGAAACATAGCAAACAACATATATAATGTTTCTAGTGTTCAAATGTTAAAAGAATATAAACATTTATTTTACAAATTGATGGTACTTAATCCAACATATCTAAAACATTGCCATTTCAACCTTCAAATTTATTTTCTTTTGTTCTTTGAGATATATTTATTTTTATGTGTCTAGGTGAGGCCTACACCTATGTCTGTGCATCATGTGTGAGCGGTGCCCACAGAGACCAGAATAGGGCATCAGACACATCCAAGCCTACTCCATACCTTCCTCTGGGAACTGGAGTAACAGATGGTTGATAGCTACTATGTGAGTGCTGGAAATAGAATCTGTGACTTCCGGAAGAGCAGACAGTGCTTTTAACTGGGAGAAACTCTCCAGCCCCTTAGTTACATTTCTTATTGCTGTGGCATTTAAAATACATCACCAAATCCACTTAAGTTGATATTTATTTTGGCTTACAGTTTGAGGTATACAGTCCACCATCTCAGAGAAAACATGGCAGCTGGGTGGAGTTACTGGTTACATTGTATCTATAACCAGGAAGTAGAGAGCATAACTGGTCACATTATAACCATAACCAGGAAGAAGAGAGTAAATAGAAAGTGAAGCCTGGCTATAAAACCTCAAGACTTGCTCCCAGAGACCCACTTCCTCCAACAAAGCTCTTCTTTCTGAAGGTTCTACAATCTTCCCAACCATGCCAAGAGTTGGAGACCAAATACTCAAACACATGAGCCTAGGGGAGAGGAGTTTGTGTTCAGGCTACCACAAAAATCCTGTGTGCACTGCACACACAGAAGTTTATTTTAGTTACATTTTGATGCCCAGTAGCCACCTGTAGCTAGAGATCACTTTACAGTGCCAGTTCAAGTACTCAGTTAAGAGTCACTGAAGTTATAAAAACCAAGACTCAACTATGCACTACCTGCAAGTAGCCCACTCACTGTTACAATAACAATAACTAAGACAGGAGTGAAAGGATATAAAAAGGTATTCACTGAAGATTCTTATTAACAGAAAATTGGAGCTGCCATATTAATAGCCAAATAGAGTTCAAAATAATGAGTATACTAGGGGCATTTCATAATTATTTAGAGGTAAAGCCACTAAAAGGACTCAGTAAGTTCAAATGTTAATGCATCCATTACCAAAAATGGACAAGATCAACAGATACAATTGCTTTTTTTTTAAACAGCTATGTGTTGACAGAATAATAGAATGTGAGTAAGAAATGTCATCAGACAAAGAAGACAAAACAATACTATCAGCCTAGTTCTCCTAAGTGACATTATAGAGCAATTCTCTCAGCAACAGCACAATAAATGTAATTTTCAATGCACTTGAGACATTTAGTGAGATAGATCACATTCTGGGCCCTAAATAAAATCTCGGTAAAAGATTGTAACCACACAAAATTTATTTTTAATTAATTACAATGGCTTTAAGTTGGAAACCAGTAACAGGAAGACATATTTTAGAGAAAAATCTTAAAATATTTATAAATTATCAGGCTCCATTGGAGGTGGCGAGACATCATAAGAGCACTGAAAAAAATGTGCACAAATAAAAATTGCAAAGAAAATTAGAAATTATTTTGAACTGGGGTTATAGAGTCTCAGTCCATCAAGCCACTGTGTATAGGCGGACACATTAAAAACAGTATAGGCCACCATCCTCCTTGTCTGTAAGCCAGGAGCTGGGTAGGGATGGAGGCAGCAGAGACAGGCAGATTCTGCAGGATTTAATGTCTAGCCAGGCTACACAATTCATGAACACCAAAGTTTAGTGAGACATCCTGTCTGAGGAGATATGGTGGAAAGTGACTGAAGGAGACAAGTTAAGTCAGCCTCGCACTCCCACAGGCATGTGTACCTCCGTGCTTTCTCTCTCTCTTACTCCCTCTCTCCTTTCCTCCATCCCCACTCATACACACATATACACACACAGACACACCGACCCACACTCACTCATCCCTCACACACACAGAGGGAGATAAGAGACAGAGACATAGAGAACATAGATAAGTCTTAAAAATATCAAGTTTAAAAACACCCAGAATTCCATTTTCTGTGAATGTGATTATAGCAACACTATACACAGATGAGTGGTTTCCAGGGCCCAGAGAAGAGGAAGATGATTAGGTACAAAGTGGTAGGAACAAATTCTTAGGATGATTGGGTACGAAGGGGTCGGAACAAATTCAGGAAGTCTTTGTTTTTTCGAGACAGGGTTTCTCTGTGTAGCCTTGGCTGTCCTGGACTCACTTTGTAGACCAGGCTGGTCTAGAATTCACAGCGATCCACCTGCCTCTGCCTCCCAAGTGCTGGGATTAAAGGCGTGTGTCACCACTACCCGGCAGGGGTCGGAACAAATTCAGTGATGATGTAAACATGAAACACCATGATTTTGATAGTGATCACATGACTGTAAGCCCTTTTCAAAATATACAGGATTAGTCACAAATAGGTATGCTTGATTTCGTTGTAAAATGTTTTTCAGTAAAGATTGATGAGAGGAGAGAGAAACTGAGAGTGCATGATATTTCAGAAGTTTGCTTTTCAAAATTATGCAAATGCACATGCTTATTTTAAAAAGAAGATAGCCAAACAGAACAGAAGGTTATCAGAGGAAAAGTAAACTTTTGGTTTTCAAATTCTACTTTGGGCATATGCTACTGAAACAAATTTATTATGTAAAACTGTAAGAGTTTTTGTAGTGTAAACATATGCTAATTTTTTATTTTTATTATTTTTATTTTTATATTATAATTATTTTACACAACTTGACTTACTTTCTATGACTTAAAAAATCTGGGATAATAAAATGTGTGGATTTTTCTTATTCTTTCTTCTTACTTGCTCCATGTTTTTATGCAGTAAATTCTTCTAATAAATTTAGTCCTTCTGGTAAATTTTCAGATTTCCCACATGTTTTGCTAGAAGTAAAATTGTTGAAACTAGACTTTACAGGGGCTGTTTCTACATATTACTATCCCTAACTTCTGATGATACCTGACTAACTTCTGCGTATACACCTGTGGAAAGAAATCATCTATTTCTGATTTTAAAGGAATTTGTCTTTTCCTTTCATGACCAGCCCACAGTATGTATTCTGTAGAGCTCCACCACTTTAGATCTTAAGGAAGAAGACTATATCCACGTGTCTCTTGGAGTTCATGCATTTAGCATCTTCTTTTAAACACGTTTGCTCTCTCCTGCGTTCCCTCCCCCTGGGTATTAATCATGTATACGACAAGCCAGCATTACATGCGATTCTACTAGTGATGCCATATGGTTTCTCTGAATGGGGATAGATGGAGGAATTTATTGACTTTGATCATTGCACTATAACAAATACAATTATGGCATGGGAAATTTCCTACGAGAGTTCAAGAGAAAACGGGGGAACCCCCTCCTTTGGATGATTTGTGTGTCCGAATGAATCAGGAGGCTTGCCCAGATCCCATCCTCTTTCATATGTAATTATGGAGAGGATGTGCCCATGTGTATTACTGGTGAAGGGTTTCCCTCACTCCCCCCATCTCCAGGCAAACAACCCCCCCTTTAAAACAGAGGGAACGACTTAGCAGTTGAAGTGTTGACTTTGAAACACTTAGACTTGGTGGCATCTTTCAAAGTTTCATCAGGATTGACTTAGTCCTTCATTCTGGAAATATCATAACCACATGGACCCCTAAGTCATTACAGAAGAGTCGCTTTTATAAGAACTCCCAAACGTGGGGGCCCGCTTTCTCTGAGACTGTTGAACATGCCTTACCCTATAAACTAAGAAGCTGAAATTCTGACTTTAGTTATGCCTGGTAGATTTGAGAATTTTAAATAGGCAGTGGTCGCTGAACATGAGGCTTAATTCTTAACTATAACACTATGTTGCTTTCATACAGCTAATGCTTATTTATTTTATAATTTAATAAGAATTCCTATATGACTAAATTTTTTTGTTCAAATGCCAATTGTGCATTATTTTCTGAAACTAGCAAAATTAACCTTCTGCTTACTTTGTGTTTGAAAAAAAGGGAAGAGAAGCCAACACTGCCTCAAAAGAGGCACCGTGAAGTTCTTTTGAGGCATTGTTTTCAAAGGAAGGGAGGGATTGTCAGAGACATGGATGCTTTTTGAGGACAGTCACTGTCAAATAATAAGGAATGGAAGAGCTGACTAACTCTGTGTCCTTCAAACACTGTGTTTGAAGAAGGTGCTTAAAGGTGAAAGCAAGAGGTTCCAGCAAGGGTCTCTGGACTAAAAGGAAACATGTTTGTGAAGGGCACAAACCTGCTGTGAAATTGCCAGGATCTCTCTTGAGGAAGACACAGACAAATCTGTTCTCACACTTGGCAAAGATGGGAAGAGTCCCACGGCTACCCCATACATCAGGTACCACATTCACCAAGAAACACTGGCACTGGCTTAGCTCAGGCCTGAACTAACCACGCATCCCTCCCCCCTCACCCAACCCAAGAAAAAAGTTGAGCAGCCAGGCTCTTTCTTTCCAGTGACACTTAAACTGCAACACTTTTGTGTCTCTTGGCAGCCCCGAGGCTCTGGCTCTTGTCCTCCCCAGGAGTCTGGCATCTTGCACAGTTGGAGAGCTGCTTGGACAGCCACTTTTGCATTCCTCCTTGGAGGTGCTATCCTCCCAGCCTTCTGGGTTCAGAGTCGTTTGTTTCTCATGTGTTTTTCATCTATGGGAGCCTGCTTGTGCTCTTCTCTTGTCGTCTGGTGAGTCTCTGGCCACTCCTTCCAGCCTTGGGAACAAAGTGGTTTCTGATAAGTGTCTCCAGAGCAGCTGATCCCTATTAAACAATACACTCCTTTTTATTATTTTTTTTCTTTAACATCTTGCTGGTTGCCAATGACACTGTGAGCCTCTCATCCAAACACCACTAAGGAATAGGGTTCTTGTGAGCTTTCTTTATGAAGGAGCCAATAGGTCTCAATTAAGGGCCCTTTTTGGACATCAACCATCACCCCATTGAGAACCCTCGACAGATCACTGTAGCCAACCAGAAGAAAATCCAGTTTTTCCATGATGGAAAATGGAGGTCATCAGATTGGTCTTCCTTTTCACTCCTCTGCAGAATTAAAAATTTAAACATGCAAGTGGGCTTTCTGTTATGAGACTCTAACATGCCATGCAATTCCAATAGCTTTAAATAATGTTAAAATTGTGATGGAAGGTCAGACACCATGGTTCTCTGTGTTCATGGAGGGTTCTGTGGATCTTTTGCTTATTTCACTTGCATTAGTGGCATCGACAAACACAGACTAGGGCCGATGGCTGTTTGACTGCCTTTATGAACTTAGACAAAGTTTCAAACTACCCAGCAGGTTCAGTCTTGTCATCTTTGAAATGGAAATAACATGGCCTCTCTCCTAGAGACATTGAGAAGATTTAATGAAAGAATCTGTTGAACCTGGTGGTGGTGGCCCATGCCTTTAATCCCAGTACTTAGGAGGCAAAGGTAGGCAGATCTGAGTTCGAGGCCAGTCTGGTCTACAGAGTCATTTCTAGGACAGCCAAGGCTTTAAAAAAAAAAAAAAAAAAAAAAAAAAAAAACAAAAAAAACCCTGTTCAAACAAACAAAAAACAAAAACAAAACAAAAAAACAAAAAACAAAAACCTAAAACAACCCCTGCCCCTACCCCAAAAAATCTGTGCACACTGACCATGATGTACTTATAGAAAAGTCAGGGTCAGTCAAAACTCCTTGGTACAAGGCATGCAGAAATTTCACAGTTGGCTAAATTTAATATTCCCAGAGCTGGGAATATAACCCACAGTAGAGCTCCTGGCCCTGAGCTCGATTCACACTACTTCAAACAGTACAGAACCCCCCCCCCTGCCCCTTCCTAAGGATAATTAAAGCTTTGAAAACTCTCACGAGGGACCAACTGTAACTTTGTGGCTTACACTGGGGGATTGTGTCACTCTGCAAGGCAAGACCAACATTCTTTCGCCTTCTTCCTTCCCAACCCGGACTTAAAGCAAAGTGTTCAGACTGATCTTGCCTGCTTGCTCTCTCAGGAGCCTGTACCTCCCGTAGCACTTACTAAATTGTGCTGTGATTTTCCATCTACCTGCCTGAGTTATCCTCTAGGACTGGACTCTAGGTTAATGGGAGCAGTTTGAGGGCAGAGGCTGTGTCATCCTTATGTTTATATTGGGAGCGCTTTCCATCCCAGTTGACACAGGGTGCTAGGCTGGGCCTGAGTAAATGTCCCATGAATAACTGGAAGCGGGTTTTAAGCTTTTAACAGTGTCCAGCTATCACTAACTAAAGGAGGGCTATTTGTATTCTCTAGCAGTGAGTAAGAAAACAGGGTGGGGAGCAGGGGGCTCGGAGCGGCGTCTAAACATAGGCACTTAAGGTTTCAGCCTCCCCAAGTTCTGAAAGTCGTCGCTCACTTCCTTGTGAGCCCTTCCTTGTGTTTCATCCACAGTGGCCCTGCTTGAGGAGAACGGTGTTCATGTTGCTCATTTTCTGAGCAGTGCACCTCTGCTTGTCCTCTTCTGCTTACCTGCATTTCGTGTGTGTAACGCAACAGACAGCACCCTGACAGCGTAATCTGTGGCTTCTCAGGTTCTTATTTACATACTGAAAAACTCACCCCTTTAAGTGAACACTCATGTGAACTGCAGTCCGTTCGTGTTATTCGGCAGCCACCACCACTGTCTGGTTGTCGAACATTTTCATCACCGCAGGAGGAAGACCCACGCCACTAGCAGTCTTTCCTGGTTTCCCGCCATTAGCCCTGTGCAACTACTAATCTCTGCTTGTCTGTGGAGTTGCCTATCCTGAGCGTTTCCTTTCAGTTAGCACAACGTTTTCAAGTTGTTCATTAGTGTTGCAGGAAGTAGCGGAAAGTCGTTCAGTTTTTGTAGCTGAAGAATATTGAATTATATGGAAATAATATGATTCATTTAACCTTTGTTCAAACTGATAGACATTGTTATCATTTTGTTGTTGTTGTTGTTGTTAGACACAGTCTTGCTGTATAGTCAGTCAGGTTGGCTTCAAACTTGTGATTCTCCTGCCTTAGCCCCCTGAGGGCTGGGGTTGTAGATGCTGGCTACCACAACTGGCTAGTTTCTACAAGCACATGTTGTCAGAATTCCTTCATGAAATTGATTGAAGTTAATTGAAAGGTTTTTAAAAACAATACTTTCTACTTATTGTGCTGGCTAGTTTTATGTCAATTTGACACAAGCTAAAGTCATCAGAGAGGAGGGCGCCTCAATTGAAAAAATGTTTCCCTAAGATCCAGAGGGAAAAGTGTTTTCTTAAAGAGTGATCACTGGGGAGGGACTAGTCTCTTGTGGGTGGCATCACCCCTGGGCTGGTGGTTCTGGGTTCTAGAAGAAATCAGGCTGATCAAGCCAGGGGAAACAAGCCATAAGCAGCACCCCTCCATGACCTCTGTATCAGCTCCTGCCTCCAGGTTCCTGTCCTGCAAGAGTTTCTGCCCTCACTACTTTTGATGATGAACTGCTACATGGAACTGTGAGTGGAAAAACCTTTTTTCTCCCCAAGTTGCTTTTTGTCATGGTGTTTCATCATAGCAATAGTAATCCTAACTAAGACATTATTCAAAATATTTTATAAATCTATTTTTATCAAGTTGAGAAAATACTTTTCTAACTCTAGTGTGTTGGTTTTTTCTTTTACAAAAATAATTGACATATAATATATATTTATGGAGTATAATGTGATATTTAATATATATTCATGGTAAGATTATATCAAATAAATTAATATACTTTCCTCCTTGTTGCTCATCATTTTGTGGTGAAAAATGATGACAATCACTGTTACAGACACATTGAAATATATAAAATATTATTACTAACTGCGGTCACCATGCTGTGAAATAGACCTTGAAACTAACTCCTGTCTGATAGAATCTACTTCAATTGGCGAGAATATTCCTTTCCCCCATCCCACTCTCCCCTGTCCCAACCCTCTGGTGAACATTGGTCTATTCTCTGCTTTTGAGTAGGGCATCTTAGATTCCACATATAAATGAGGTCCTATGATGTTTGCCTTTCTGATCTTGCGTAAACCACTTAGCACAGTGATCCCCAAGTTCAACTATGCTTCTGAATATGATAGAATGTCCTTTGTTTTAAATGTTATATACTGTTGAGGTGTGTGTATTTGTGTTTGTGTGGGACATTTTTCTTATCTATTAATCTGGGGTGGGGGCTAATTTCTAACATATATAAAGATCTCAAACTATCAAATAACAACCTAAGTAAAGACGATGGAAAGGATTAGAATGGATATTTTTAAAAAGAGGAAACATGAATGGCTAATAGGTAAAATGGGAAAAGAAAGCTTTACATTTTTAATCAACAAAGAAATACAAGTTATAATCACAATGTGAAATAACACCACACATGTTAAAGTGCCTGTAACAATGATAAGAGTTAGTGAAGCTGTGCAGAGATGTTAACGCTGATCGACTAGGGACAGAATTGTGTATGGAATATTATGTGGAAGACGGAACAGACATTTTAAATTAACATATAAGAATTTTTTATTATATGACTTAGCTTTCTACTCCTGGGCATATCCAATGTAAGAGTTATCTCTTCTTCTTTATGAAAAGTCGTTGGATTTTTTTTTTTTCAAGTAGCTTCTGTGTCAAGATAATCCTATGCTTGTTGTGTTAACATGGTATATTTCATTGATTGACATTTGACAAGTTGAACCAGTTTATATTACTTAGAAACATCCCCCCTCATCATCAAACATAATTTTATTATGCTATTGAACTCAGTTTGCAAATAGTTTGTTGAGAATTTCAAATCAAAATTATTTTATGGGGGCAATGATAATAATATTTTATGTATTTCAAAGCTTGTGTAACAGTAGATTGTCAGCAGTCTCAGCACAAAAAAGATAAACAGCAATCTGGGAAGGGGATGAGTATATTAATTTACTTGATCCAATCTTTCCCTGAATATATGTCAAGTAGCAAATACCACATTACACTCCATAAAAATTTGTGCACTTTTCTTTTGATAAGTTACTCTGCCTTTGGTAATAGATTTATACTGGCTTCACAAATTACTTGTGAAGTATTTCCTCTTTTCTTTTCTACATAAGAATTCATGAGGGTCAGTGCTAAATTTTCTGTGTAGAATATACAAGTCAGGGTGTTTTGCGGAGAAATGGGAATTTTTAAATAGTTAATTCAATCTCTTGATTTGTTTTAGGCCCACCTCAACTTTTATTTTTCCCTGAGATATTTAGGAAAGCTGCATTTTCTCAGAAATTTGTCTGCTTCATTTAAGCTGTCTAATTTGTTGCCATAAGGCTATTATTCTATTTCCTGTAGTCCTTATTAGTTCCCTAAGATTGATAGCAAAGTCCCCAGTTCTGTCCTAACCTCATAATTTGAGACTTTCTTCTCCTTTTCCTGCCTGGCCATCCTGGTTGAGGTTTAGGATGTTTGTTCATCTTTGTATAATGCACAGAATTATGATTTTATTGATTTCCCCCCCACCCCACCCCTTCCCCAATTTTTCTGTTAGCCTTCATTTCTGTTCTGTTATTATTATTATTTTTTGGTCTGGTTTTAATTTGTTCTTCATTTTCTAATTTCCTGATGTGGAAGTTTAAGTTACTAACCTGTAGTTTTTCTCTTCAAGATGGTACTTAGAAATACACTTTTCCTTTTGCACGTGGCCTTCATTCATCTCACACATGGAGACATGCTGTATTTTTGTTTTCATTCATCTCAATGAATTATGTAATTTCAATATGATTTCATATTACTCTCAAAGGCCCATGTAGGCTTTAACAAAAAAACCTACTTTATGTGGGTTCCTTAATTCCTCTACCTCCCTTCTAACCCACTGACCCTAGGTAGGGGAGAAAGAAGGGGTGTGGTTCCCTTTGGCCACTTCCTGCTGTTTAAGGTCCTTGGATTCTTTGGGGGCCAATACCAATCTCTGTCTTTCTGGTATTCCACCAGCAACAGCAAATATAGCATTAGCCTTGTCTTCTTAGGACGGTCTCCCCCAAGTGTTCTCCTCGCAGCCCTCCTTCTCAACGTGCAACTTTTCTAATTGTTCAGTAATTAAAAAAAAAAAAATAGAACCCCCCCCATGTATAAGGTAGGTATGTATAAGGTAGCAGAGGAGAGAACCCTGCAGCACAGTTGTTACTTTGCTGACACCCCTCAAATCCTGCAGTTTCCTCTACAGCACGCCCCATTTCCAAGTAACAACACATTGGCAGTTAGAGCTTCAACTTATGGGTTAGGGATGCCAATAAGCTTTCAGCTCATTATAGCATCTTTGCTGGGAAGCAATTCACACACCTCATGCATTGTCCATAATTGATCTGAAATGCAAATAAAAAACAAGGTGAGCTACATGGATACTTTGGGACGAAACTGCAAGCCATTGAGGTACGAGCATACTGCCAGATTAGGAAGCAATGGGAAGTTTGGTATAAATAGAAATGGAAAGAAAGAGCTAGTAGGCAAGAGGAGGGCTCTGACAAGCCTGGGTGCCTTAGGGTAGCATAGCTGTGATGATTAGAGCTGTCCACTGATTGGCTATAAAATCACTTGGGAGACTTGCCTCCTGGCATGCCTTGGGCGATGGCCTTGATTGTGTTAATTAAGCTGAGAAGACCTACCCACTGTGAGTGGCACCATTCTCTAGGCTAGAATGCTTTAAAAGGAGAAAGTGAAATGCTCCGAGACTTCCCACCAAATGGAATGTACCTTTGAGCCATCAGTTGAAATAACCCCATTTCCTTCTGAGCTGTTTTTGTCAGGGCATTCTACAGTAGCCACAGGACTATAAGGACTACAGTTGCCCATGTTACAAACTTTCATTCTATCTGTAGAGTCAGAATCACTGAAGAGTTTAGGCAGAGTAAAACCAACCAAGGCTTATAAAGGATCACTTGGGGTTTTGATGGAAAATACAACCAAGAGTGACAAGGGAGGAAATCAGAGAGATGGGTTAAGAAACTAGTGTTTCACGCAAACTTGTTTGGAAGGTGGTTCTAGAAAGGGCAGGGAAAAGGCCGAACTCCTGAAGTTTCGCTGGTGAAATGGAAATCAAACAGGGAAGTGACATCTCTTCTTTTGATTTTGATTGCTTAGAGACTTTATAGGGTCAGTTTAAGATTTATACTGAAGCAAACACTCAAGTATTTATCATTAAGATTAAGAAAAATATGCTGGCCTTTATGTTGGCTTGTTTGATTACATTCTTTCCTTTCTCCTCCCATATGTAACCAGGACCCCTCCTCTTTTTTTTTTTTTTTTTTTTTTTTTTTTCTCATTCTCTTGTGCTTCTCTATACATTGAAGTGTGACGTATTTGGCCCTGTACAATACAGTGCCTCGTTTTGTGAAATATCAGTTGAGGAGATAAGGGAAAGTCTCATATTGTTTCTGTGACTAGATGCTTCGTTCCAGAAGATTCATGACCCAGAATGATGAGGCCACAATCTGCTTTTTACTTCCTGCATGTTTACAAGAAAACTGGACAGGTCATCAGGAAAGACCTTGAGCAAGCTTGGAGTCAGGCTGACTACGCTGTAGGCTCGGCTCTTCTGTTAAGCAGGGAATGGTAAAGGAATGGCTCACAGGATGATGATGTAACAGTCATCTTATGTTCCTGTTGCTCCTACTACAAGCAACTCTTGCGGCCATGCCTTCCCAGCCATTGTGGACTGTGCAAGTTCAAATTGTGTGCACTCCATCCTGAACTTGTTCCTTTTAGGCATTTTCTCTTAAAGAGATGAGAAAAGCAATACATTCAAGCTGTCACAGTGAGGTCTCCCTTTGCTATGCTGTTTGGGAGTTCCTATGTTTGTATTCCATTGTACACATTTAGTGGGTGTGAATTTTCCATTATTACTCCATTCTATAGTAAAAATCACTTGGGTTAGGCACATACTTCTCCCCTTTGATGATCTTTGTTCCTTTATCTTCATCTTTCTATCTGGAACCATCTTCTCTTTGCCTGAAGAAATTTCTTTAGAAATCTTTTGGTGCATGTCTACTGGAAACGTAAACTCTTACATACTCACTATTGTTTTTAATACATCTGTATTTTTTTGTTGGTTTGTTTGTTTTTCTATATGTATTCATTATTGTTTTTAATATTATTATATTATTTTTCTCTTATTAAAAATGGACTTTTTCATACAATATATTCTGATTATAGTTTCCTCTCCCTCAGTTCCTCCCAGACTCTTCCCGTCTCTCCTCTCATTCGAATACCTACCCGTTCTCTCATTAGGAAAACAAACAGGCATCTAAAAAATAATAATAAAACAAAACAAAACAAAGAAACCAGAATAGGACAAACAAAACAAAAAGCAAATAGAAGAAAAAGAATCTAAGAAAAAGCATGAGAAACAAATATAGAAGCAGAGACATACATATACCTCTCACAGAAAACCATAAAAACACAAAACTGGAAACAGAAAGGACCTGGAAGGGTTGGGGAAAGCTACATTTTTGAGACAAAGAACCTTCAAAATGCTACAGTGTTTGTTTTGTGTTGCCCTCTACTGCTGGGCATTGAGCTAGCCCTTAATTTTTCATTTGTAAGCAGTTATCAATTGGAGATGGTTTCTGGATAAAGAATGCATGTCCTGTGCATGATGTCACAGTCTCAGTAAGTTCATTTGTGCATTGATCATGCTGTGTTCAGAAGGCCTTGCTACCTTGCTGTCCTCTATCCTTTATGGCGCTTTCATTTTATCTGCACCTTATTCCCAAGGGTTGTCTGAACACAGAGTGGGAAGAGGGATGTGATGGAGACATTCCATGCAGGGCTGATTATTTTAAGGTATCTCATTCTCTGCACATTGTCTCACTGTGGTTTTACATGGAGGCTTACATTTTTTTCAATTTCTGCATGTTGAGCCATCCCTGCATTTCTGGGATGAAGGCTTCTTGATCCTAGACAATGATCATCTTGATAAGTTATTTGATTCAACTGGCAAGTGTCTCATTGAGAAATTTTGAGCAGTGTTCATAAGGGAAATTGATTGGTAATTCTCTTTCTTTGTTGGATCTTTATGTGGTTTGGGTATCAGGGTAACCATGGCCCCATAAAAAGAATTAAGCCATGTTTCTTCTGTTTCTATTTTGTGGAATAACTTGAAGAGTATTGATGTCAACTCTTCTTTGAAAATCTGGTAGAATCCTGCACTAAAACCATCTGGCCTTATGCCATTTCTGGTTGATAGATTTAATTACTGTTTCTATTTCTGTAGAGGCTATAGGTCTTCTTAAATTGCTTATCTGATCTCAATTTAACTTTGGTAGATGGTATATATCAAGAGAATTATCCTTTTCTTTTAAATCATCCAATTTGGTAGATTAAAAAGTTTGGTTTTTTAAAAAAATATTTTCTTATGATTCTCTGGATTTCCTTGTTGTCTGTTGTTATGTCTCCCCCTTTCATCTTTAGTTTTGTTAATTTGCATCTTCTCTCTGTCATTTCATTAATTTGGCTAAGAGTTTGTCAATCTTATGGATTCTCTCAAAGAAACAAGTCTTTGTTTCTTTGAATCTTTGTATTTATTATTTTCATTTATTTCTGTTTCACTAATTTCTGTCCCGAGTTTGATTATTTCTTGATGTCTACTCTCTTTGGGTGTGATTTCTTCTTTTTCTTATAGAACTTTTAGGTGTGCCATTAAGTTACCAGTGCAAGACTTCTCCTATATAAGTAGGTGCTTTAGTGCTCTGTACTTGCCTCTTAGACATCTTCATCGGTCCCATAAGTTCCATAGGTTGTGTTTTCATTTTCATCCAGTAGTGAATGGTGCAGTTTCCGTGATCTTGCAAGCTTTCTGTTGATTTTGTTGTTGATATCCAGATTCAACCCATGGTGATCAGATAGAATACAGGAGGTTATTTCAGCTTTTTCTATCTGTTGAGACTTGCTTTGTGTCCAAGTATGTGGTCAACTTTGGAGAATGTTTCATGTGTTGCTGAGGAGAAAGTATATATATTTTATGTTTGAATTTAATATTTTGAACATATCTGTTTGGTTCATTCAGTTTATGGCATCATTTAGCTTCCACATTTCTTTTTAATTTTGTTTTGTTGACCTGTCTATTGGTGAGTGTTCCATATTGAAGTCACTCACTATCTCTATGTGGGGGTCAATATTTTATTTAAGCTATTGTAGTGTTTTCTTAGGTGCCTTTGTGTTTGGTAAATAGTCACTTAGAATTGCAATATCCCTTGGTGTTTTTATTGTTTGTTTGTTTTTATGATGAGTATTTATTCCCTGTCTCCTATGCATGGCTTTGATTTGAAGTGTATTTTGTCACATATTAAAATGGCCACATGGGCTTCTTCTTGGTTTCATTTGCTTGGAATATTTTTCCATCCTTTTACCCTAAAGTGATGTCTATCCTTGACATTAAGATGTGCTTCTTGGATGCAGCAGAAGGATGGGACCTGTTTATTTTATTTTACTTTATTAATTTATTCTTGTTACATCTCAATTGTTATCCCATCCCTTGTATCCTCCCATTCCTCCCTCCCTCCCATTTTCCCCTTATTCCCCTCCCCTATGACTCTGACTGAGGGGGACTTCCTCCCCCTGTATATGCTTATAGGGTATCAAATCTCTTCCTGGTAGCCTGCTATCCTTCCTCTGAGTGCCACCAGGTCTCCCCAGCCAGGGGCCATGGTCAAATATGAGGCACCAGAGTACAGGGACCTGTTTTTTTAACCCATACTGTTAGTCTGTGTCTTTTGAGGGGAACTGAGATCATTGATGCTGAGCAATAGCAGTGAGCAATGTTTGTTGTTTCCCATTGTTTTGGTGTGGTGGTACTGGTTTTCCACCTTTTTGATTTGCTGGTATGAGATTATTTATTTTTTTGTGTTTTCTTTGGTGTGCTTAGCATCTTCTGTTTGAAATTTTCTTTCCAGGGCTTCCTGTAGAATTGGATTTATAGATAGATGAATTTGATTCTATCTAGAATGTCTTTATCTATGTTGATTGAAAGTTTTGCTGGGTGTAGTAGTGTGTGGTGACATCTGTGGTCTCTTACAACATATCTGTCCAGGCCCTTCTGGCTTTTAAAATCTCTATTGAAAAGTTTGGTATTATTATTCTAATAGTTCTGCTTTTATATGTTACTTGATCTTTGCAGCTTTTAATATTTTGACTTTGTTCTGTACATTTAATGTTTTGATTATTTTATGACATGGGAAATTTATTTTTTGGCTTAGTCTACTTGGAATTCTATATTTTTCTTGTACCTTCTTAGAGACCCCTTTCTTTAGATTAGAGAAAATTTCTTCCATGATTTTGTGAAATATTTTCTGTGCCTTTGACCTGGATTTCTTCTTCTTTTTCTGTTTCTATTATTTGTAGATTTAGTCTTTTCATAGTGTTCCAGATTTCCAGGATGTTTTGTGCCTGGATTTTTAAAATATTTAATGTTTTCTTTGACTGAGGTATCCACTTATTCTATCTTGTCTTCAATGGCTGAGATTATCTCTCCCATCTCTTATATTTTGTTGGTGAAGCTTGTGTCTGAAGGCCTGTTCTAGTTTTTATATTTTTCATTTCCAGTTTTGTCTCTGGATTTATTTAGTGATTCTATTTTCACTTTCACATATTGATCTGTTTTCTTCATTCTATTTTAGTGTTTGTTTCTGTTTTCATGGATTTCATTAATAGATTTAGTCATATTCTCTTTATGTCTTTGAGCATATTTATAATAGGTATTTTGAAGTCCTTATCGTGTGCTTCAGCTACATTGTATTTCTCAGGTCCTTCTGTAGTAGCATTGCTTGACTCTACTAGAGACATATTGCTCTGGCTGTTATTGGTTGCATTTTGCACTAGCATGTATGTGTCTGGGATCGTGATGATTGTTACTCTAAGTGTTGGTGTCTGATCTTGTCTTTGTTGGGTGGGTGTTATGTTCTTTGTTTTCTGTTGTCCTTTCTGGATCTTAGGAGAATTGGGGTGGCTGTGATTTGTATGGTAATGAGTGCTTCTGAGACCCTGCTATGTCTGGCCCCAGAGATCCAGGGTAGAAAGTGTTTCTAGGTATTGGGTGCTGACATAAAAAAATGGGGATGGGCTAGAATGAGGAAGATGGTGCTGAGAGGGTCCACAAAAAGGAAGCAATCTGGGTATACCAAGAGCATCTGCCTAGTCCCTTGAGAATGGGGGCAGAGAGGAAGGAGCGGCCAGTAGGTGGCCTGGTATAAAGCGGATTAAGACTCAGGAATTGGAAGTAGAGTACAGGAAGGAGACTGAAGATTGTCTATCTATCTCATTGGCTATTGGGTTTCCAGGGAGTCAATACATCTGTATTTTACAATTCTTCTAAACTAAGGAGTAACAGCCACAATTGTGCTTTTAAGTTTAGAAGTGTGTTAACTTTCCCTTTTCTTATATGTAGTTTTCTATCTATCTATCTATCTATCTATCTATCTATCTATCTATCTATTATGTATGTATGTATGTATGTATCTATCTATCTATCTGTCTATCTATCTATCTATCTATCTATCTATGCCTAGTCATATTTGCCCTCAAATCTTATGACTTTCTCAGTTTGTTCATGTTTAGTCACCTGGCTCTATGGATACTGCAAAGTTTTTGCCCCAATTCTCTAAGCTTTAACTGACTTGCTTGGCCTCACACCTGCCTCCCCAGTATCTGTGCTTTCTTGGCCTTGCCTTTTTCTTTTCTTGTGACTCTTTTCCCCCATAGTCTCCCCTTCAGCAGCCATGCATTATTCATTTTGGTTAGTCTCATGGGTCTGACTTGATACCTCAATTCTCTTTAATCTAAGTTGTGTTGACACTCTGGATAAGTGTCCCTCCATGGAACTTTTAGGACAGTTTCTTTGTGTGCAGAATTCTGGGCCTTAGTTAGACAAGTTCAGATTCCGGGGGAGATAGATGGAGAGGTGGCTTAGTGGTTAGGAGAACTTCTACACTTGTAGAAGATCTGGGTTTAGTTCCAGCACCCCATGGTGCCTTATAGCTACCTGTAACTCCAGTTCCAATAGATCTGATACTCCAGGCACATGAACAGTACACTACACACATGCAATCAAACCACACACACACACACACACACACACACACACACACAAAATAAAATACATAAATCTAAACAAAAGTGCAGACTCTAGTGATGACACACTGAGAAGAAGAAGGGGAAAAAAAAAAAAAAAGGCCAGAGGGTAGAAAGGTAGCTTAATCAGTAAAGTGCTTGCTGCTCCAGCACAAAGACCTGTGTTTGATGCCTAGAACTCACTTTAAAAAACATTAAATGTGGTGGAACATTTGTAATTCTTGAGCTGGGGAGGTGAAGACAGTCAAATGCCTGGGGCTCAGTGTACCGTCAGCCTCCTTGGCCTCTTCCAAGCCAATGAGAGACATGTCTCAGAAGGCAAAACAGATGGACCTTGAGGAATGAGGAATGATACGTGAGTTTGACCGCTGGCTTTCATGTGCACCTGTTCACACATGTGCGCATACACCTGCACACACACACACAACACTGAAAGGGATAGAAAAGATTTCGGGAAGGATGAAGAACTTCCCTACTGGCTCTGGTATTGTCAAGGTAGAAATTTTAAAAACTCAATGACTATCTAAAGGAAAGAAACCAAACTATAAAAATCAGGCATACACAACTAGAACCTTGGTTTGATAGACATTTCATCTGAAATACTCACACCATGTCCTTTTATTATGGATTTAACTAGGTGTTTGATAGTTTTGAGTTCCCATTGAAAATAAATAAAGACACTCAAAGATAATTAGAAATACTTAGATCTTGCAAGTGCATCAATCCATTAGGATTGAGGGGTAAGTTGGTAAAGAGCAAGAAGTATCTTCACATTATTGCAAATGACATAAAATATGGTATAAAGCATACACTATTCACAGTAATGTTACAACAGTCAGCCTTACTATAGATATTTTTGCCTGAACTCTTTAAGAAGAAAGCATGTTATTATAAAAATAGCTTGTATAACAGGTTATGATGTACAATGCGAACTCATTTTAGGGCTTGTATTTTTTCCCTGAATTTTTATAGAACTTATTTTATTGTACTCAATCTCATTTTCCCGGCTGAAATGGGAAGACTAATTCTGACAATGTATAGGGAGAACCAGAAATGAAAGATAACTATCCAAGTGCAAAGAAATAATCAGGCATTTCCTTATTTGCACCAATCTGATGTGAAAATTTGTTCTTTGTCCAAATGTATAAAGAGGATGGCATCTGCATATTGCATTCTGTTCTGATGAGTTACAGGAAGGGATTGTGAAGTTAGCTCTGAATTTTCTTGCATTATGTGTGTAATTGCCCATCTCTCTCTCTCTCTCTCTCTCTCTCTCTCTCTCTCTCTCTCTCTCTCTCTCTCTCTCTCTCTCGCTCTCCTCTCCTCTCTCTCTCTCTCTCTCTCTCTCTCTCTCTCTCTCTCTCTCTCTCTCTCTCTCTCCCTATGTTAGCTGTATTTGTGTAAAGGACTTTGCCAGGATTAAACACTTGCTGCCTGGGCACCATTTCTGAAATTTCATCTGCTAAACTTGTCAGTCACATACACACTGCATGAAGTGATTTTTCTTTCCCTCACCAAAACTATAGCCTGGCCTTGGCTCCTCATCTCCAGAAGCATAAGAAGTAAGCAACCTTGGCACCATTAATTATGAAGATGGAATTGTGGTGGGAAAGGGAGATGGCGATAAGAACTGGAAGGGCAGTGCTGCAAGCCAAAGGGAAGTTGGAGAAAGAGGGTGTTCTTTTAGTCAGGGGAAATTGCTCTCATTTGAGCAACTGGAGATGGTCTGTGCGTTTGTGAAGTGAGTTCTGCAAATGGGAGGCTGACTCTGGGCGCTTTGTGGAATGTGCAGAATGTGTTTGATCAGTTTCCCCACTTAGGGTTGAAGACAGGAGGAACATAGAAAGAATGTGGTCAAAATGGGCTGAAAGGCGCAGCAAAGTCCTAGGGAGTAAATCTTAGTTTGGCTTTAGATTCTCCAGAATATCCCTGTTTAAATCTTTGAAGTTAAAAAAAAAAAGATTCCTTGTAATTTTAATTTTCAGTTTATGAACAGTTCCCAGGATATCCTAGTACGTCTACAAGCATGAGCAGATCCCATGCTGCTCACTTCCTCTGGTACCTCCCAGAGTCAGATACCAGCTCCCAGCGTCATTAGGGAGTACAGAATGGAAAGACGGATAATTATGGTCTTAACGACCTTATTGTATCCCTGACAACCAAGAGATGTTAGGGGGAAAAATTACTCTGAAAAATGAAGGACTGACAGCTTCACTTTTCATTGGAAAAACTTTAGTAGGAGACTATTTATAAACTTGATTGCCTTTATTCTTCCTTTCCTATGGGTTCAAGAATGTCACCAGCATTTCCTTCACAATCTTCCCAGGGAATCCTCCATCCTGAAACTGAGAGATGCAGAGCTGGAGCCTTTTAGTGCATGGGTGGACCATCAGCCCAGGCACTGCCAGGCCTAATCTCGAGTGCTGGGCCAATGCTTGAACGTGTCTTCCTGAGACCCATGTATGAGTACCAGACATTCTTACAGCAAGCAGAGGTCAGTGACATGCCTAGCACTCTTATTCCTACAGAATATTTCAGTAGGGATCATTTTCTGTCGAACATTGGAGACATGAAGTTTTCACCTATCTCTTGCTGGCACTGGTAAAGTCATTCACTCCCTCCCCAGGGAGCTAGCCTCACTTTATCTGTGGATCATAATGGGGTTGTTCTTAGGCTCAAAAGAGATAATATGAAAGGTGAAGTAATAAACAAATATGGAACCTTGGACATCGTTATCATGCTAGACGGTGCAACATACAGGCAGTCTGCAAGGCAAATGTGTACTCAGTGTGCTGTAAGTTTGCCCAGTGAAAAAGGACTTGAAAAGGAGAATTTTACAAATGATGAAACTGAACCTCAGAGCGAGCCAGTGACTTACCTGGTTATTACAACTTATTTGTCTCAATGTCTTGTGTCGTATCTCTGTGACCTTGAGTCCTGCTAGCTTTCTCATTTTGTTGTATATTTTTTATTAAATAATATTTTTCTTTATTCTTTCAGAATAAAGAAATTTGGCCATATTCATGTGCCTCCACAAACTCCTCCCAAAATAAAGTCCAGTTTGTGTTGGCTAACAATTTCTGGGCATGAGGCCTGCTCTGGAGTGTGGGTAATATACTAAGTGTCTCTCCACTGAAGACAGCTTTGACAGCAGCAACCAGATGTCAATAGGTCTTAAGGTAGGGCGTGGCTTCCTGCTAGCTTCCCTCCTTCATACTGATGTTTTGTGTGGCTTGTGTAGGTCTTGAGCATCTACCCTGTGGTGTCTAGAAATCATTGTTTCCTTGGTGTTATCCTGCCCCCACTTTCATACCTGTGAGGTTAGAGGTGTGATAGCCAGCCAGCCAATTAAGGCTGAGCACTCAAAAGTCTCTCATTCTTTGCATGTTGCCTAGTTATTGGCTTCTGAATTAGTATCAGCTAGCAGTGCACTTGTATTTGTTACTTTTCTATTGCTGTGAGAAAGTACTGTGACCAAGGCAATTTATAGAAGAAAGATTCATTTGAACTTGTGACTCCAGAGAAATAAGCTTCTTCTTCTTCTTCTTCTTCTTCTTCTTCTTCTTCTTCTTCTTCTTCTTCTTCTTCTTCTTCTTCTTCTTCTTCTTCTTCTTCTCTTCCTCCTCCTCTTCCTCCACCTGCTCCTCCTCCTCCACCATCATCATCATTCTCACTGTGGGGAAATATGGCACCTAGCAGCCATGGTGGCAGGAACAGCTGAGAACTCACATCTTCAATCGTAATCAGGAAGCAGAGAGAGCAAATTGGGAATGGTATGTGCTTTGAAACAGCAAAGCCTACCCATAATAACATACTTCTTAGAGCAAGGCTCCTAAAACACTTAAATATTGCCACCCACCCGGGACCAAGTAGTCAAATACCTGAACCTATGGGGGGGGGAACATCCTCCTTCCAACCACCATAGCACTGATCTGTGCATACAACAATATAACATTAGATGCCATTTTATTGCTATATCTACTTGAAAAGATAATGGTAGTAGGTTTTTCTGTGGGCGCACTGGAGAGTCAATTCACAGATTCTTGGCCTCATTGACAATGTCAGGAATGGGTTTGATCTTGTATTTTGAGCCTTAAATCCAATGAAGTTGTAGTTGGTTACTCCCATCATATTTGTACCACTATTGACCAGTGGGTGTGTATTGCCAGGCAGACTGTTACTGTAGCTTGCAGGATGAGACGGATGATTATTTTTCTCCTCTGGTTGCATGTACAGCATCTTCTGGACTGTGAATGCCACTCAGTAAGAATGAAACTTCCAGCTGAGTACCAGATACATTTCTCCAGATGAGGTCACATTAACGGGCACTAAGGGTAGAGTGTGGTGTCTTTGGGGTCCTCTGGTCTCTCTTCCCAAGATGTATGTATGAGTAAGATCATATGGTCTTACTCTGCTGGGATTCATCTCAATGTTTATTGATTAACTATCCAGCACTCCCTCTCTTGCTGTCGCTATTGCCAACAAGACTTTTTCAGAGGTAGAGCCTTTCTATCAAGTTTTGGAGGTTGATCAATAGCATTTTCTATAACCTATAGTGGCTTTTAAAAAGGGGTGGTGGGGGACTCTGGAAACTATTGGTTGCTATCCTACTTTGGTCTGTCTTATTGCCTTTCTCAGCCATTACCTAAGAGCTGAATGATGTCTTAGGTATAGAATTGAATCAGACTGGTAGTAACTATAGATAATTAGAAAAATATATCTATGATTTTTATTTTTCATTTTTTTATTTTATTAATTTATTCATATTACATCTCAATGGTTATCCCATCCCTTGTATCCTCCCATTCCTCCCTCCCTCCCATATTCCCCTTATTCCCCTCCCCTATGACTGTTCCGGAAGGGGATTTCCTCCCCCTGTATATGCTTGTAGGGTATCAAGTCACTTCTTGGTAGCCTGCTATCCTTCCTCTGAATGCCACCAGGTTTCCCCATTCAGGGGACATGGTCAAAGATGGGGCCCCAGAGTTCGTGTGAAAGTCAGACCCCACTCTTCACTCAGCTGTGGAGAATGTCCTGCCCATTGTCTAGATCTGGGTAGGGGTTTGAAGATTACTGCATGTATTGTCCTTGGCTGGTGCCATAGTTTGAGCAGGATCCCTGGGCACAGATCTGCCCATCATAATGTTCTTCTTGTAGGTTTCTAGGACCCTCTGGATCCTTCCATTTTGTCATTCTCCCATGCTTCTCTCACCTAGAGTCTCAATAGGATGTCCTCCCCTCTGTCCCAGTTTCCTGGTAAGTGAAGACTTTCATGGGACATGCCCCTTGGGCTAGTATGCAGATAAAAGTGAGTATATACCATTTGACTCTTTCTGCTTCTGGGTGAACTCACTCATTATGATCATTTTTGGTTCAATCCATTCGTCCACAAATTTTGGGAATTCCTTGTTTTTACTAGCTGAGTAGTATTCCATAGTGTATATGTACCACAGTTACTTTATCCATTCTTCTACTGAGGGGACACTTAGGCTGTTTCCATCTTCTGGCTATTATGAATAAGGCTGCTATGAACATGGTTGAGCAAATTTTCTTGTTGTGTGCTGGAGCATCTTCTGGGTATATTCCAAGGAGTGGAATAGCTGGGTCTTGAGGAAGCCCTATTCCCATTTTTCTGAGATAGCACCAGATAGATTTCCAAAGTGACTGTACTAGTTTGCATTCCCACCAGCAATGAAGGAGTGTTCCTCTCTCCCCACATCCTCGCCAGCATGTGGTGTCTCTTGAATTTTTGATCTTAGCCATTCTGATGGGTTGTTTTGATTTGCATTTCCCTGATGACTAAGGAGGTTGAGCATTTCTTTAAGTGTTTCTCAGCCATTTGATATTTCTCTGTTGAGAATTCTGTTTAGTTCTGAGGCCCATTTCTCAATTGGGTTATTTGGTTTAATTTCTTGAATTCTTTATATATGACCATATGTGTGTGAATTTATACATGGGTCTTCAATTCGATTCCACTGATCAACCAGCCTGTTGCTGTGCCACTACCATGCTGTTTTAATTACTGTTGCTTTATAGTACAGCTTGAGATCAGGTATGGAGATTCCTCCGGAGGATCTTTTATTGTACAAGATTGTTTTAGCTATTCTGGGTTTTTTGTTTTTCCATATGAAGTTCAGAATTGAACTTTCAATGTCTTTAAAAAATTGTGTAGGTATTTTGATACGGATTGCATTGAATCTGTAGATTGCTTTTGGTAAGATGGCCATTTTTTCTATGTTAATTCTCTTGATCCATGAGCAAGGAAGATCATTCAATCTTCTCATGTCTTCTTCAATCTCTTTCTTCAGAGTTTTGAAATTTTTTTCAAACAAGTCCTTCTCTCGCTTGGTTAGAGTAACTCCTAAATATTTTATATTGCTTGTGGCTAATGTGAAGGGTGTGGTTTTCCTAATTTCTTCCTCTGCAAGCTTGTCATTTGTGTATAGCAAGGTTACTGACTTTTTTGAGTTAATTCTGTATCTAGCCAATTTGCTGAAGGTGTTTATCAGCTGTAGGAGTTCTCTGGTGGAATTTTGGGGGTCACTTATGTACACTATCATATCATCTGCAAATAGGGATAATTTGACTTCCTCCTTTCCCATTTGGATCCCCTTGATCTCCTTTTGTTCTCTTATTGCTCTGGCTAGAACTTCGAGTACTATATTGAAGAGATATGGAGAGAGTGGGCAGCCTTGCCTTGTTCCTGATTTTAGAGGAATTTCCTTTTGTATCTCACCATTTAATTTGATTTTGGCTATTGGCTTGCTGTATATAGCCTTTATTATGTTGAGGTATGTGACTTGTATCCCTGATCTCTCCAAAACTTTAAACATGAATGGGTGTTGGATTTTATCAAATGCTTCCTCTGCATCTCGGGAGATGATCATGTGGTTTTTTATTTTCAGTTTGTTTATATGGTGGATTACATTGATGGATTTCCATATATTAAACCATCCCTGCACGCCTGGAATGAAGCCTACCTGGTCATGGTGAATGATATCTTTGATGTGTTCTTGTAATCGTTTTGCAAGTATTTTATTGAGTATTTTTGTATCAATGTTCACAAGAGAAATTGGTCTGAAATTCTCTTTCTTTGTTGGGTCTTTGTACGGTTTAGGTATCAATGTGACTATGGCCTTCTAGAATGAATTTGGTAATCTTCCATCCATTTCTATCTTTTTGAGTAGCTTGGAGCATATCAATATTAGCATATCCTTGAAGTTCTGGTAGAATTCTGGCCTGAAACCATCTGGCCCTGGACTCTTTTTGGTTGGGAGACTATCAATGACTGTTTCTATTTCTATAGAGGAAATGGGACTATTTAGCTTGCTTATCTGTTCTTCACTCCATTTTCGCAAATGGAATTGATCAAGAAAATCGTCCATTTCCCTTAGATTTTCAAATTTTGTGGCATATATGCCCTCAAAGTAGGATCTTATGATTCTTTGTATTTCTTCAGTGTCTGTTGTTATGTCTCCCTTTTCATTTCTGATGTTGTTGATTTGGATGCTGTCTCTCTGCCTTTTAGTTAGTTTGGTTAACAGTGGCTTATGTATCTTGTTGATTTTCCCAAAGAAGCAGCTCTTGGTTTTGTTGGTTCTTTGGACTGTTTTCTTTGTTTCTATTTTATTAATTTCAGCCATGAGTTTGATTATTTCCAGACATCTACTCCTCTTGGGTGTTTCTGCTTCTTTTTTTCTAGGGCTTCCAGTTGTGTTCTTAAGTTGCGTATGTGGGATGTTTCCAATTTCTTTTTAAAGGCATTTAGTGCTATGAGTTTTCCTCTTAGCACTGCTTTCAATGTATCCCACAAATTTGGGTATGTTGTTTCTTCATTTTCCTTGAATTTCAGGAAGTCCTTAATTTCTTTTTTTATTTCTTCCCTGACCCAGGTGTCATTAAGCAGAGAGTTGTTTAGTTTCCGTGTGTGTGTGTGTGTGTGTGTGTGTGTGTGTGTGTAGGCTTTTTGTTATTTCTGTTGTTGTTGAGTTTCAGCCTAACACCATTGTGATCTGATATGATACAAGGTATTATTTCAATCCTCTTGTATCAAGTGATCTTAACTGCTGAGCTATCTTGCAGATCTATTACTTACTTTGTTTATGTGTATGTCTATATATCTCTTTTTGTGATGTATGTTCATATGTGTATAGATGCATTTGTTTGTAACTACAGTGAGACTAGATTAGAGTACCGGATGTCCTCCCTTTGTCATTCTCCACCTATTCCTTTGAGGTAGAGTCTCTCCCTGAACTCAGGGGCTATATTTTTATCAGCTAGGTTTCAAGCCAGCAAGTTCCAGGGTCCTCTGTTTCTACTGCCTTTGGAGCTGTTGTTTCCAGCATGCACAGAATGCTGGCTTGTGGAGGTATTTCACACTTTGTGGATCTGCTTCTTTTTTTTTTTTTTTTTTTTAATTCCTCTGCTTTTAGAGAACTATATTAAACACAAACAGAAAGAAAGCCAATTAGATATAAGTTATTATGTCAATTTAAAGAATTTGTGAAACATTCCCAGAGTGCCCTGAGACTGACCTAATTTAGTTTTGAAGAATAAATTACTCTTTCATTATTAGTTAAATGTCTGATAACTCTTTATTCACAAAGTTTTTGTTGTTTTTTGTTTTTTTTTCTAGACAGGGTTTCTCTGTGTAGCCTTGGCTGTCCTGGACTCACTTTGTAGACCAGGCTGGCCTCAAACTCACAGAGATCCACCTGCTTTTGCCTCTCTGAGTGCTGGGATACTGGCAAGTGATACCACACCCAGCTTATTTACAAGTTTTTAAATAATAATGCTTTAACAGAAGTGAATATCTTGCTATAATTGTGAAATGTATTTTTAGAATTGAAAAATTACTATCATAGAATATTTGGGAAGACAAAAATTATTTGAAAAATTTCCAGTTTCTTTCTAGTTAAAAATAACTATGGGCATAAAATCTACTCAACCATAAAATGTTGGTTATTTAAAATATTACTGTAACATAAGAAGCGATTAGCAGAAAGATAAAATGTAAAATTTGTCAGTGCAATAATTTAAGATTAATCAGAGCCAGGACTGTATGCTATTTCCTTAACTTTCACCTTGTGGGGTGAATTTCCTTGGGAGGATTTGGAGAAGAATCAGGAAAGCATCACAAGATCATTTGTGCTCAGACTAGAAGTCAAATAGGAACAAAATGTGCAGGAGCACCTTGTTGCAATTAGGTTTGTCCTAAGTGCAGCATAGCCAGGTTTACTGATGCAAATTCAGTAATTCATCATATTTTGGCATTGGCACTTGATCATGGAGAGACTTTAGCAGGTGGTAAGGATCGTTTCTTGATTTTCTTCGAACTATACTTAGGCAAATGGCTTTTTGTTACTTGATTCAATATTCATGTGGGATTGGAAAATAGATACAATAAGGGAAATAAGGAGGCAGAAAATATTCAGTGTAATTGAAGAGATATTATAATGTTTGTCCAAAGGAAAATCAGTGCTTGACTCACTCAAACATCGTTAGGGTTCTTTTTTTTTTTTAATGATTTATTGATTTCTGTTTTAATGTGTGTTGGTGTTTTGCCTGCATGCCTGTCTGTGTGTGAGGGTGACAGATCACCTTGGAGCTGGATTACAGACAGTTGTGAGCTGCCATGTGGGTGCTGGGAATTGAACTTGGGTCCCCTTGAGGAGCAGCCAGTGCTCTTAGTTGCTGAGCCATCTCTCCAGCCCCAGTTAGGGTTCTTTTAATACTGGCTTGACATAGTAAAAAGAAAACAATCACAATCATCTAAGAAACATGAGGAAAGGGAAGAGAAGGTCAGATCTGCATATAAGACAAAAAGAATCTAGGAACACTTGGGTTTCTTTGTGTAATATGTGAAGAAATGTATACAATAAGACATCAATTACTATCCCAACACCATTCAAAGTGATTTTTGGAAGGATTCAACCATGAAGTGAATTCAGCATGATAACTCCAGTTTGTGTGGCAAGAACAGAAAAACATGAGTCCATAAAGGCACTTAGGGAAAGGGGATCACACCATAGTGAGACTCATAAAATTTTTATGTTCACTAAACTTTTCTAAAAATGTGATAAAACTACGGCTAACCCAGAGTTTTACAAACTTAGCCTGTAACACATGATATCTATGATATCAATGATATCAGGGTCACCCCTTTATGCTGACAATCTTCATCTTTACCTGGACAGCCAGTGTTGGGCTACAACACTCAGCAACTGTGGTGGCAGGGTCTAGATAACACTATCGACTACTCTTTAGTTGAGACTTGGAACCTTAGGAACATAGTTATAGTGTCAAAGGTGCTATCAGCACAACAGTAAGACATAGCCACAGTTTCCTTGGAAATCAGCAGGACCAGATGCTAGAAACAATAAACAGGAACTACCAGTGAAACAGGAGACAATGCCACACACTAAGGACAGCCCAACAGGCCCTGTTTAGGATAAAGGGTTCTACATAGCACTCGGGAGTTGACATTGCTTTTGACAAATGAATTCATACTCACTATCAGACCCACTTGTTCCTTGCTCAACTTTCCAGTCAGATTCAAAGCTCTCTCGTTCTGTTTTAGGCAATCTCCATTCTAATCTTTAGTTGGTGATAGAGGCAATTTTGCAAATAGAATTGACTGTGTCCTACTGCACTTGAATGAGAAATAAAGGCAGCACACATCCATTGTCTGAGGCAGGTATGCAGTCTACAATTATAGTTGAGCATACATTATGATTCCATTCCATGTTGGGTCAGCTTGATGGAAGGTAAAGTAAAAATAAACAACCTGAGGGGGAATAAAAGGAAGTGTAAAGAAAAGAAAAAAAAACCACTCAAAATTGTTTCTGGGAGTGAGGGCCACCCAACTGTCTTAGGCATCATTACATCATCTTAGTTAAGTTTTTCTTATGAAGTTTCAGGCAAAGGTCCTAAGGAAGCTGGAAACAGGTCCATGATGCTGTGTGTTGTCCATACCGGTTATGATGACTTTTGAATGATACACTTAACATTACTAATCTCTATGCCTGAGCATTTCCTCCACTTTTAGAGAACAGAGGTGTCGTGATTTCAGTTCCCAGGAAATGGACTCTTGAGAGTTCTGTGTAGTAGGTGTGTTGGGAAGCATACTTGCAATACCTTTGAGAGGTTAAAAAATCAAAAGACCAAAGAAGAAGAAGAAGAAGAAGAAGAAGAAGAAGAAGAAGAAGAAGAAGAGGAGGAGGAGGAGGAGGAGGAGGAGGAGGAGGAGGAGGAGGAGGAGGAGGAGGAGGAGGAGGAGGAGGAAACACACAAAAAACTGGATTTTGCAGAGTAGCACTGACTTACAATATTTTGAAGAAGACTCTGGATTATTTTCTCTGGGATTTTCTAGAGGCCCTACTTTTGGGGGGTAGGTGCTTTCAGATTGCCTGAGCATGTCAATTCTTACTAAAAGAAACAAACAATTATCTATGCACAAAGAAATGGGGTTTTTTTGTTTTTGTTTTTGTTTTTACAATCACTGTTGGACAGAAAATCAAAAGGCTCAGGGAAGTGAAGTCACGATCTCAAGTCAGATAGCTTTTTAGTGGAGCAACCGTGGCTATTCTCTCTGTGTCCTCACTCCAGACTTCAGCCCTTGCTGTGGGATACAACTCCCCAGGGTGAAGAGAATAGCCCATGGTCTCCCACTGAACACTGACCTAATGGGCATGATAAATGTGCCCATGAGATTCTTTGAAATAAATATATGAATAGCTTTTTGATTGTGAAAAATAAATACTGCAGGGGCTACCCTATTTAAAATATTTATTCTTTTCCTGGAAAATGTTCAAACAACTCTTTTTAGCATTAAAATTTCCCACTTTGTATAACTTCATGATAATCTTAGAGACTTTTCTTGGATGTTATATCAGCTGACCTTTTCTTAAATATAAACCACAAGACCATCTCATTGTATCAAATATTTTTTTCTTGGAGTAATGCATGCCAAAACAATAAACACAGTGAGACTTCTGTAAGTTGCAGAGCTCTTCACCCAGTCCACATAGAAGCTGAGTGGGCTTAGGACAACATGTCTAGAGCCTAAATGTAGAATCTGCGAGTCTGACATGTTATGAAGGTTTGCCTTAAGTTGGTGGTCCAGCCCGCTTCTATGCCTCATCCAGATCTGCATCTCCTATGTCTTCTCTGCAGGCTGCATCCCACTTGGGCTCTGTATCTGATAGGCAGTGTGTTGTTCTTCCTAAGTCAGTGAAGGAACCAAGGCCAGTGTGTATTCAGTGCAAAAGGAATGGCAGAAACTACTGCAAAGAGGGATTGGAACTTTCAGTTCCCATGAGTGCCTATGTACTCTAAGTACTCTTGGAAGGATATTATGGGTTTCCACAGAAAGTATTGTCTATTTTCTTTGGACATATTCTGTTAGTAGTTAACACGATGTGGGCTTGCATACCACACTAGCTGCAGTAACAGAAAATGTTGGTCCTGCCACTTGTGCAAAGCATTAAGCACACATGAGCTTACACCGTAATGCTTCTATAAGTGGTAACTTTTGTTACAGCTATTGGAAGCTTTCTTGATTATTGCTACTTGAAGTGGGTCCAACTCAAACAAAACTTGCTTGGCTTCTTGGGTCAACTATTTCACTTTTGGTGGCAAAAAATAAACTACACAAAAGGGCTGTGTCTATTTTTCTTAACTTTCCTTTCCTTTTTGGTCACTCAGCCAGAATGGAGGTGGTGAGGTACTGGAAAATATTCTCTGCACGTGAGTATATGGACTAGGTAGGAAAGAAAGAGAGGGAGGGAGAGAGGAAGAGTGGGCATAAAAGCAACTGCTTGGTGTATCTGACTGTGTTAAAAAATTGCAAGCATAGCTTGTTAAATAGCCCAAGACTGTTGAGACGAAAGGTCTGGCTTTGGCTGTGTGTAGCTGTTATTTCAATGATGTAAGTTTCACACACTGACTGTTGGGGGATGTTTTTGAGACATTAGTCAGGCTGTGGTATCTCTATGGCAGAAGTAAGAGTCCATATCCTCAAGTAGTTGTCTCACAAAGCACCAGGGGCTGCAGCTCTTGTCTGGTCTGTCTGTTTTCTGGCATGGTTAAGGCAGTGCCACATCTGTTGGGATAATGTCTAAGATGTGCTGATGCCAGTTAGGAAAGTGGACCTTATTACAGTAGAAGAACAAGACGAGAAACAGTGACCAACACCTTCCTGTATAGTTAAGGTCACAAGGAAAGCCTTTTGTCTTAGTTGGGATTTCTATTGCTGTTATTGATCAAAAGTAACTTGGGAAGAATGGGTTTATTTCATTTTACAACTTGTAGTCCATCAGTTAGGAGAGTCAGGGCAGGAACTCAAGGCAAGAATCCAGATGCAGAAACTGTTGGAGAGGCTGTAGAGAAACACTACTTCCTGACCTACCCCCTGGCTTGCTTAGCTTCATTCTTATACCACCTTCGCAGAGATGGAACTACCCACAGTGAGGTGGCCCATTCCATAGTAATCACCAATCAAGCAAATGCCCCACAGGTTTGCCAGTCTAATATGGCATTTTCTCAACTATTGTTTCCTCATCTCAAGTGACTCTAGGTTGTATCAAGTTGAGAAAAACTAGTCAACATACTGTTTCCAGTAGGGCTTAAGATGCAAATAGTTTTATAGGCTATTGCTAAGAACTGAAAATACCAACACTAGGAATCTTATCACTTGACATTGCAATCCTTGTAATGAGAATTGTTATGTCTTAAGTCTTAAGGATCACAGGAAATATTCAAGAATGGATCAGACAATCATTTTCATGCAGCGATGATACAAATCTTAAGAAAAAAGCCACCCATTCCTAACTGGACAATTATTAGCTGGAATTTACCCAAATAGTTAAGTGTTTAAGTGAATGACTATTACAAGAATTGTTTTCTAATTTGTTCATATAGTTAAAGACAGGAACAAACATTGAAAACCAGGAGTTTGTTAAATAGATTATAGAACAAACATCTGATAGAGTCATATTTCAATATTAAGGTGGAATGGAAATGTGTGCGTCTGTGTGTCATGAGTATTCAAATATATATGGGTTGGAAACATTCAAACTCACAGAAAAGTAGGAAAGAAGGGTGCAAAAATATCTGTTGATGACCGGTTTGTCTGTATGTATGTGTGTTTATATGTGAGTATGTGTGCATGTGTGAATGTGTATGAGTATGAAACGTGTGTAAGTGTGTGTGTGTGTGTGTGTGTGTGTGTGTGTGTGATTTCCTCTTCCAAGAGCAGTAGTTTTTCACAATCCCATGAACACCTTAGGAAGATATGAATTTAATTTTATTAATTTATTCATATTACATCTCAGTGGTTATCCCCTCCTTGTATCCTCCCATTCCTCCCTCCCTCCCATTTCCCCCTTACTCCCCTCCCCTATGACTGTGACTGAGGGGGACTTCCTCCGCCTGTATATGCTCATAGGGTATCAAGTCTCTTTTTGGCAACCTGCTGTCCTTCCTCTGAGTGCCACCAGGTCTCCCCCTCCAGGGGATGTGGTCAAATATGAGGCACCAGAGTACGTGTGAAAGTCATATCACACTCTCCACTCAACTGTGGAGAATGTCCTGTCCATTGGCTAGATTTGGGTAGGGGTTTGAAGTTTATGGCCTGTATTGTCCTTGGCTGGTGCCATAGTTTGAGTGGGACCCCTGGGCCCAAATCTGCCTATCATAATGTTCTTCTTGTAGGTTTCTGGGACCCTCTGGATCCTTCAAGTTTGCCATTCTCCCATGCTTCTCTCATCTAGAGTCCCAATAGGATGTCCTCCCCTCTGTCCCAGTTTCCTGGTTAGTGAAGACTTTCATGGGACATGCTCCTTGGGCTAGTATGCAGATAAAAGTGAGTATATACCATTTGACTCTTTCTGCTTCTGGGTGAACTCACTCATTATGATCATTTCTAGTTCAATCCATTTATCCACAAATTTCGGGAATTCCTTGTTTTTAATAGCTGAGTAGTATTCCATAGTGTAAATGTACCACAGTTTCTTTATCCATTCTTCTACTGAGGGACATTTTTCATGATCTGGCTATTATGAACAAGGCTGCTATGAACATGGTTGAGCAAATGTTCTTGTGTGCTGGAGCATCTTCTGGGTATATTCCAAGGAGTGGAATAGCTGGGTCTTGGGGAAGCCCTATTCCCATTTTTCTGAGATAGCACCAGATAGATTTCCAAAGTGACTGTACTAGTTTGCATTCCCACCAGCCATGATGGAGTGTTCCTCTCTCTCCACATCCTCGCCAGCATGTGGTATCACTTGAATTTTTGATCTTAGCCATTCTGATGGGTGTAAGATGGAATCTCAGAGTTGTTTTGATTTGCATTTCCTTGATGACTAAGGAGGTTGAGCATGTTTTTCAGCCATTTGATATTCCTCTGTTGAGAATTCTGTTTAGTTCTGAGCCCCATTTCTCAATTGGGTTATTTGGTTTAATTTCTTGAATTCTTTATATATTTTGGATATTAGACCTTTGTCAGATGTAGGGTTGGTGAAGATCTTTTCCCAGTCTGTAGGCTGTCGCTTTGTTCTCTTGACAGTGCCTCCTGCCTTACAGAAGCTTCTCAGCCTCATGAGGCCATTTATTAAGGCCTCAAGGCCTGGGCTGCTGGTATTCTGTTCAGGAAGTTGTCTCCTGTGCCAATGTGTTCAAGGCTCTTCCCCACTTTTTCTTCTATCTGACTTAGATTTAAGTTTTGTTCAAGGTGACAAATATGGGTCCAATTGCACTTTTTAACACACAGACATCCAGTTAGACCACCACCATTTGTTGAAGATGCTATCCTTTTTCCATTGAATGGATTTGGCTTCTTTGTAGAAAATTAAGTGACCATATGTGTGTGAATTCATATCTGGGTCTTCAGTTTGATTCCACTGATCAACCAGCCTGTTGCTGTGCCACTACCATGCTGTTTTAATTACTGTTGCTTTATAGTACAGCTTGAGATCAGGTATGGAGATTCCTCCAGAGGATCTTTTATTATACAATCTTGTATAATAGATTGTTTTAGCTATTCTGGGTTTTTTGTTTTTCCATATGAAGTTCAGAATTGAACTTTCAATATCTTTAAAAAATTGTGTAGGTATTTTGATACGGATTGCATTGAATCTGTAGATTGCTTTTGGTAAGATGGCCATTTTTTCTATGTTAATTCTCCTGATCCATGAGCAAGGAAGATCATTCAATCTTCTCATGTCTTCTTCAATCTCTTTCTTCAGAGTTTTGAAATTTTTTTCAAACAAGTCCTTCTCTCGCTTGGTTAGAGTAACTCCTAAATATTTTATATTGCTTGTGGCTAATGTGAAGGGTGTGGTTTTCCTAATTTCTTCCTCTGCAAGCTTGTCATTTGTGTATAGCAAGGTTACTGACTTTTTTGAGTTAATTCTGTATCTAGCCAATTTGCTGAAGGTGTTTATCAGCTGTAGGAGTTCTCTGGTGGAATTTTGGGGGTCACTTATGTACACTATCATATCATCTGCAAATAAGGATAATTTGACTTCCTCCTTCCCATTTGGATCCCTTTGATCTCCTTTTGTTGTGTTATTGCTCTGGCTAGAACTTCGAGTACTATATTGAAGAGATATGGAGAGAGTGGGCAGCCTTGCCTTGTTCCTGATTTTAGAGGAATTTCCTTTAGTATCTCACCATTTAATTTGATTTTGGCTATTGGCTTGCTGTATATAGCCTTTATTATGTTGAGGTATGTGACTTGTATCCCTGATCTCTCCAAAACTTTAAACATGAATGGGTGTTGGATTTTATCAAATGCTTCCTCTGCATCTCGGGAGATGATCATGTGGTTTTTTATTTTCAGTTTGTTTATATGGTGGATTACATTGATGGATTTCCATATATTAAACCATCCCTGCACGCCTGGAATGAAGCCTACCTGGTCATGGTGAATGATATCTTTGATGTGTTCTTGTAATCGTTTTGCAAGTATTTTATTGAGTATTTTTGTATCAATGTTCACAAGAGAAATTGGTCTGAAATTCTCTTTCTTTGTTGGGTCTTTGTATGGTTTAGGTATCAATGTGACTATGGCCTCCTAGAATGAATTTGGTAATCTTCCATCCATTTTGTATCTTTTGGAGTAGCTTGAAGAGTATCGGTATTAGTGCCCCCTTGAAGGTCTGGTAGAATTCTGCCCTGAAACCATCTGGCCTGGACTTTTTTTGGTTGGGAGACTATGAATGATTTCCTCTATTTCTGTAGGGGAAATGGGACTATTTAGCTTGTTTATCTGTTCTTCACTCAACTTTGGCAAATGAAATTGATCAAAAAATTGTCCATTTCTCTTAGATTTTCAAATTTTGTGGCATATATGCCTTCAAAGTACGATCTTATGATTCTTTGTATTTCTTCAGTGTCTGTTGTTATGTCTCCCTTTTCATATCTGATTTTGTTGATTTCAATACTGTCTCTCTGCCTTTTAGTTAGTTTGGCTAACGGTTTGTCTATCTTGTTGATTTTCTCAAAGAAGCAGCTCTTGGTTTTGTTGGTTCTTTGGACTGTTTTCTTAGTTTCTAATTTGTTAATTTCAGCCATGAGTTTGGTTATTTCCAGACGTCTACTCCTCTTGGGTGTTTCTGCTTCTTTTTTTCTAGGGCTTCCAGTTGTGTTCTTAAGTTGCTTATGTGAGATGTTTCCAATTTCTTTTTAAAGGCACTTAGTGCTATGAATTTTCCTCTTAGCACTGCTTTCTGTGTATCCCACAAATTTGGGTATGTTGTTCCTTCAATTTCATTGAATTTCAGGAACTCCTTGATTTCTTTCTTTATTTCTTCCTTGACCCAGGTGTCATTTAGCAGAGAATTGTTCAGTTTCCACATACGTGAAGGCTTTTTGTCATTTCTGTTATTGTTGAATTTCAGCCTAAGACCATGGTGATCTGATAGGATACAAGGTATTATTTCAATCCTCTTGTATCTGTTGAGGCTTGATTTGTGACCTATGATGTGATCAATTTTGGAGAAGGTTCCATGGGGTGCAGAGAAGAAGGTATATTCCTTTTTGTTTGGGTGAAAGGTTCTATAGATATCTGTTAGATTAAATTGATTCATGGCATTGGTTAATGATGTTATTTGTAGGCTTAGTTTCTGTTTCAATGACCTATCCTTCAGTGAGAGTGGGGTGTTGAAGTCTCCCACTATTATTGTGTAGGGATCGATGTGTCGTTTAAGCTTCATTAGCAGATCTTTTAGAAGTGTGGGTGCCCTTGTATTGGGAGCATAGATGTTCAGAATTGTGATGTCATCTTGTTTGACTTTACCTTTGATGAGTATGAAGTGTCCTTCCTCATTCCTTTTGATTAATTTTGGTTGAAAGTCTTATTTTGTTCGATACTAAAATGGCTACGCCTGCTTGCTTCTTGTGACCATTTGCATGGAATATTTTTTTCCAACCTTTTACCCTGAGGTAATTCCTATCGTTATGGATGAGATGTATTTCTTGAATGCAGAAGAATGCTGGATCTTGTTTATGCATCCATTCAGCTAGTCTGTGTCTTTTTATTGGAGAATTGAGACCATTGATGTTGAGAGATATTAATGACCAGTGACTGTTAAGAGTCTTAATTTTGATGTTGGTTCCAGTCGATCGTTTGTGTAGTTGTGTTTTTGCCATGGTATAGTTATCTATTTCCTGAGTAGTTTTGTTGTAGCTTGACCCTTTGGGATGGAGTTTTCTTTCTAGTACCTTCTGTAAAGCTGGATTTGTGGATAGGTACTATTTGAATTTGTTTTTGTCATGGAAAATTTTGTTTTCTCCATCATGGTTATTGATAGTTTTGCTGGGTAAAGTTGTCTGGCTTGACATATGTGGTCTCTTAGGGTTTGCAGGATCTCTGTCCAGGCCCTTCTGGCCTTTATGGTCTCTGCCGAGAAGTCGGGTGTAATTCTGATAGATTTGCCATTAAATGTTATTTTGCCCTTTTCCCTTGCAGCTTTTAATATTTTTTCTTTGTTCTGTATGTTTTGTGTTTTGATTATTATGTGACAGGCAGTTTTTCTTTTCTGGTCAATTCTATTTGGTGTTCTTTAGGCCTCTTGCATGTTTATAGGCATCTCTTTCTTTAGATTGGGGAAATTTTCTTCTATGATTTTGTTGAGAATAGTTTCTGGGCCTTGGAGTCTGATATCTTTCTTCAATGCTTATTATCCTCAGGTTTCTTCTTTTCATGGTGTCCCTGATTTCTTGGATGTTTTGTGTCAGGATTTTTCCAGATTTAGAATTTTCTTTAATGGTTGCTTCAAGATCTGTGATTGTATCTTCTTGACCTGAGATTCGTTCCTCCATCTCTAGTATTCTGTTAGAAAAGCTCACCTCTGTGTTGCTCACCTTCTTCTCTGAGGTCTCACATTCTCGTTTTTCTTCTGTCTGTGTGTTTATCATTGAATCCATTTTCATCTTCAGATCTTGAACTGCTTTATTGATTTCTTTCATCTGAATGTATATTCCTGAGTTTCTTCCATTGCCTCTTTATAGGCCTTCAGAGCTTGAACCGTTTTGCTGATTTCTTTCATCTGATTGTTTGTTTTTTCCTGAAAATTTTCCAGTTTTGCTCTATGGGCTTCTTTTATGTCTCTCAACTGTTTGGCTGTGTCTTCCTGCATTTGATTACGAATTTTATTTGTTTCCTCCATTATCATCCTCATTACTAAGAATTTGAGGTAATTTTCTTGTATTTCCATTGTATTTGATTTATCTGGGTTGTTTTTCTTGGGATTGCTGGGATCTGGAGATGCCATATTGTTTTGGGGTTTTTTGAGTATGCTTTTACACTATCCTTTAGACATTTTGCCGTCTATATTTTTGTTGGGTAGCTTTCAGAGTTGGGTGGGGAGAGTCTGATGACAGATTCACCTGTTTTCTCATAATTTCCCTAGGCCGGAAGCTGTGCTGCTTCAGTGGTGTAGATGGCAGGGGGCTAGCCGTGTTGTTTTGGATTGTCATAGCCAATGATCCTCAGCTCCCCTGTACTGTGGGTTTTGCAATTGTTCTGGGTCTCTGAATATGCGTTGGGCCAGATCAAAGTATTCACAGCCTTCTGTGTCCCCTGCCAAGACCAGCAGGGGACACTGGACCCGAACCATGCGCTAAGCTCCACTAGGTTCTCATGACCCGAACCGTCTACTGAGCTCAGCTAGGGACTCTGGATCCAAAATGCATGCAGAGTCCAGCCAGAGTTTCCAGGCTGGGAATGTGTGCCAACCTCATCTAGGGTCTTTGTGCCCAAAATGCATGCTGTGGTCAGTTATAGTCACAGGACCTGAACCTCTCACCAAGCTCAGCCAGGAATTCTGGACCCAACCTGCACACAGGGTCCAACCAGAGTCTCTGAGCTGGGACTGCGCCAAAAGCTCAGCTAGAGTCTCTGGGCCCAATCTGCCCATCAAGCACAGTTAGGGACTCTGGCCCCAAACCAAAAGCTGAGCTCCTCCAGAGTCTCAGGGGCGGAATTGTGCACCAAGCTCAGCCAGGGGCTCTGGACCCACACTGTGCACTGAATTCAGCCAGGGACTCTGGGCTTAAACTGCGCGTAATGTCCAGCCAGAGTCTCAGTGCCGCGATTGCACACAAAGTTCAGCTAGAGTCTCTGGACCCAATCTGCCTGCCAAGTCCAGCTAGGGACTCTGGGACGAAACTGTGTGCTGAGGTCAGCCTGCATTTCCGGCGGAACTGCGCACTGAGCTGAGCTAGAGTCTCTGCCGGAACTGCGGGCTGAGCCGAGCTGAGCTAGCTTCTCTGGTGGAACTGTGCGCTGAGCTGAGCTAGCGTCTGTGGTGGAACTGTGCGCTGAGTGCAGCTAGCGTCTCCACGGCGGAAGGGCACCCTGAGCTGAGCTTGGATTACAGCGGCCGAACTAAGCACCAAGTCCTGTTTGGGTCTCAGGTCACAAGCCGTGAGCCATGTTGAGCTTGGGTCACGGAGCCCAAATCCTGCAGTGTGGCCCAAATCCTGCCCAGAGTCCCCTCTCCCGCAGAAACTCCCACTGGCCACTACACCAATCACCTCTGCCGGAGGTCTCCGAGCTGCAAACCTCAGCCGCCGCCGCAGCCTCTGCCGCCGCTGCTGCCGCTGCTGCTGTTGCTGCCGCCGCCACCATTGCTGCTGCTCCAGTCTGAAAAAATCCGAGTTCCTCCCGTGTGCAGGGGCAAGCAGGTCCTCTGCACCCTGGTCCCTTCGAACCGTGGAGCACTCCTGCTGCAGTGGAGTGGGGGCCTCGGTGTTCCTGGTTCAGAATTCTGTGCAATTCCCGGAATTGTTTACCGGAGCTTCTAAACATGGTCCACACTGCTCGCTGCCATCTTGGATCCCCGAAAATATGAATTTAATAACATGATTTGTAAGTACTTTAATCTTGTTCTATATTACTTTCCGTATCATTTTCTTCTTTTCTGGCCCAAGTTCTAGTGATTTTTGTTTGTGGCATTGATACATCACCAGTTGTCAGGAGTCTCTCATGGGAAATCCCAAGCAGACATCCTGAAGAGTGCCTTATTGTGTTTGTTTTTCATTGTGACAAAATCCTTGAGAAAAGCAGCTTACGGAAGGAAGATTTACTTGGCTAATGGTTTCAGGGGTCCATGGGAGGCCCCACCCAGAATATAGTGGCAGGAGAGCTTGGTAGAGAACAGAGATGCTGGCCTTAGGACAGCCAGGGAATAGAGAGAAGCAAAAGGGGAGAGAGCTACAGACAAGATACAGCTTCCAAGCACACACCACCAGTGACCACCACTACTCCCTCTAACTAGAATTTACCTTTAAGGTTTCTACCACTTACAAGTAGTACCATCCAATGACAAACTCATCAAGGAATTAACACATTGGTTCAGTCAGAATCCCCTCCCCCACCCCTAGTCCAAGTCTCAGTGACTGGCTGGACCAGCCAGCTGTTGGACCAAGCATCAACACATGAGCCTGTGGACTACTTCATAAATAAGCCAAACATTCCCATTCAGGGTTCATGCTTCTTTACGATTTGATGTACATTGAACATTTCAGATGAGAACACCTTGTAGGTGAGGTGAGTGCCTCTCAATACACTCCTCCAGGATGCATATAGTTCTAACTGATTCTGTTATGGCAAGTATAAAACTGACTTGTTTGGGGGACGGGGAATACTTCCATTTTAAAGGCATGTTTTGTATCTAGTAAGTAAATGGGATAATATTTCGAGCTATAGAGGTAGCTTTAAACTCTACTAACTCTACAGAGTTATTGTAGAAATCTCAGTTGTGTTTAAAGAAATTATATGCACACGCAGGGCAAAGTCTGGAGCTATCTGTTCTAAGGCATTCTTGGTAGTTATGTCAAAGTTGTATGAGCATAAGTAGCTTTATTATTCTCTGCTTCACTTACTTTCTCTAATATTTTAGGGTAAGGTAATAACTTTACATATTGTACACCTTGAAAAAAATAATAAAACGGGTCAGACAACCTGATTTTTGCAGCCTGAATTTCACTTACTCTTTCTTCCTCTCCCCCGACCACCTTTAAAAAATTTTTACTTTTGAGATAGGCCCATATGGCTCAGGCTGCTCTGGAACTTACGATCCTTTTGGCCCCTCCAGCCTCCTGAGTGTATCGTGGCTGCAGGTGACCACCCACTGACTGAGCCTGGCTCAACCTGACGACGGTAAACAGGTAAAGATGTACGCTTGTTTTCTTTTTGCACCCCCCTTCCTTGCTTTGATGACACTGGTATTTACTACATTGTCTGCTCGTTTGGAACTACTTAAAAGAATAATACTAACTTCTACTCTTTATGTATCCCGAGGAAGGAACAGCTAAATGAATTCAAAAGTGGAATTCCCTGGTCTTTCCCCAGAATTTTAAAAACATGTATTTTAATAAGCAGTGTACCAGTGGTATAATTCAAAATAAAGTCATCACAGACTTTAAAGCATTTGCTTAATTAAATAATTAATTTAAGGAATAAACGACTCCCTAAATTAAACTTCATAAGAAACTGCAGACACTCAGAAGTGCTTTTGAACCTTTGTGGGAAATAAAACACTAATGGCAGAAAAGAGGCATTTTAGAGTTTGTAGATGTTTATACAAGTTGCTTCAGGGTTGTATAAAAATGTCCTAACTTGGTCCCTTATTCACGTATCACACCCAGCGAACGATATCCTATGCTATGGTTGGAGATGCTTTGATCCCTTCGCAGACAGATGCCCCTTGGTTGTATCAGTAAAGAAGTGGACGTTATTGGCATAGTCAGCAGACTCTGTTAAGTGCAGGAGTGGGCAACCTAGAATCACAGTATCTGCTGACACCGAAGGTCAGGTGGCATGGCCACTGAAAACCAACAACTATGACTCCAGGGTGAGGCTTGGGAAAGTGTGTTGGCTACAGGTCAGCCTTGATGAAAGGTGGCCGGCCCATGCTGCCTCTGTTATGGATACGAAACCCTGTTGTTGATGGAAGCAGAGGCTGCCACAGGCGTTCTGTGGAAGCTGACCAGTCAGGAGGCTGTGGTGTTGGGCTCTCTCCTTGGGGAAGGCTTCATTTCATCGCTGGGAAGGCAGACAGGCTGGTGCAAAAGGAAACCCACACCTAGTAACTGATACACAGCAGTGACGTCCTGCTGGGAGATCTGAAGAACACAGCCAGTGGAATATAGGATTCCAGTAACTAAAAGCAGGATGTGAGGGATTAGGAGGGAGTTGGAGTGGGCAGCAGAAGGCTGAGAAGTACTGACCAGCTTTCGAAACCCAGAGGGTGTGTGTGTGTGTGTGTGTGTGTGTATGTGTGTGTGTGTGTGTGTGTGTCTGTGTGTGTGTAAATAACAAGAATTATTTCAAATCACAATTAATTGTATTAAGAAATTATTATTATTATTACTATTATTATTGTTATTTTACTGTGAGATGAGTCTTAAGTAGCCCAGTGTGGCTTTGAGCTCGCTACGTAGCCAAAGATCACCTTCAGCTCCCGGTCCTCTTGCCTACCTCTCCCTGGTGCTGGGATTAGAGGTGCACACCATCATTCAGCTTTGTGTGGTGCTAGGGAATCGAACCCAGGGCTTCACCGTGCTGTTAGGCAGCCCTTCCACCAACTAAGCCACATCCCTACCTGCCATGTATCTTTCTAAAAGTAAATATTCTAAGGCAATGTTTCTGGAGGATGTGGGAAGGCTGCGTCCCATGATTCAAGGGAAAACTTGTGAATCAATTTACTCATTATTTTGATAGCCAATTACTATTTGCATGTCCATCTTCACCAACACAGCATCTCCATCTTTCTCTTGGCTGCATTTCTCTCACTGAAGAATCTATTCTTTGTATCTTTGAATTCAATTACCTTGCTCCATTAACCCTGAACAGAGTTGGGAGAAACTGTCATCAGGGCTGGAAGACTTGGTTTGGAGCTTTACGCTACTCACAGACTGGCTATGTGAATGGAAGCAGACCCCAACCACTCTGAGTTTCCGTTTTATTCAGAGCAAGGAGGAAACAGAAACTCACATCCATTAAACATCTGCAAAGAGCCAGGCTCAGGCTTCAAGAGTTTATCCAAAGAGAAAAGTAGGTTTCAGAGCTGTGTTTGCTTTCCAGCCTGTTTTAGCAGGTTGGAGCGCCTGAGCAGGGCTCAGTGTTTCTTGTGTGTACTTGGCAGTCCAGCCTCTTGGCTGCATTCTGAACTCTGGAAGTGGGGCTATGTATGAAAGGCAGTGAAGGACTCCTCAAATTAAACTTCGTATAAAACTGAAGAGACCCGAAAGTGCTTTTAGACCTTTGTGGAAAATATAACATGAATGGCAGAGAGGAAGCATTTTGGATTTTATAGATGTTGTAGAACTTGTAGATGTTAATTCTTTTTATTTTTTGTTGCCACTCCCTTGTCAAGAGATGGATCTGCTTCTTCCATTGCTTTCATTACTTTTTAAGTTTTTATATTTTGAGATTATAGCATAATCACATCATTTCTCCCCTCTCTTCTTTCCTTCCTTCCTTCCTAACTTACCTGTACAGCCCTCCCTGCTCTCCTTCAAATTTGTGGCCTTTTCCCCCACTAATTGTTATTGCATACATACATGTGCATGCATGTGCCTATATATTCCTAAACATAACCTGGCTAGTTTATATACTGTTACTTGTATATTTATTTTCAGGGATAACCATTTGGCACTGAAGAGCCAATTAGTATGTTTTACCCTGGAGCAGATCACCTCTCCCACTCCCAGATTTTATTTTTTATTAGTAGACTAGGAGCTAAGTAGTTTTCAGAAAATGGTTATAGGAAGTCTTGCAGCTTTCCATTTGTGTGTGCTTGGGTGGGGGAGCTCTGGTACCATGTAAAAAGTCTATCACTTTTCATCATCAGATTATTCTATTTTTAATTATTTTGTTTGTAGGTTTTAGATCGTCTTTCTGAGAGTGGGCTGTTGGGTCAGGTCCTCAGATTCTCACAAGACTCTTTACTAACCTACACCGTGGTATCTCATGTACACCAAGTGCCAGTCGGCGGTGATTCTATAGCAGGCTTTTGTCTGTAATGAAGGGGCAGGAAATCCAAGGAAACAACTACTTCCTGACAAGCCCAGTTTTCTCTCTTCTCACTAAGATATTTCTTTGAAACTTCAACATAAAAAGGGAAAACAAGTTTCAACCTCTGTGGACAGGTATGAGCTGGGTGCCATCTGTACCCATGTGGGGCCACTAGTAAGGAAGGCAATGGTTTCCCCCAAAGTATTTCGCAGGGTAAGAAAAATCTTTTGTAGGAAATTAAATTATTAATTGAGTCCATTAATCATCTGAATATGGGAGGCTGCTATCAATCACTGTAGAAAACTGATGGTCAGTTAAAGCACAATTTATTTCATTTTATTTTTACTGTCTAATGGCTGACATCTCTGAGACTGGCAGTTAGACCCACAGCCAACTTGATTATATCCCTTGTGCCAGACACTGAATTGAGGGTTTGCCTCTCTGGCTCACACAGAAAGGAGATATAGCTGGTCAAACGAACATAAAAATGTAGCATGTGTTCTAGTCTCATAATTTGGAAAATTGAGCCCAGAAAAGCAGATGATAAAACCTGCATTGTGATGTGGTGAGAACAGGGCTTAACAGAGACACTGACGATTCCAAATATGTTTCCTGGTTGTTGTGCTGGGGCAGAAGGACACAGAAAACGAGCTACCCAATCTTTGCAACGGTCATCAAATGACAGGATCTTGGATGTTGTTCTTTGGTATGTACGTAAATGACGTTGCTATTACTTCTACATTCTTTGTTCAAAAGTTCAAGTACAGGAAATAAGAAACCAGCCCCTCAGGGAAGGATTGATGAGAGTGCTGAAGGGGTCTGACCCAATGGGCTCAGCATCGGGTGGGCGGAGCTCTCTACCCTAACTTCCTATAACTGAGACCCCCTCGTTTGAACATACTCATTGCAAAATTTAAGAGAGGAAAGACATTAGGATTTGGAAGGAAAGGGTGAGAGGGCCCTTGAAGACAGGAACTCAGAAACTGTGGTGGTGGGGAAGCCATATTAAAACTCTGCCACTTATGACTTAGTAGCCAAGGGCATGTCCACATATCTACATCCAATTGTCCAAATATCTTTATATTTTTCCATGTATGAAAGAGAACACACAAGACCAAGGCTTTTTAAAAAATATCATCCTTAGAAAGCAGTTTGCCTTATTTAATACCTCTTAGATGGATATTTAGAATGCTCTATCCGGTTCTTTCAGAGTAGCAGACTTGTTGGAAGGACTGGGTAAAACCGACCAATTCAGTGGGCGGGCAGATGTTTATATTCGAGTTCTCCTCTTATATTATGAAGCCATGAAGAGAAACTGGGAACAAAGGCGTCCAAGAACGCAGCTTTCCTTCCATTTCAATGCCTGGACCAAGGCTCCGTTTGACTAAGCCAGCAGGGAAGCGTATCCCTGTCCCTGTTGTATCTGCTGGAGGGATAAATAGAAAGCTTTTGTCTCCCGGATGTCAGTGTAGCACCTTCCATCAGAATTAAGTTCCCTCAAAAACTAAAGCAAAGCAGCGCCTACAAGGATTCCTACATCGCCCGAAGGATCAGGTTGCCGAAATCAAAGTCAGTCCAGAGGGAACGGCCCGGCCTCTCGGGTTATCCACGCCATCCTTTCTAACGTTGGGTTTCTTCCTGCAGCAGAGCGGCTGCTGTTTTGCCTTGTCTGGTTCCCAGTGTTGTGAATGCGGAAGGGTCCCACCTTTCCCTGGGGAAGCCAGTGTCTAATTCCATAGTTGTCCCTGTCAGGAAGTCTTCTCTGATACTCATCTTGTGTTTTCCCTTCTTCTGCAGTCTCTCCTTTCAGCCTTTGTTCCAAGGCTCCCTTCCCCTCTTGGCTGAATGCTGTTTCCCACCTTGCCTTCCTGAGCCCTTTGTAGTAAAACTCCTTTCTGGTGGCATCTGATCCTTGGTTCTGGAGATGACAAAGGATGCCTTGCTGGTTCATGCTGCCACACTTTGCTGGCATCTTCCAGCACATGTGAATTCAGAACAGATAGGCTTAATTACAAAGTAAAATTGGGTGGAAAGTACCCCCAAATAAACAAACAAACAAACAATAACAACAACAAAGCCACCCTTATTTTTTACAGCTTTTATACTCCCTCTTCCCCCAAAGGCCCTAATATAATGCTCTTTAATGCTTTTCTAATATACTTATTCTGAATGCATCAACTTTGCAACACACGTAAGCACAGAGCTCAGCTCTTTTATCCAGAGAGAACAAATTGAACATACACCATAAGATTGGGCTAATAGTGCTGGTAAAATGTACTATAGTGTTTGATGCATAGTAAATGATTGTAATAAAACCTAAGTGTGCTGTGAATGTATTCCTAGATTTTGAAAATTTTACTAATTTATGCACTAGTTTACTAATTTACTGTAATTTTAATGTCACTAATTACTAATTTATATAAAAAGGAACTCATTGAATATCTTTATAGTTATATTATATGTTTAACATATATATTATAATATATATGATATATATATCATATATGACATAACCAAAATAACCAATATATCCAGCAAGAGGAGATTAAAGCTTGGAATTTTCATTAATAAATGACTTTATAATATGTTGGAGGTTGGTCTGATGTATTTTGATGCTAATTAGTGCTTGTGGTCTCTGTGCCCCACCTGTACCTTGCCTAAGAGCCTAACCTATTTGACTAATAAAAGGCCATCACACCTGGGCAGGGTAAATGGGATAGGCATGGCTAAGGTTCCAGGTCTTGGGGAGACAGAAAGAATCTTGGGAGGAGGAGAGACCCGAGGAGAAGAGAGAAGAAGAAGCTGCGTCATCATGGGTTAGGTGGAGGAGAAGCACATGGCTGGTGTGGATGGAGGATTTATCCCAGATGAAGAACATTAGCAAGTATTTGGGATTATGGATGGGAGGTAGCTTGATAGAAATTACTAGAACCAGATGGCATGGGATTGGGGCAGGTATCCCATACCTGCCCCACGATGGGAAGCCATTTAGAGGATTAATATCTGCTCTTGCTCCAGGTTAACTAAGGCTATTTTAAAATATAACATGTCTGTCTGTGTCTTGATTGATTGCTAGTGGGTTAGAAAATATACTGCCGTAATAATAATTATAGGCCTCATAATAACCGTTATTAGGCCATACTGGTAAATTAACCACAACAATAATACTCTATCAAAGCAGCAATCCCAATTTCATATCTATATACGCGCTAGGAAAACATATAGTAAACAGAGATTTAAAATGCTGGGTGTAAAAATGGTAACGTTTTGCTGGCACATGACCTGTCTTAGTTTCTTTTCTGGTTGCGGTGATAAAATATTCTGACGAAAGCAAATTAGGTGCAGGGAGGAGGAAAGGCTTTATGTCTGCTCACCACTCAGGGTTACAGCTCATCACTGCAGGCAGCCACAGTGGCAGAAGCTTGAGACGGTTGGTCACATGCTGTCCATGGTCAGAGCAGGGAGAGAATTAATGCATGCACACTCAGTTTCTTTGCACTTACACCGTTTGTGATCCTCACCCTAGAGGATGGTGCTACCCACAGTGGGCTGGTTCTTCCTACTTCCATTAACTTAGTCAAAGCATTCCTCTTTGGACATGCTCGCAAGCCACCCCAGTGTAGACAACACCTCCTTGAGACTCTCTTTCACCTGAATCTAGAATTTATCAAGATGGCAAGTAAAACTAACCACTGTACAGTCCCTCACATCGTCAGAGGATATTACTTTTACTTTGCTATTTCCAGACATGGTATATTTTATAATCCAAGTCTCTATAAAATAGACTGTATAATTTGTGCTTAAGAATACTTATTACTTGGGCTAAAAACTGTCCTCAGGCTAAACTCTAGTGAAGTCTTGTTGTTTTACATTTAACATCTGGGGAAACTTTTGTGTTTGGTGAAGGAAGATATGAAAAGTAAAGTGACTGGCTTTGTAAGTGGTGTTTGGCAGGCTGTCAGACCATGACCATGGCCATAGGAGGACCCAGAGCAGGTCTCATGGCCTCTTGTTGGCTTTCTGCCTCTGAGCTCTCTCCACTTTTATTCTTGGTATACATGCAGTGTCATATTTTTGCTCAGGGAAGACTCTTGCACCTTTAAAAATTTTTTTTATTATTAATTTATTCTTGTTACATCTCAATGGTTATCCCATCCCTTGTGTCCTCCCATTCTTCCCTCCTTCCCCTTTTTCCCTTATTCCCCTCCCCTATGACTGTTCTTGAGGGGGATTACCTCCCCCTGTATATGCTCATATGGTATCAAGTCTGTTCTCCTTAACCTGCTGTCCTTCCTCTGAGTGCCACCAGGTCTCCCCTTCCAGGGGACATGGTCAAATGTGAGGCACCAGAGTTCATGTGAAAGTCATACCCCACTCTCCACTCAACTGTGGAGAATGTTCTGACCATTGGCTAGGTCTGGGTAGGGGTTTAAAGTTTACTGCCTGTATTTTCCTTGGCTGGTTCTTGCACCTTTTATATAAGTAAGGGATGCAATGTATCTACACTTGAACTATAGCTTTGAGGATGAAGAATTTTATGTCTCTGAGCATGGGACATGTCAAACTCATAGTCCCGGTGGAAGTGAAGCTGTGTTCAGATGGTATACTGTGTAAACATCTCATACAGGCTACCTAGGGACAACCTAGTCTGTATATGGGAGAGAAGACCCAACCCTAGACTTCTCATTTCACATCCTTGACTCTTGCCATACCTCTCACAGCAGTCTCCTGTGGATATGTCTTCTTGTCTGCAAAGCGGATGTAATATTCAGGGATAGGAGGATGAAAGTATATGGGCTGTAGAAATTCCTCTTCCACTGATGGCGACCTTGAAAGATGAATCTGAAGGGGCTGACTGAGAAGTGGAAACGGAGCTTCAGGGTCCTGATTTCTACACTGGCAGTCTCTGTAGTCCTACTGGTATATACTGTGATCTCTCTCTCTCTCTCTCTCTCTCTCTCTCTCTCTCTCTCTCTCTCTCTCTCTCTCTCTTTCTCTCTCTCTCTCTCTTTCTCTCTCTGTCTCTGTCTCTTTCTGTCTCCCTCTCTATCTCTCTGTCTCTCTCTCTGTGTCTCTCTGTGTCTGTGTCTCTGTCTCTGTGTCTGTCTCTGTCTCTCTATCTCTCTCTGTCTCTCTGTCTCTGTCTCTCTCTCTGTCTCTCTGTGTCTCTGTGTCTCTCTCTGTGTCTCTGTCTCTGTGTCTCTGTCTCTGTGTCTGTCTCTCTCTGTCTCTGTTTCTCTCTCTATCTCTCTGTCTCTGTCTCTCTGTCTCTCTCTCTTTCTCTCTCTGTCTCTGTCTCTCTGTCTCTATCTCTCTGTCTCTGTCTCTCTCTCTCTCTTCAAGACATGGTTTTCCTGCATAGCTCTGGCTGTCCTGGAACTCACTCTGTAGATCAGGTTGCCTTGAGCTCACAAATCTGCCTGCCTCTACTTCCCAAGTGCTGGGATTAAAGGGGTGCCAGCAGCACCTCCCAGTTATGGTGGTTATTTCAATGAAAGAAAAGATTTAGCAGTAAATAGTAATTGCACTGCCCCAGATTTGTTTTCTTATTTCAGGTTCAGTTTCAAAGGACCGTCTCTTCTTAGTAGACTCTCGATCTCTGTCTTCCAAGTTACCCAACTTTGTGCTCATTGTCATATTGTGAAAGATAACCCTACGTGAAAGAACTAACTGATATTACAGCTTTAAAAGTGAAACCATATGCCACATTGTTTCTGAAGAGCTGAGATTTGAATTTCCTAGGATAATTTTCTGAAATACATTGATCACATGAGCAGCATGGGCAGGAGCTATGACCTTTCCACAGTTTTTTAAAAAGATTTATTTATTATATATATATATACAGTATGATCAGATCACATTATAGTTGGTTGTGAGCCATCATGTGGGTGCTGGGAATTGAACTCAGGACCTCTGGAAGAGCAGTCAGAGCTCTTAGCCACTGAGCCATCTCCCTATCCCCAACCTTTCCACATTAAGCAAGCCCAGAGAGGTACTCACTGTTGCGTCAAGGTGGGTTACTGTCAGCTTGAGAGTTCCCCTACCTCAGCCTTAGTATAGGAGGTATCTCTCTCATCTCAGAACAGGAGGCGCCTGAGAAGGCACAGGTTGCTGCAAAGGGGCTACTGTAGTAAATAGGTGAGGTGTCCTGCCTTATCTGACCCATGGTTGTCATATTTATGTTTAGCTGACATGGTTTCTTCAGTTTTTCAAAATCTCCTTTTCCTGCCAAGGCCAAGATGGCTTGAGGGGTTCTTCTGTCTCCCACGATGACGTCTTGCTGCAATGTGCTTTGTGTCTGCTCTGTGGACCTTTGACCTTGGGAACACAAAGTCGGCTTTTTAAAGATTTCACTGTTTGCCTCAAGCTTCATGCTGGGTGCCTGCTGTGGACCACATTTTGAATGTTTTTCTAATGATTTTCCAACTACTTCCTTGAAAAAAAGTGTCCATTTCTGAAATCATCTGTTGATAATTAGGGTGGCCAGCTACTTGTCTTCTCAAGATTTGGCTTTGTCAAAACTTTGGTTTAAAAAAGGGCATAGGTTCACTGGAAGGGGTTTAGAATAAGATTCCATGGTCTAGCTATTCTTGGTCAAGTTGCCAATGGTGATAACAATTAAAGTGTGTGAAGTGATTTATAGATTAAAAATAAGATTGGAGGGCTGTGGAGATGGTTTAGAGTGTAAAACACATGTTTGGGCAAGTATAAAGTCATGAGTTGGGATCCCTAGAACCCACGTAAATATGCATGTGGTGAGAATGTAAGATACATGGACAGAAGAATACTCTGAAACATATTGGCCGCTTAGTCTAGCATATACAACAATGAATATGAGACTGTTTGGGGTCTGGAGAGATGTATCGGTGGTTAAGGACAGTGGCTGCCCTTGCAGAGGATCTGGGTTCCTAGCACCCATATGAGCTCTCACAACCAAGTGTAACTGCATCTCCATTCACTCATGCTCTCTTCAGAACTCCACAGGCACTGTACCCATACAGTGCAAAGACTTACATGCAGGTGAGACATCCATGTACACAAAAGAGAACAGACAGAGGCAGAGACAAGGAGACAGAGAGACAGGAAAACTGCATCTGAAACAAGGTGAAAGGAGAGGGCTAACACATGAGGTTGTCCTCCACATGTGTGTCCTGGCACATGTGCATCAGGACACATCCACACCATGGAACATACAGACCATGGCACATGCAGTTCATGGCAATGAATACCATGGCACATCCACACCCCGGCACATGCACACTGTAGCATATCCATACCATCACACATACATACCCTAGCATGTTTGCACACACAAATGCACACACACACACACACACACACACACACACACACACACACACACATTATATACACTCATATACGCACATCCACAAAGGTAAAAAGAAAATAAAACAAAAATAAAGCTAACTTAGAGGTATTAGTAATTTATCTTCTAGAATTTCCTAAGCATCTATTCTATACCAGGTACTTAAAACTTAAATATTAGCAATATATGAGTCTTCATATTCTTACTAAATTTGTAAATCACTTATTTAGTTCTTCTAACTCTATTAGGCAAGATGTAATTTTTTACAGAATGAATAACTAAACACAGAGAGACTTTGGCACTTTATTCTATTCTCAAAGGCCAGTGTTCACCCACAGACCTGGGCTTCCTGGCTTTAAGCTTTTGGTCTTTCCTGGGAACACAGTCTCTGGGCTCAAACATCTGTGCATCTAGAGACAGGGACTCAGCAGCTGAGGAAACTTTGCAAACTTCTTTAGGATAAAATGAGAAAAATACTCTATATTCCCGTGAGGAGCCCACGGGCTCTGCAGGCAAGACACGCAACACAGTCCCTCTCGACAGTAGTACTGTGAGAGGACCAAAGAATGACCACGCAGCTACAGAGTGAAGCTTGCTCACTGAACAGTCCCACAGGAATCTTGAGAAAAATATCCTACCCGAAGTGCAGTTAGACCAAGGAGGTATGCCAGCTTCCCTCGCCATTTTCACAAGTGACTGTGGAAAATATAAAATGCATCTCAACTGAATAACTTTCTCAGTCAGTAATTAATGCTTGTTCAGCAGTTGCCACATAGCAGGCACACATGTAGCTGTTGCTGGAAGTCTCCAAGGAAGAAACTAATTTTCAGAAGAGTATTGTAGGAGCTTTCAATGCCAGCATTTATCTGTGAATGAAATGGGGTTAGAGAGTTGTATAATTTGCATACTGTCACCTGGCCAAGTGGCGGCCAGGATGCCTGAGTGCCTTCTTACCAATTCCGGAGCTGCTTGACCTCTTTCTGTAGTAAGAAGAGCCCTTTTTTGGTGAAAGGATGGAAGTGGTTGTAGAATTCCATATACGTTGAGCAAATCTGACATCCTAGCTTACTGTAATTATGATTTATTCAGAGGTGTCCAAACAAGAAGAAAATTAAGTTAAAAAAGGAACACACCAGATGAGAAGTGATATGGGAGATTCTATGTTTGAATGCAGAGCTATTCCATACAAAGGCACGTGTCTGCTCATGTGACAACTATGGCTTATTCTTTAATTGGCTTTTTTTCAGTGCCTGCTGTGCTTTGAATATGAAATGTCCCCCATAGGCTCATGTGTGGGAACACGTGGTCCCCAGCTAGCTGTGCTGTTTGTGATAGTTATGAAACTTTTGGGAGGTGGAGCCTCGCTGGATGAAGTACATCAGTTTGAGGTTTTATGGCCTGGCCTTCTTTCCAATTTTCTCTTTTCCTGCCTAGTGATGCAATGTGCCAAGCTGTCCTCATGCTTCTGCCGCCATGCCTTCTCCACCACAGTGGACTCTATGCCTCTGGAATAGGAACTCAGAATAAACCCCTTCTCCCTTAGGCTGTTAGTGTCAGCATATTTATCATGACAACACAAATAATAAAACTAATACAGTACCTAATTACATGCATACCCCAAACCCTTTCTTTGCTTATAACATAAACACATATCATAAACTTAGGCATAAGCAGCTAACATGGGGAATCTTATAAAGCACTCAGTGTGTGCTAAGCTGACTTAAAATATCTAACATTTTAAAGCCAGTGGCACTGTGTAGCAACTGCCCACTTATCATAAGGTCACTATTGTTCATGTGTAATCTCTGTCACTATGATAAACCACTCAGACCGAAACAACTTAAGAGGAAAAAGAGCTTATTTGTCTTATGCTTCTAAGTCATAGTTGGTCACCAAGGGAAGCCAGAGTATTAGGCTGCCCATGAGGTTCATTCTTAGCTAGCTGTCTTATACAGCTTAGACAGATCTGCCACTCACAGTGGGCTTGGTCCTCCTATGCATCAATTAACAATCAAGTTGATGTTTCATCACCCATTCACTCATTATTATATATCTGGCTTTTTCTACCAATTCTTTCAAATTTTGTAACCAAGGTACCTACTTGTCATACCATGACCCTGAGTGTCGGATAGGTCTTGTGGACCCATCACTCATATGCAATAGTTGATTTGGATCTCAATGTTGAAGTCTAACCTTCAAAATGTGTTGAAATAAAGTAACATGTTTGAGGGGGGATTATTTCACTGATCAGTATGTAAAATAGACCTGGGGTACCATACATAGCATCAGTCAATGTGAACTGCTATCATCCATTCTCACCACCTATGGTTTATGTGGACTATAGTAACACTGAACTCAGATTTTTCTGGCTCCTTTTATTTCCTATGATGATGTACACACTCCTTTCTCCTTGTAATGCCACCATGGGCATTGAGCATGTTGCGAATGCCTTCACTGTAACCCCTACCTAGCTCCTTCTGGGCTCTATGCCAATTCTGCTTGGTATCCTCAAGGATGTATGGAATCCCTGAGGTGCCCAGCTACTTAGGGACAACAGAAGGGAGTGTTGTTACACTCAGAGACCTCAAGCATCAAAATTCTATAGAAGTTCTAGAGGAAGGCTCCTTGGTTCTGTGTTTAAAATCATCTTGCTTTCATGGATGGGAAGGGTGAGTCCTGGGCTGGTTGGGGAGTGGAGTAATAGACAATAGAATTGTCTCATCACCTCTCTCTATACAGTGTTCTTACATGGCCAACTGGTCAGTGAAAATTCCCAGAAGATGCCTGGGTAGAGGTAAATGGCTTCCGAGGCCATCCCTTTCACATGGCCACACATATCCACGAGAATCTCACTTAGTCTCAAGTTTGGACCTTGACAATGCCTTCTTACATGGACTATATAAACCATTTAAAACAACCTGTAAAGAAGGTCACTGGACTTAAATATTGGTGATGATGCTGTGTTGCCTGAGAAATGAAAGGAAGTAAAGCACTCAGAATTTCAGCAGGATGAAACAACAGTGGTGGAAACAGTGGACTGTTTTGTATACAGATCCAAAGGGATTTTTGCTTAAGGTGAATCTGTGAAATGTCTCATTGTTATTGTAGATGGAATCAGGCAGGAACTAGAGAAGTCTGAGTCGTATTCTCTTTGGTATTCAGCCCCACCTAAATCTGCAAATTTCCAAGAGCAATTAAAGAAATATGAATTGTCAGGTAAACTAAAGAAGAATATTTCTCACAAGCACTGTTTTCATCCCAGTGAGCTCCAGTTTTGAGGGTGTTCCTGATCGCACACTGACTTCTATCAGGATCCACATGGGAAGAGCAGTTGGTGGTGGCGCTGGGCTGTGCCACGAATGAGTGGATGGGAATGACAGCTGCTCTTGATGAACAGAACTGAAATCATCACTCAGGCAGTCACCAACAAAAGCCTTGGCTGAATACCCTTAAGACCCAAGTATCCATTTAAAAGCTAATTGCTTTTGACATTGGAAACACACAGCCGTGGATTTCATGTGGACAACTTCCCTTTGAGGTCTACAGCATTTACTGCTGGGCTGCACATGTGCTCAACTACAAAATGTAATTGGGAAGACCCAGCTCATTATAGCTGGACAATGAAAACCAACCTGGAGGACTCAGGAAAGGAGATGAAGCTAACAGTTCCGCTCTGCGGGGAGACCCAGTTTCCTCAGGATGGTACCATGACAGCCAGTCATGGCGCAACACACTCCTGTTTCGGTGGCACCCGCCCCATTCATCTATAGTAAAATGAAGAATTTGGAGAGGGTAATATTTAACTTATAAGCCTCTTCTTCTGTTGCATTAACTTTCCATGTAATGTTACAATGTTTGTAGACTCAGTGCTTATGCATCACAAGCTCAGTCCTGGGAGTGCTGTGTTGAAACTCAGGGCTTTAAATAAAGTTTCTGCAGCTCTTATGCTCATCGTGTTTGCAACTAAGAACAGGTTGTTTCTGTCTGGTCAACAAAGCTTGGAGGATCACTGTACCTAAGCATTTCTCTATTTGTTGGATAGAAAAAGAAAATAAGATGTGTGAAGGGAAGGAAAAGGAACTAGAATTCAAGGGTATCCTAACAGGTGTGGCTGCAAACCAAATGTTCACTGAATTTTGAAAAGTTTTGCAAAAATAAATTGAATTCTCGTTTCTTTCTGGTGTGATGGTGATACCATTTCTTTTGAGAATAGGATAATTAGATATTTAGTTATTTAGGAAAAGTAAAATTGGTCATTTGCTTATAAATTCTAGGTTTTTTTTTTTTTTTTTTTGTTGTTGTTGTTTTTCTTGAGACAGGGTTTCTCAGTGTAGCCTTGGCTGTCCTGGACTCACTTTGTAGATCAGGCTGGCCTCAAACTCATGGATCTGCCTGCCTCTGCTTCCCAGTGCTGAGATTAAAGGTGTGAGCCACCACACCTGGCTTTAAGGTTTTTTGTTTGGTTAGTGTTTTTTGTAGTTCATGTGCCTAATGTTTGTGCATTGATTTGTTTAAATAACTCATTCAATCTATGGTCAAAATGCTGCATATGCTAATGTGTATGAAGGCCAAGTGTTGACATTGGGTGTCTTCCTCAATTGCTCTCTACCTTGTTTTCTTTACAGAAGGTCTCTTATTGATGCTGAAATTCACTGACTCTGTTACACTGGCTTGTCAAGAGCTTCAGAGATCCACCTGCCTTTGCCTGCCTGGTGTTGGGATTATAGGACCATGGTGTCATGATGTTCTTCTTTCTTTCTTTTTTCTTTTTTCTTTTCTTCTTTCTTTCTTCTTCTTCTTCTTTATTTTATTTTATTTTTTTTAAAGACAGGGTTTCTCTGTGTAGCCTTACATGTTTGTAGACCAGGCTGGCGTCAAGCTCACAGAGCTCTGCCTGCCTCTGCCTTCCTGTGTTCTTAGATTACAGACATGCACCCAACTGCTATGCTCATCTTTTAACATAGGTACTGAGGCTTTGAACTGGAGTCTCAAACTTGCATAAAAGCACTTTACTGATTAAACTGTCTTCCCCGCCTTTTGAGAGTATTCTTTTAATTTAAAATTCAAAGAATTCTCTGAATGATGAAAACAGCACTGGTAAAATAAGTACATATAATTTTCTAAACAATTGGTTAACTAAATTACAGGAATGAACATTGAGTAACGGTATTGAAACTTTTCGGGGATTATTTGCTGATTCCTAGATAGACTGACTTTGAGTCTGGCGATATCCCTTCCTGTTTCCCCCTGCACATCCATGTTGAGCGATGATGACTGCCTCTTGCTCAGATCAGTGCTTCAATAGAGTGTTTTATATTGCAAAGAATGTCTAACATTTTCTGAATTAAAAATTCATACATTACAGGTAGGGTGGGAAAGGAGCCTGGACAGACGAAGGCAGCTAGAATATATGAAAGGAGTAAACTTGCTTCGTAGCCTGGTGGTGGTGGGAAAAGCAGATTTGGGAAAGAACAGAAAGTTCGAAGGTGGATTTAACTATTCTCCCTTCTAAATCTAGTCTGTGCACTTCTCACGGACAGGAACCACTGTTTATTTCCCTGTGTTTTATGGACCCTAATGGTGGCATTTGGTATACAGTGATTTAATAATTCTGCTGAGTGGTAGAATTACCTGAAGCAAAAATGGAGTATGAGACAGAAGAAAGCAACACCAAAAAGGGGAAACAGTTCCCATGTTTGTTTCTGATGACAAAAGTAGAAATAATCAAAGGAGACCCCCTCTGTGTAGTGGATTCTTCTGGAATGGACCACCCTGTCATTTAATCAGCTCTGCTCTATGTCCCAGGGAGTTTCTTCTTTAGGCTACAGCCTTGTGCAGGACACAAGGCCAGGGACCTCCTGTGGCCTTCATTAACACACACACACACACACACACACACACACCAGAGTTGGCAGAAAAGAGCTGAGCCAATGAGGAAAAGCTACCGAGCGAAGCCATTTGTTTACGTGCTTTGGTTTCTCAACATCTCCAGCTGTCATCTGTTTTCAGTTTGGTAATTTTTATTAAGGCAAAGTGGCACATGCTGTCACAGGAACTGCTCCAGCTCACACTCCCCAGCAGGTCACCGGGTATCCCCTGGTGTGCTGAGACATAATATGTTTTCCGGCCAGGGGATGAGGAGGAGAGAAAGCCCTGCTCAGCATCAGGTTTTGGTCGACCATGGAAATAGCAAAGCCACAGCCACGGGCAGACAGAAGAAATGCAGAGAGCGATTGGGAGTTCATCTATTAATTTCACAAATAATTACTAACTAATCACTGTCCTTAGCAGCAACGTAATTTAATTTCCTCCCCGAAGTTGAGGGAGTTAGCCTGACAGCGAAAGGATGACTTGAGGATGATGTTTTTCATTGGTGGCACTTCCATATGCTTGGGCTGTCCTAACTAACCGGATCTGCATCTGGGAACAAGCTGCCTGGGTTTGGGAAGAAAGCTCACAGTCGGAGAAGAAAAGAAATTGGCTACTTAGTTCAAGCTGCAACTAATGTATTGAGTCAGAAGAATACTTATTGAACACATTAGGGAAAAAGGAATAACAAAACCTTTGGTGACAGGGACTGAATTGGGGCTAACGTGTAACCTATTCTGGGTTAGAATCCAAACAAATACGTGTGTTGGTCAGTCACCCTCTGACCCAGGCCCATATACAGTGAGTCTGTGGGTACAGTGGTTGTTAGTTCGCTGTTCCCTGACTATATAATGGGTCTGAAAATACTGAGCAGGTGGTAGAACCCTCACCTGTAGGTGAGAGCTATCAATGCAAAAGAAAAAAGCTGGTAGAAACCCTGGAGACTTCCTTTCTACGTTCTCCTTTCATCGACAATAATGAATAAAAAAAAAAAAATCAATACTACAACCGAAGAATGCATAGGGAAGATACAAAGAAATGCATGGACTGACCAAGTTGTAGGTTCTTCATAAAGCAGAGTATTAATCAGTGTTGCCTTGGGCAGCAATTTTGCCAGAGAAAATGACTGTGGTATGCAATCCTTAACTTTGCATACATTTCTTTCTAGTTATGAGGAACAAGTATTCTATGCAGTTTCCACTCTTGTTGAGTATCTAATGCTATGCATTGAGAGTCCTGCCTCACGGCTGTGTTAAATTTCACTTCCTGAAGGGAGCCGGATGATCTGAACATTCCTCAGTAGATCATATAGGTTTGCTATACTGGCAGGATCCCACTAATTGAAACCAATTAGGAAGAGGTGGGGACTATGTCAGAGACTTTGATGGAATGCAGCTCCATTAGAGTGTCAGAGATAAACTGCATGAAGATTCAGAGGCTCCCTAGGTCAATGGTATTCTCAGGGAGTTAAGTGTTTTCCAGGGCATGGTGTGTACCTTCTTCTAAATTAAGGGGGGAAATCGTATCATCTCACACAACTGGAAAGAAAAAGCCCAGTGTTTGTGAGGCTGCTCTGGGTTCTGGGAACAGTGTGCTCCACTCGTGGAATGCTTCTCCAATGCATTTATTAACTGTTGATATGGAAGGTTGCCAAATACGAACGGGGCCTACGCTAGCAAAGAGCTCTGCTGCTCTGGGCATGTGATTCAGCAGACTCGTTGGTGCCAGAGGTGTCTGTGGTGGGAAAGGATGCTGCATGGTATTTGTGGGAAAACCACAGTGTTGGATTCCATAGTTTTAGAAGGCATATGGCATTCCACTATCATTGATTGCTTGGCCACTGTGTCCTGGTAGAGATGAAGTAAGGAACTGACCTTGTAGAGAGTGCTGCTCATCATGAGATGGTTCCGTTACCATCCCTCAGAACAAAGCCACATGTAGGGCCATGTGAATATATAGAGAGGCTCATGACCAGCTAGCGGGAGAGAAAAGGGCTGCGTGTAGTAACAGATCAGTTTGCATGGGTTGGTGCCAACCGAAGGTGAGGATGTTATCCTACACTCCGACAGACAGGATCCTGAAGAAGAGAGTCCAGAGGGGAAAAATGCTCCCTGTGGGCAGAATGCTGAATAGCATGTCCCTTTCACGTGGGTAGAAAAGTCAAAGTCACCCAAAGTCAGAATGCACATGAAGCCATGGGCTGTGAGGCTGGAAGACTGAAGACAAAGATGGACCTGTGAGAATGGGCACAAAATTATAAGATCTCCCATGAGTGCAGTTTCGATGGATTCATATTAGGAAACAGATTAAATAACTAAACTACTAGAAAGATTGTAAGGAGTTGGCTAGACACTGGCACCTGTCTAGCACAGCAGTGGCAATAGTGGTGGGACAAATACAGCAGCCATGGGGATGGGGTAGGACTATAGTCTTTCTTTTCCTCACCAAGACTGATCTAATTCCTGATCCTACTCACACCCAGCCTCATGGCAGTATCCTCACAGGGCACACACATTTTGGAAGGAAAATAACCAAGCACTCAGCGGAAAGCTGATCACTTTGGGCCTTTGGTGCCCAGCAGTGATAACGTGTTTACTGTTACTTATGCCTATTCTGAATATTAGATTTCATTTCCTGTTGACAGAGCCTCTATTTAGGGCCACTGTCTGAACACAGACAAAGATTGGCTTCATCAACATGAACATTGTGTGACGTTGGCTTAGACCAATGAACCAAATACCCAGGCAAGGATGCAAAACATTAGACCTATGCGTGTGGGTCCACAGGTCTGACTGTGTTTGGTAGCTGCTGGTCTAGTTGTTTCATGATGGAATTTTACATGTGTAAGCCAGGTATCAGCTGAGAATGATGCAGTCTATGGGTGCAGGAACATCCTCACAGCACTAGGCTCTAGGTTCAGGTTCCTAGAGGACAATGCTTTTATTAGAGAGCCGTGGGAGTCCTGAGCATTTAAAAATGTTGCTGCTACTCACCTCAGATCTCTGTGCTAAGAAACCAACCAGAAATGAGTCTTGGGGGCTGGAGCAATCATTCAGTGTCTTGGAGTGCTTTTTTTTTTTTTTCCAGAGGACTGGACCTTGGTTCTTGGCATCCACGTTGGGCATCTCACAACTGCCTGTAACTCCAGACCCTGTAGATCTGATGCCCTTTCCTGGACTCCAAGGATACCCGTGTACATGTGGCATACATTCACATAATCACAACCATGTGCATGAATAAATAAAATTAAAATAAAGAGAAATGAGTCTCCATAGTGGCAGGAGTAGTTGACCTGATCATTAGAAGGAGGCAGTCATCCCACAAGTAGGATGACAGGGGTTCAGGTCTTCAGAACCTATGTAAATGCTGGGCAGGCATCATGGCCTTCTATAATCCCAGTCATTGAAGGCAGAGGCAGGGCACCCAGGGAACAAGCTGGCTAGTTAGACTAGGTGTCCAGCAATACCTATGTTTAAAGGAAGGATTCTGCCTCCGTAGATGATGTGGAGAGTGATTGAGGAAGACTGATAGAGACTTTGGACCTCCACACACACATACACACATGCTCAAAATAGTAATGCTTGGGTCTAACACATAGCTAATTCTGGAGCCAAAAATAAATTATATCTCTCCACACACACACACACACACACACACACACACACACACACACACACACACCAAGCGAGAGAGAGAGAGAGAGAGAGAGATGAAGAGAGAGAGAGAGAGGGAGAGAGAGAGCGAGAGAGAGAGAGCGAGAGAGAAGACGATAGAGGAGAGGGACACAAAGAGAGAGAGGAGAGAGAGAGAGAGGAGAGAGAGGAGAGAAGGAGGAGAGGAGAGGTAGTGGAGAGAGAGTAGGAGAGGAGACGAGAGAGACAGAGACGAGACAGAGACCAGAGAGGCAGAGAGGAGCAGAGAGGAAGGAGGAGGGGAGAGGAGGACAGAGAGAGGGTGAGAGAGAGACAGAGACATAGAAAGAGACAAGCACACAGAGAGAAACTACAAGAGAAGAAAGGAAGCCGTTATGTTTGCCAGCCCTCCAGTCTCCACACCACCACTCAAAGCTTTCCATTAAGACAGTGGTTAGACAGCAGCTGTTGAACCTCTTAAGAGAATACACGATATGGTAATAAATATCATCTCAGAAATAGGCTTTCCATTCACTTTACTAGGGAGCACAATGAGCTCTGCATGCTCTCCACACTTTTTACTCCAGACCCTGGTTTTAAGCAGGGGCGGGTGTGTGTGTGTGTGGGGGGGGGTTGGAGGGAGTGGGGAGGCGTGGGGAGGTGGGGTGTGTGTGGGAGGGTGAGGGGGTGGTGGTAGTGGCTAGGGGTGGGACTCACTGCAATTGGTTCGCTTCCTACCTAGCAAATGGAAATGTTTGTTTTGTCTTTTCAGTTCCAGCCACCCCTGACTATGCAATGCACTATAAAATGTTCTTTGAAGTTCATGTGTCATCCATTTGCTCTGAGCGCCAAGAGGTTGGCCTGCCGCACTCTTCTTCTCTTCCATTGTGTTTGCTGCCCCGGTTTCTTTGGGGAAGGTTCAAGTCTGACGATCCCCGTCCCTTGTGGTATACAAAGCCATGCGTGATTTTGGGTTTACCAGATGGGGTCTGAATCTTTACAGCTGCCAGCTCACTGTTTGTATAGGAAAGCCAATTTATAGGGAAGTCGAAGGGTGATGATTTTAATGCAAACAAATGTCTTAAGGGGGACTTCCTGGATGCTTCATGCTATGAGTTCAGCTGGCTGTGTGAACAATTGATGCGGCTTCTCCTTCTCCACGGCAGCAGGCAGCCCTGGGGAAAGTTGGGAGAAGGCAGATGTGGCCCAGGACGGTTGTTTATAGACGCATATGTGTGCAGGGAAGGAAAAGGAGTTAGAATTTAAGGGTATCCTAACGCATTCCTCATTCTATTTTGGGACTCACAGGAGAAACTGGAGTTGCCTACATATTTACACTGAGTCTTAGATGTTACAAGTTAAGTAATCATTTGAGCATGTCTCTCTTTTATGGGGGCCCAGTACTTTAAAATTTACAAGACATTTTAAAATATCAATTTCTCTTTTATTCGTTTAGTTATCATAACTCTGTTTGCTATTGATACTATTACTCCTAGCTTCTAAATGGGCAATCCACAGTGCTTAAGCATAGTGCCTCACACGTGATAGGAGTGCAAGAAATATTTTTTTCTTGTCTCCCCGCCTCTTCCCACCCTTTTTTTCCCAGCCGGGTTGCTTAACTTCATGGAGAGCGATTAACTAAAGCTAATACTTAGCTAAAGATAAGTATTATCTGTATATTGAATTAAGTTATAGGTTTTATAGACGTAATTGTCTGTGTGTGTGCATGGGAAGGCTGGCAGACAAGCTCACATGTTGATTCTTGGGAATAGGGTCCATTTTTGGAATTTAGCTATGAAATCGTGTGGGCTGACCAGTGATGCCCAGCGATCTGCCTAGTTCTTTCTCCACAGTACTGGGATTACAACATTACCCAGGGGTTGGAGATGAGACCCAGCTACTCATGCTTGGAAAACAAGCACCTTACCAGCTAATCCACTCCCCTAGGCCCAGACTTGGTTCTGATCATTATCAGAAAGGGTGTATCCTGGAGCCTATAAAACAAAAAGGGGAGATTAGTCTCTGAAGAGAAATAACCCACAGAACCCCAAGTAATTCGAAGGATACCACATGCAAATTCTGCGGATAATACTCATGAGCTATAGGATGGATACCTTCAACTAATTACCTTTCTTACTTTTGAGCTTGCTGCTCATCAAACTCTAATCTTGAGCATTTATCTATAGTGGAATTGTTCTTCAATCATTATTGAAGGTAACTAAAGATTGTTTTGTCAACCCCATTCTTAGAATAAAGAAACTGACTTGTTCAAGGTTGAAAGTAGAGTTGAACTAGACTTCCTCTGTCGTTTAAGTGTTCTAAAGCCTGGTCCTAAGGAGAGAAATTGTGTGTAAACATATTTCTTATCATCCTCATGTACACTACCGCGCGCACACCTGTGTGTGTGTGTGTGTGTGTGTGTGTGTGTGTGTGTGTGTGTTCTTGTGTGTGGATATGCGCACATATACATGTGGTGTGCTTGTGGAGGCCACGGGACCACACACACACACACCACACCCACACCACAACACAGAGAGAGAGAGAGAGAGAGATGAGAGAGAGAGAGAGGAGGAGGAGGGAGATGACCCGAGGAGAGAGAGGAGAGAGAGAGAGAGAGAGAGATGTAGACATTTATGGAGTCTTATATGAAGTCTTAAACATATAAGTAGCCTTTCATATGCAAAGATACACCCAGGACTTCTTATTTTAGTTTAGATTGAAACAGAATGAAGTGATGCTGGGTCAGATCAACCATACTGCAGGGCCAGTCCCATAGCCAGCAGTAGTCAGCAACAAAGACATCTCAATCATTGCAAAGCAGGCAGTCTCTCTGTTTACTTGAATAATGTGGATTAGTACAGACTGTAAAGTCATTTAATGAATTGTGGGTAGAAAGTGATTGCAAAGAAGTCTTTCTTTTTCCTCTTCTCTGTCTTCCTCCTCTTTGTTCTTCAATGCAGAGATGTTACTGTGTTCAAAATAGGCAAAAATAAGGCTTGTCTGAAATCTTTCAGGTGTCCATGTATTTTACTATTTGCTATCAGGCTAAGTAAAACTGTAATAATCGTATGCTTTTAATGCTAAACATTATTAACCATTTATTTTATATTTACTACAACAAAAGACAAAGGCCCCAACTGCTTCTGGGTGGTGTTTAGAGAGAGGTGTGGTTTTGTAATTTTATTTCATACGACTTAAATTGGATGATAAAGCTGTGCAATTAGGAATAACCTATTAGTTTAAAATATTCAAATATCAACATAAATAATACAACATGAAATCAAACAACAAAAGAATGAAGGAATCAAACTAAATATTCCCCCTATACCATTAACTTTTATAACTCTAGAATATATACCTGCAGGAGAGGAAAAAAATAAGATTTAAAAAAATATAAAAATAACTTCTAAAATATAGTAAGGTATTTAAACATGTAATTCTTGTAATAATTTTTTATCTTATTATTAATTTCTATCTTCCCTTTATTGTTATGGTACTGGAGGACATTCACATGTGTTAGTAAAATTAATTTTCTTACAGAGATTTTGAAAGTAATCTAGTATACACTTCTAAAAGATAAATTGTAAGATGACTTTTTAGTATCTAGGTGAGTATGTTTGTGACATGCAACTATTTTTATTCAGACAGCAAATTGACTACACAACATTTTTTGGGACCGAAGTGCAGTGGAGGTAGGCTAAGAGACAACTGATCCCTTACCACACAGTTCGACAAGCATCCTGCTGCTACTACAGATTGTGGCCTTAATCCTTGAGGCTCTGTAGTTTGAGGTTACCTGCTTGTTCTTCTCTTTGTTGAGCCAGAGACAATGAGCTGAGCAAGAAAATAGAATTGAGGGGTGATATCGGGTTGGCCATTCAGGAAGGTATCCGCCTCTCCTCATCACACTTGCTGCCCACCGCAGTGTGCACTGCATTGATTCGTGTGAACAGACAGTGTGCTAAATTCCAGGGATACCCTCCCGACATGTGACTGGACTGCTGTCCAACCTCCAGTGTTTTAATAGCTACAAGACTTGGCCCTTGAAGAAAGTGCTTTCAAATCAGGACAAGAGTCTCCTTATTCCACAGAGAAGCAGTAACTCAGTTATGTTGTCCTGGTGGCCTAAAAAAGTCAGCGCTGCCTCAGGAGGAGCCTGACTTACTACTTGACATAATTTATGTCCTGGGAGGATCTGATCAGTGTCTTTGTTCTGTGAAGTGCAGAAGCTTAAAAACTGAGGATACAGCATGTGACTTTGGAGCTCATGACAAAGATGCGACATCACAAAAAGGGAAATACGAAAGCCTCCAAATTCTGCAAGAGGTGTGTGTGTGTGTGGAGGGGGGAGAGTGTGTTTGCATTTCTCCCACTTGTTTGGTTTTGCAGCCCTCCATCCAGTGAACTGAGTTTCTTTAGCACCGGGTGGCTGCCAACATAGCGATTCATTTGCATAATATCAAAAGTAACCCAATTGCCGTGAGACAGTGGCTGCAGAGAGAACTGATGGCAATTGACCTATAAGACATGACCCTTTCACTTTGAGAGACCAGTAAAGTAAAAGTTAGCTTTACTCATTGTCCTGTTCCACTTGTCTTCAACCCGTGCAGGGGTACGCTGGGATCTCCATGCTGAAGGTGTTTCCCACTTCACCAAAAGTGACTGCCATCAGAAACGCAGATTATCACACTGACGATGCTCTCTGCTGGGACCTAGCGTCCCCGACTGCTTTCCCCTATGGGGCCCACATTGGCTCCTTTAGCCTTCTGAGAGTTTTCAAGTTAATAGATGGTATTTTTTAAATTAGGTATAGTAAGGAAACATGAAAAAGAAAGAGAATGTGAGGTCTCTGCTCTCAGAAAGACTAAAATCAAAAGACTCCACATCCTATAATCTTTGCTCTTTTTCTTTTGAAGATTTTTAAGCTCAGTCATTCAACTGTCTCCCAACCCCCTTCCTTGAATCTGCCTTGGGGGACAGTGAGATGATCCCATTTTATTTCTCATTAGGAACACATGGACAGGCTCAGAAACCTCTAAAGTGTTAATTAGCAGCAGTCCCTCTTGAATCAGGTATAATCTCATACTGCCTTGGGATCAAGAACTTGGATACTAGAGAATTTTGAGCCGTATGTTCAATGAAAAGAACTAGTAATCTTTTCTTTTTTTTTTTTTTTAATGCTGAAAACTCCAAATTAAGAGTTGCTTAGTTTTACCATGAGGCAGTTTACTGACATTTTTGATTTCCAGGTAGTACTAGATTTGTGACAGTTCATGGTGTTTTGTGATCTTAACTTATATGCCCTAACTCCATTGCTCAGGTTGGTATGTCCTCCTCAGGAGTTGGGACATGGGGACCTATGATATTAAGGACCAGCATGCCGCAGTAAGTCACTACCTTAACAATGCATTTCTCTCGCTCTTGAAGCATGCCAGGCAAAAAGGACCACATGCCCATCTCATGCTTTGTTAGCTGGAGAAGATATGGGTTAGAACATCTTCTGTATCTCCCCTGGTTTTGCACTTAGGTCTGGTTCTTCCAAGCTTTTGTGATTCATTTAGACTTGCAAAAGACATTTATTACATACTAGTAAGTCAGTAGAAGAGGCATACAATCACTTGATTTCTCAATGGGGATTGGCATGTAGTAGACACTCAAAAGTGTATTTCTAGATTAAACCCCGTACATTCTAATCCTCTGCCTACATTTTCCTTACTTGTGACACTTGCTGGTCGCTGTGCTTTGCATCAGTATGGGGCGGGGCGGGGGGGTGCAGGGCTGGGGGAGCCTGCCACATTTGGGCTTGTCGAAAACAGAACCGCTTTGAGTGCAGCCGAAGCCTGCGCGTTTGGCAGAGCCCTTTCCTGTCAATGCTTTAAGAACATGTGGGCTGAGATGGAAATTTCATCTGCATGTTCATTTACACGTAACTCATCAAAACATTTTAAAGAGCTCTTTGAAGTCTGCAGGGTTTTTTTTTTTTTAATCTTTCTCATGGAAACTTTTCAAGCATTTTGGGGGGTTTTCATGGCAAGCTGCGTTTGGCTAAGGCCAATGAGCACAGTAGATATTGGACCCTTTCTGTACTCCTACAGTTTTTCTTTTGCTTCATTTTTTGTTTGAGAGAGGGTCTCATTCCATAACCCAGATTGGCCTGAAACATACTATGTAGCTCAGGCTGAGTTTGAATTCCCGGAAGTCCTCTGCCCTCAAGTCTCACAAAAAAAAAATTGTGATTATACTAATGACCTACACAATATTTTGTATTGCTTTAAGGATCACATCCTCCTCTGTTCACATGGGTTTTGTTGCTGTCCCAACTGCTTCTTTCATTTCTAAATTGATGTTGTTAATTAAACTTTATGGAAAAAGCACAAATTAAAAATTGAAAAGAACTAGAATACTGTCACTTCTAATGGAAAAAAAGATGCTTATGGTCAGTCTTCGACAGTATTTTTTTTTTTTTTTTTTTTTTGTAGGATAATGGTGCCTTGGGCAACTCAAACTTGGAACTGATTGTGGGAGGGGGGAGGGGTGTCCATTTGACTTGAGAATGGTTAGTGGCTCTCTGTTAGTTGGCAAAGCTTAGTTCGTCATAAACTTTTGCCGAGTTCCAGTGAGATCCACAGAATGCTAACAAAGTGCTGGCAAGAAATGGCCTGGTTACGTCTGACTTTCTAGTGAGGATATTTTAGCAGTAGTGGAAGGAGGCTCTGAGGAAGACAAGTTTGGGTAGAGTTTCTATCTGATGAGACGTACAGCTGGACATAGAGCTGGAAGTGCTTAAAGCAGATCAGCGAGACAAGAAAAAGGATTGGTTGGCTTAGTTGAGCATGATGATAGTAACAGGAAACAAGGGTCAGAAACCAGAACAAAGGACAGCTTTGGAACAGAAGAGAAATGGTGGGCTCAGTCATAGACCTACTGGTGTGCGGCAGCAGTGGAGACAGAGTGAGAAGTGTCAAGCCTATGGTTATGTAGCTATAGGGAGAGTTCTACGCTGGGTAAGTAGGTGTCCATTGCCAGATTCTATTTGGATGGTCACAGGAGGTAAATGAGGGAGCTACTTGTGAAAGTTAGCACATCAAGTTTGTAACTTTGGAGACGGCGATGAGCTAGAGAAAGGGCACAGCACACAAGGACATGGACTGTTCCAGATGGAAGGAATATAAACTTCCACATGGAGAAAAATAGGCTTATTGGAGAATGGAATCGCTGCAGAATGAGAATTGAGATGTGAGATTTCACAGCGTAAAATTGAGAGTGAGGGTAGAAAACTGGGTCAAGACTAGACAGAATTTTTTTGTTTTTTTGTTTTTATTGTGTTTTTGTTTGTTTGTTTGTTTTTTTAAAGAAACGCTTTCTCTGAGATTCTAAGGTCTTATTTCTGAAGACACTTGTAAACCAATATCATGCTAGATTTAAGCAGGAGACTTCTTTAATGGCTCACTTTTATAACACTGGAAGGTGCCATGCAAGCTGCTAGGGGAGGGAAACCATCAACCATGCTATCTAGCTGTACACCTTATGAATTGTTATTAATATTGTGCCTGGCAAATATGCCCACTGGTGCAGTAGTGGCATGACTATCACAGAGATAACCAATCATTTTCTGAGTATATTTGAGGCCTGATCCTCAGGAGTAGACTTTTTCCTGATGCTGTGAAGCTGGCTAAGAACGTATGGTTGAAGAGGCCTTAAGCTCAAGAAAAGAGGACCTACTACTGTTATTTTGTTAAAAGAACATGGTATCAAATGACATTCTAGATGGTTATCTTTATGCACTTAACTTAGTGCTTTGGTCAGTCTTCATCACATCAGCTTCTTTTTGTTGCAGACAACAGCTGTTATAGAGGCTCACAACCCCTGAAAGTGCATAGAATACAGGAGTGTAGAATACTTGGGCCTAAGTGGGACATTTAAATTGTCCCCTCCCTTTCAAGGCTCAGGGATCATCAAGGATGAGAGCACGAAAGGAATGTAAGAGCCAGAGACTGGAAAGGAATAATGAAAAACATTGTTGTCTGCACAGAGCGTGCTTGTTGCGCTCCTGAACTCAACCACATCTGTGGTTGCCTGTAGAGGTTTGGAGCAGTTACCACTGTGTATCATTCTTGAGGTGAGGATGATGGGACCCCACTCCTCAATGAGGATCTATGGGAGAAAAGCACAGTGAGATCAAAGTAGGGGTAGGATTATTCAGAAGTTTCAGTGGGAAGCAGGGAATAACAGGTGTGTGTGTGTGTGTGTGTGTGTGTGTGTGTGTGTGTGTGTGTGTGTGAGAAAATGCTCCAAACTCAGTATGAAAGTTTTAAACTATTGAATAAACATTTTATAAAGGCAGAAAGCTAGTTCTAAGCATAGGTCGTGAGTGAATGAAGGAGGTTGCTGTGGTAAACACATGTGCATATGTTAGCATGTATGCTTTAGGCTTCCTACAAAATGATAGGCAATATAGTTGCTTAACAACTAGGAATATGAGCCAGGCCTGGTGGAGCATGTCTTTAATCACAGCACTCAGGAGACAAAGGGAGGCAGATCTCTGTGAGTCTGAGCCCATCCTGGTCTTCAGAGTGAGTTCCAGAATAGCCAGGATTACATAGTGAAGTCCTGTCTCAAAAACTAACAAAAAATAAAACAACGAAACAAAAACCCAACTAAGAATATGTATGATTGACACACGAGAAAGACAAAAGAGAATAGATAGATACTGTGGGTGAACAAAATATATATGAACTATTTGACCAGTGAAATAAGTGGCAAACTGGCCTTGCATTAATCATTTGCTACAACATTTCACACACACACACACACACACACACACACACACACACACATCTATCTATCTACCTATCTATTTATCATTTATCTATTGATCATATGTCAATCATCTTTATCTATCATCCATCTCTATTTTTCTATCATTTATCTATTATCTACCTATTTTTCTATCATTTGTCTATTATATCTATATCTATTAGCTATCTATGGATCATCTATCAATCATCTTTCTCTATCTGTCTATCTATCCTCTATTTTTCTATCATATATATGTGTATACACACGCACACACATATATACATACACGTTCTTCATGCATAGAGACAGGAATCCCTAAGTGTATCAAGTTCTTAGAGGCTTCCCATGCTTGAAATTATTCAAAGCCATTTCTGCATGTTGACAAATGCACCAGCTTTCTCTTGGTTTGTTTTGCAGTTTGATATTCATCCCATCTTTCTGGCCAGTTAGCTCGTATGGTCAACTGGTAGAGATGAAGACAGTTGAATACTTAGAGTTTATTCTGTTGTTTATGTTTTGTTTTGGATACTGTTAAATTATTTTTCACTGCTTTCTAGTCAATAGCTTGATGGGAGGGTTAAGCAGTTTACAGGTGGTTGGGCATTGAGAAAATTACATTTTTCTTCAGTAGATAGCTGAATAATTTACGCATAGCCACAAGTTGTCCTGGTTACATTACTTAAAGAAATACTGTAAGACAATGTATGGCTACATGGGCTTTATGGGAAAGCATGCCTAGGAAAGAAGGAGCAAAGTAAATGAGGAAGCAGAAGGGTTAAGCAAGGATGTGGTCACTGGCCTGATGTGGGCGAGAATGAGCTTATAGTTTAAATATCCGTGCACAGTGTCTGACCCCACCATGAGGTTAAAGAGCTGATGTCTAGGATCTTCATGTCAGTCAGCCACTGGCCACACAGTTTGGGTAGAGGGAAAGGCGTGGGTGTGATGGGTTGATGGGTTGATGGGGGTTGGGTAACCATCTAAGGCATCCAAGCAAGCTGGCTGCAGTCTAACCAGGGCACGTCTCAGGAGAGTGTAGTGGTGTAAGCTGCTCACTTATCACTGGCAGTAGTTGGAGACTGAACAAGAATTGAGTCCTTTGTGTAGCGGTTGGGGAGGGGAGGGCATATATCAAACTGAACTTAGAAATCAGCTGATTATCCAGCACTCGGAAGACTCACATCAACCAGCCCAAAGGAGCTCAGTCAACGTGAGCCTGGCCATTAAAGAAGCTTTTGCTTTACCCTTAAAGGGAGAGACACTTGGTGGTCACCAATATGCTCTTTACACTATCATTTCCTTGTCCGTTCAGGCTGCCTGACAGAAGTAGTTCTTCCGTGCCTGTCAGAGTCCTTTCTGGTTTCGTAGACTGCTTACTGCCTGGTTAATGCCTTTGTTATGAAAGTCATTAGGTGCATGAAATTAAATTTATTAAAATTTTATTCTTTGATGCATTGCTTGCCAGCATTAGAATTAAAAAAAAAAAAAAAAAAAAGAGTAGAGAGGAGATGGTAAAAGCTAATTTTAATATATTTCACTTAGTTCAATAACCTGAAGTAAGTTCACTTTTACATACAGTCAACATAGAGTTCTTGGGTTTGTTTGTTTGTTTGTTTATATTTTTGGAAATAGCGCTAGGAAGTATGACATACAGGAAGGACGGCTTGGATGGCCATGGCGTTTGTACAGTTGAGCGCAGTGCCTGTCATAATAGGCAGAGCAGGCGACAGGTTGCCTTTGTCACAGTCCGTTAGTTTTTTTAGCAGGCGAATTCAGTCAAAAGTGTGATTACTATAATTTTTTTTTACTGCCTCGGTTCTTCAATTTATGTTTAGTAGGGGAAAGATCTCCAAAGCTTAACGATGTGCAATGGCTATGAAAGGGCCTCCCGAGGCTGCGCTGGGCTGCCTGAAGAACGCCAGGAAGTAGAGCCGCTTCTCAAAGCCACTTGGGATTCTGATCAATTCGAATGAGGAGTAGCCCTTGTCATTGAGGATATGACATTTCCCAGTGACTGCCAATGTTGGCTCAATCCATTACTTTGAATGGGAGATAAGATGCTCTGCCCTTCACTGTAGACCTTTAGCAGCTTGGGCATAGGAAGGAAACTCCGAGGCTACAAAGCGCGCGGAGGCCAACCGGAGGCCGGCCGTGGGAGGTTGTTTCCAATTAGTCTGAGGTTGGCAGAGACGTTTCCCCTCATTCCTGCCTGGAGGCAGGGTGCTAAAACTCATGTAATGCAAAGGAAAAAATAATGAGAACAGTCTACACGAGGAGGGGTTTCATATTTGGTGTGTTCCTGTGGCATCTCTTTGACTTGGCATCCAGGGGTAGGCAGGCTTACATTTCCCCTCTTAATCCTTCAGGTCACCGCCCTTTCTGATCAGAGTTACCAGTGCTCTGACCTTTGAACCTTGTTACCTGGTACCAGGGCATTCAGACCTCACTTAGGAAATACCTGCAAGTGTAGCTCTGAGGGGCGTAAACATTGGAGAATACAAGGCCTGAAATGACTTCTTTTTCTTTCTTAAATAAAATGTTTTTTTTTTTTTTTTTTTTTTTTTTTATTATTATTTTTTTTTATTAATTTATTCTTGTTACATCTCAATGTTTATCCCATCCCTTGTATCCTCCCATTCCTCCCCCCCCCCCATTTTCCCATTATTCCCCTCCCCTATGACTGTTCCTGAGGGGGATTACGTCCCCCTATATATTCTCATAGGGTATCAAGTCTCTTCTTGGCTACTTGCTGTCCTTCCTCTGAGTGCCACCAGGTCTCCCCCTCCAGGGGACATGGTCAAATGTGAGGCACCAGAGTACGTGAGAAAGTCGTATCACACTCTCCACTCAACTGTGGAGAATATTCTGACCATTGGCTAGATCTGGGAAGGGGTTTAAAGTTTACCTCCTGTATTGTCCTTGGCTGGTGCCTTAGTTTGAGCGGGACCCCTGGGCCCAAATCTGCCTATCATATTGTTCTACTTGTAGATTTCTAGGACCCTCTGGATCCTTTTATTTTGCTGTTCTCCCATGCGTCTCTCATTTAGAGTCCCAATAGGATGCCTTCCCCTCTGTCCCAGTTTCCTGGTAAGTGAAGGCTTTCGTGGGACATGCCCCTTGGGCTAGTATGCAGATATAAGTGAGTATATACCATTTGATTCTTTCTGCTTCTGGGTTAACTCACTCATTATGATCATTTCTAGCTCAATCCATTTATCCACAAATTTCGGGAATTCCTTGTTTTTAATAGCTGAGTAGTATTCCATAGTGTATATGTACCACAGTTTCTTTATCCACTCTTCTACTGAGGGACACTTAGGCTGTTTCCATGTTCTGGCTATTATGAATAAGGCTGCTATGAACATGGTTGAGCAAATTTTCTTGTTGTGTGCTGGAGCATCTTCTGGGTATATTCCAAGGAGTGGAATAGCTGGGTCTTGAGGAAGCCCTATTCCCATTTTTCTGAGATAGCACCAGATAGATTTCCAAAGTGGCTGTACTAGTTTGCATTCCCACCAGCAATGAAGGAGTGTTCCTCTCTCCCCACATCCTCGCCAGCATGTGGTGTCGCTTGAATTTTTGATCTTAGCCATTCTGATGGGTGTAAGATGGAATCTCAGAGTTGTTTTGATTTGCATTTCCCTGATGACTAAGGAGGTTGAGCATTTCTTTAAGTGTTTCTCAGCCATTTGATACTCCTCTGTTGAGAATTCTCTGTTTAGTTCCAAGCCCCATTTCTCAATTGGGTTATTCGGTTTGGTGGTGTTTAATAAAATGTTTTTTAACTGAAATAGAATTATATCACTTCCTTCTGCCACCAGTCTATCCAGCCCCTTCCGGTTACCACCTTGAACCCCTCCCGTGCCCCTCTCAGGCTGATAACCTCTTTGATTATATTTGTTACACATATCGGGATGGGTATGTGTATGCACAAATATAAGTAGAACCTGTTGAGTCTATTTTTATGGTTTGTGTGCGTATGATTTCAAGGCTAACCATTCTTCTTTGGACGACCGATAAGGGGGCTTGTTGGGCCCTGTTGTTAAGGTGGGAGTCTGGCATTACTGAAAAGCCCCTGAGCTCAGTGCTGAATGATAGACTCCCTCTCTCATCTGGACTCCCTCCTCTGCCAGGTCTCGGGAAACCCCAGAGCCTCTAAGGAGTGTCACATAGCCCTCAGGGACATTACAGCCCAACTAACCCTTTCCCAATTAGAACCCCATGCCTGGGGAATTCCTGGAAATACCCTCATGCTAATGAAATGTCTTGGTACCTCGGCTTTCAACCAAAGATATTTTTCCATACATCTAACCATACCTGGAATGTCCCAACCCCCGACCCCCAACCCCATAGTATAAATAACTACTGAATTCCCCTTATTATGATAGGACTGTGCTGCTGCATGTAAATAAAGTATCCTTGGTAATCCTAGATCCAAAGAATCAAACACATTACCCACCCCTAGAAGCCCCTCCCACTGCCCAAGGCTTATGATGTCCCTGATTCATGAAATAAACTCTCGCTGCACCAAGATCATCTGAAAGGAAGGAAGGGCTCTACTGAAGAATCTGCTGCTGACCTTCTCTCCTTGGAGGAGATGAAGAAGGGGCCTACATTTGGGATGTAAAGTGAATAAATTCAGAAAGAAAGAACCCACTGCTGGATCCCCAGGCTTGACTGCTGGTCAGGAAGCAGGCAGGAACCTTTGACTGAGTGCTTCACCCTTTCCCACCTGGAAGCTGATGGTGCTTGGACTTCCATTGCAAAGAACAGCAGTGGGCAGTGGGATTCGCAGAACAAGAGGGGCTAATCCCTGGGAGAGGCCGATTCTCAATCTTCCAAGAGTCAATGGCTGCCTATAGTTCATTGTCTCGGGTTGGGACCCTGCAAAAATGTCTCCCTTTTACACTAGCATGCTGATTGATAATGCTACTTCTTCTGGTCTTGTTCACTATTTTTACTTGAATGAAAAGTCTTTGCTGGTTTTTATGCCTCTCCTTTTCTGTAAATGACAGAAATTATTACTGCTTGAACTGATACTAGAAGCTTGAAATAATTCTGGGGCTGGGCATGGTGGTGCACACCTTTAATCCCAGCACTCATGGGGCAGAGGCAAGTGTATGTCTGTGAGTTCGAGGCCAGCCTGGTCTACAAAGAGAGTTCCAGGACATCCAGGGTTATTACACAGAGAAACTATGTCTCGAAAAACCGAAAAGAAAGAAAGAAAAAAAGAGAGAAAGAAGAAAGAAAGAAAGAAAGAAAGAAAATTCCAGACAGTATATTTCCCAGAAATCACACATGCATGTTTTTCCTCCCTGAGCTTTTGTCAAAAATGCCAGCATGAAAACAAAACGGTAAAACATTGTTGCTTGGCTTCTCCTACTCTCTCCCCCAGAATCCTGCTACTGGCACCCAAGACCAGGAGCATTAGCTGGGATCCAGACCTCCATTTAATTTCTTTTAGGCTGCATATAAAAACTTGACAGAGCTCACAGCCTCTTGTCTGACAATGCTCACTTCATATGTACAAAGGCAAACGTGGAACCATCAAATGGTTTTGAGCATCATATGATTTGCAGAATGGAAGTTCATTGATTTGTGACCCAGAAGTTCAAGGTCTTGCACTCAAATTTGGTTTCATTTTAAAGACTTCTGAGGGTAGAGTCATATAAAAACAGGTTAACATCTTGGAGTTGCCCTACAGACGCTCTAAATCCTACATCTGGAGTGGGGCTCTGGGTACTGGATTTTCAGGGAATTATGAAGTAAGACCCAGGTCAAGAAAGAACCATTGCAAAGTCAAAGTTTGGGGCAAGGGGGAGTATGATTTTAAATGGACCTCAATCTTCCCCGTTAATGCAAAAATTTAATAAAATGTTTGGAAAAGCTATTTTAAACATACAGTTCAATCATACTGTGCACCCATCCAGACATTAACTACACACACAAATTAGAATATGCTGGTTCCCACAGAAGTTCATGTTGCACAATCTGTACAGCCTCGTGCTTTTACTATTCCTCACAAAGTAGTTTCCATGGATTTTACCAAGAGCCTCTTTTCCAAAGACATCTCAGCATCTTGCGTTCCCACCAGTAGACCTATGAGAATCCTGATTCTTCCGTGTTTTTCTCCATTCTTGGCATTGGTCTTTCTAGGATCGCTTGTACGATCAGGATGTATCGGTGCCTCGTCATTTTAATTTTCATGTCCATATCAACACAATGATGGTATCTGCTCAAGCAGTATCTGCTCTAACCTTTTGCACCTCCAAACTTAATATATTTTATTTATTTTCTTTAAAAAAATGTATTGTTGAAACTTTCAGACACATCTACAAAGACATGTGGTCACTTATACCATTTTTATTTTCTCTGATAAGACACTGATGAAAAGCAACTCTGGGAGGAAACGGTGTGCGTCCTCTTGTACTTGCTTCATGGAAAGAAGCTGGATATGGAACTCAAGGCTGGAACCTGGAGGCAGGTACTGAAACAGAGACCATGGAGGAATGTACCTTACTGACTTGTTTCCTTCAACTTGCTTAGCTATCTTCTTTCTATAGCCCAGGCCCACTTGCTGGGCATAGCATTGTATATTATAGGCTGGGCTCTTCCACATCAATCAACAATCAATACAATGCCCCTACAGATATGTGCATGGGCCAATCTGATAGAGGAAATGGCTCGATTTGAGGTCCACTTTTTTTCCAGATTGAGATGGCAACTGAAACTAACTATGACATACATCCCACCTCACCTCACCTGCATCCACTTACACCCACAACTCTCAACATATCCCCCAAACAACTTTGCAGTTTTTAAAAAACTATTTAACCTGCTAAGCCTAGTTAGCGCTGGCCTTTGTGGCCATCCACTGGTGCATAGGACCTCATCAGTGTCCACATCATAAGAAAGCACGACTCTCTCTCATCCAGAAACCACCCAAAAGTCCTTTAGTGAGGGATGGGGCCTGGTGAGCTTCTGCCCCACACGTGCCGTGCCAGCATTCCACAGCTTCTGGGAGCTCATTTCTTTGATAGCCATGGCATGTCCAGGAAACAGCACCCCTCCCCATTCTCTGCCTCTTGCCTTCTTTCCGTCTTCTCTTCCGCTGTCTTTCTTGAGCCTTGGTTGAAAATGTTGGTGGTGGTGGTGGAGGGGTGCACAACTGATTTAGGTACTCCACTTAGGACTGAGCACTTAGTCTATTATTCTCAGCAGCCAGACCAGTTATACATCCCTTTGTTGACTCTGTCCATGGCAAGGGAGGGAGGGGTCTTAACTTCTCTGACTAATGTTAAATGCAGACTCAGACTGGCTTGAAGAATGGTCCTTTTGCCATTTCCTAAAGTTGGGTTGTTTGGTTTCCTAGTATTGATTTACACACACACACACACACACACACACACACACACACATACACTATCTAATATATATTACATAAATGTATGTGCATACTATATACCATGTATGTATTTCTTTGCTAATTTCCAAATGCCTCACAAGAAGGGGCTTCCTTAGAAACAGAAGACGTGTTGCAATATGCAAACTCAGAGCATTCAGTTGAGAGTTCAGTGCTTGAAGGACACCAACACATTCCATGGTGTTGAGGACCATGCTATGTCTTTCTTACACATTGGGGGACTATGTTACTCAGTGTCAAGTATTTTTTTTCTTAACTTTAAGGCTATGGGTTAATCTAATCCTATTTAATGATATCTGTATGGATTACATATATAAGTGGGCTTGGGCTATATAAAGAAGATAGCTAAGCAAGTTGAAGGAAACAAGTCAGTACGGTGCACTCCACGGTCTCGGTTTCAGCACCTGCCTCCAGGTTCCATATGCAACAAAGTTCTTTATTTATTTTTAAGTGTATGAGTGTTTTGCGTGCATGTGTGCATGCGTACATGTGTGTATGCCATGTGTCTTTGGTGCTTGCAGTGGCCAGCAGAGGGCATTGGAGTGCCTGGACCTGGAATAATAGATGGTTTAAGTCACCATGTGAGTGCTGGAAACACACACCAGGTCCTCTACAAGAACAGCAAGACACCTTAACCACTGAGCCAACTCTCCAGGCCTCAAAAGTACTTTTTTAAAAAATGCATTTTATTAGCTAACTGTATTGGGACAAATATTTGCATACTTTATCTCATTTAATTAAAACTGGCAAAACTAGATATCCACAAGTAACAAAAACAAAAACAAAAACAATAACAAACAAACAAACAAAAAACTAAGTCCCCACCTCTCACTCCATATGAAAAAAATCACATCAAAACAGATAAAACTCATCTATGTAAGAGGTAAAACTGAACATGCTAGAAGGACACATTAGAGGAAAGTAGTTTTGATTTGCTTTCACTGATGATCAAGAATGTTGAATAGCTGAGTGCTTTGGTGCATGCCTGTAATCTTAAGGAAGAACAAATGGCTGATAAGTACATGAATAAAGATATTCAAAAGTACTTTTAATGTTAGTTTAGAAAATGAAAATTTGGATGTTTCTCCCAAATAGTTAAAAATTCAGAAAACATTTGTTTCCAAGCTATTAGCAACCTATTTAGAGTATAAAGTTAAACTATTTTTCTAGATAATTTTAAGTAAGGAGCGCACAATTTTAAGTAAGGAACGCACTGTTTAGTAACTGAAGAACAAGAGAGTACATTGTCAAAAGGCAGAACAGCGATCTCTGAAAACAATTTAAAGACATTACTACACTGTCTTATGAAGCATGCAGTCTTTTGGTTTACATGTCTTTGGCTAAGAATAGTATGCTAAGATCCTCTGCATAGACTGGTGAATGCTAATTTGCTGGCCGACTCAGTCACAGAGGCACTGGTAACAGTGACTCCTGTGAATTGTGTGTCAAGATTAGTGCGTGAGAAAAACTAATGTCACATGCTTCATGTGGTCTGTGATGTCAGCACCTTGAGGTAACCTTCTTTTTATTTTCAGACATTATGGACAATTTCCAGTAGGTCACTGGGACCTTGGTAGATTGCCCAGATAGTCCTCACTATTCTGGTGGGCTGTCAGCTAGCCAAATCCAGAACCTCCACCCAGTGGACCACACAAGGGAATAACTCAGCTTCCTACCCACTCTCCTGTGTCCACCACGGATCATTCTGTTTCTAGTTCTGGCCTGTTTCTTTTTGTTTCATCCCCAGATCCCAACTGTGTCATTGTCCCTGAATGTCAGAAATTTAAGTAGGATCTTCTTGCCTTTGGCAGCCACATGAAAGAATGCTTTCAGGGTGACATAAGAGGAACTATTTAATTGAAATATATGATTTATTGGCTAGTATGGATGATGATGATGATAATAATAATAATAATAATAATAATAATAATAATAATAATAATAATAATAATACCCCTAGAACCTTAACCTTTTCCCTGTAACTGACACCATCCACAGAGGACTCACCAATTCCCAGGTATTTCACATCCTATCTTTAATTTTTACAATAGTCTTTTAAACTAGGTCTTTGTCCATTCATCTTGTAGACAAGGGGATTAAAGTTGCTTGTCCAGATTGTACATCCAGAACTTGACATTATTATTATTATTTTCTCTAAGTTTTATCCTAGAATTTGGGAAAAAGGTGAAAACATCATTATCTTTAATAAAGTGTGAAATTAGTTTATGATACTCCAAGGAAGAAAGTAATTGTTTTCACTTCTGTATATAAGGCTATGAGATACATGTTGCTTAGGATACTGCAAGTTTCACAAACTCCTGAAAAATCAACTATTTTGACATCTATTATTGCCAATTTGTTTACTTGCTAATAAGATAAACGTTGTCAGTTATGTTCAGGAGTTTCACAGACTGCTAGTGTTATCTTCGATTTCCTAGATTAATTGAATATCTTTTTAAAAAAACTTGTTCTTTGTGAGTTTTGAAATTTCACAAGCAAAGATTATTTCGTGGTAGGGATAGGAAAATGGCCATTCTGACAATATACAGACACCCTGTTCAGACACAAAGAGAGAAACTTCCTAAAGATGAACAAGAGCTTCCTTTGAAATGGACTTCAGAACTTGGAAGAAAGAAACAAGCCAGTTATAATGTTGTTTAGCAGTTTTCCTTAAAATTAAAGCAGTCCCTCCAGGATTTACAAAATGGCAGGCCTAAACAACATTATAAATCAAATAGACCTAGCAGATATTTACAGAACATTTTACCCAAACACAAATGAACATACCTTCTTCTCAGAAGGTCATGGAACTTTCTCCAAATGACCACATGCTTGGATATAAAGCAAGTTTCAAAAAATTCAAAAAATTGGAAATAACACCCTGCATCCTATCTGACCGTCATGGATTCAAGCTGAATATCAACAACAGAAACAACAGAAAGTTTACAAACTCATGGAACCTGAACAATTCACTACTGAATAAAAAATTGTTCAAGATATAAATTAAGAAGGAAATTAAAAACTTTGTAGAATTGAATGAAAAGGGAAACACAGTGTACCCATATCTGTACTGCATGGTGAAAGTAGTTCTGAGAGGCAAGTTCATAGCACTAAATGTCTACATTGAAAAAGAAGAGAGGAGAAATCTTGTTTTTGTAACTTAAACACTCATCTGAAAACCCTAGAACAAAAAGAGAAATTTTTTAATCTTCTTTTTATAAACCTACTCAGAAGAAGTAGATTATAAGAAATAATCAAACTCAGGGCTGACATCAATATAATACACACAATAACAATAAGTCAATACAAAAAAGCTGTGTTGTTGGTTTTTTTTTTTTTTTTTTTTTTGAGAAAATCAATAAGGTTGATAAACCCTTGGCCAAATGAATAAAAAATGGAGAGAGAAGATCCACCTTAATAAAAGGGAAGACATTACAACAGATATTGAAGAAATCAATCAAGAGTCATAAAGACATTCTTCAAAGATCTGTGCTCCACTAAATTGGAAATCTAAAAGAAATGGATACAATAAAATCAAGACCAGATAAGCAATTTAAAGAGATCTATAACACGTAGTAAAAGAGAAGCAATAATTAAGCTTACCAACCCCCCAAAGCCCAGGAACAGATGACTTTAGAGCAGAATTCTACCAGACTTTTAAAGAAGAGTTAATGCCAATACTCCTCAAATTATTCCACAAAATAGAAACAAGTGGAACATTGCCCAATTCATTTTATGGGATCACAGCTACCCTGATTCCCAAACCACATAAAGACTCAAAAAAAAAAAAAAAAAAAAAAAAAAAGAAAGAAAGAGAACAAAAGACAAATTTCCCTTTATTTCTCAATAAAGTACTTGTAAACTGAACCCAAGAGCACATCACAAACACCATCCACCACGGTCAAATATGCTTCTTCCCAGAGATGTAGTTCAACACTTGTAAACTGATAAATGTAACCCACCATATAAACAAACTGAAAAACAAAAACCACATGATCATCTCATTAGAAGCAGAAAAGGCCTTTGACAAAATCCAACAGCCCATCATGATAAAAATCCTGGAGAAAGTGGGCATAAAAAGTACATCCATCAACATAACAGAGGAAATTTACAGCAAGCTCACAGCCAACATCAACCTAAATGAAAAGAAACACAAAGCATTTTCAGTAACACAGGAACAAGACAAATATATCTAATCTCTTCTTACCTATACAGTATAGCACTTGAAGTTTTAGAGCAATGGGACAACTGAAGAAGATCAAGCATCCATAGAAAAGGAAGAAGTCACAGTATCTTTACTTGCAGATGATATGATAGTATACGTCTTAGTTAGACTTTCTATTGCTGCGGTGGAACACCATGACCAAGATGCAAGTTGGGAATGAGAGGGTTTATTTGGCTTATACTTTCACATTGCTGTTTATCATGGAAGGAAGCTAGGACAGGAACTCAAGCAGAGTAGAAACATGGAGGTAGGAACTGACGCAGAGGCCACAGAGGGGTGCTGCTTACTGGCTTGTTCAGGATATTTTCTTATAAAACTCAGGACTACCAGCCCAGGGATGACACCACCCACAATGAGTTGGGCCCTCCTTCCTCAATCACTAATTAAGAAAATGCCTCACAGTCGGACCTTATGGAGGCATTTTTTTTTTCAATTGAGATTACCTCATTTTAGATAACTCTAGTTTGTTATCAAATTGACAAAAGATTAGCTAGCACAGTACACATAAGTAACCCTAAAAATTCCAGCAAGAACTTCCATAGCTGATAAAACTTTCAGCAATGTAACAGGATACAAAATTAGCATACAAAACCCAGTTATATATAAATGACAAACAGTGAAAATACAATCAGGTAAACAATACCTTGTACAACTGTACTCTCCACAAAATATCTTAGAGTGACTCTAACAAGGCAAGTGAAAGACTTATATAATAAAAAGTTTAAGACATGAAAGAAAAAATTGAAGAAGATAGCAGCGAATGGAAAGATGTCCCACACTCATGGACTGTAGGATTAGTATAGTAAAAATGGACAACTTACTAGAAGCCATCTACTGGTCCAAAGCAATACCTATCAAAATTTAAACACAAATCTTCCAGAATTTGTAAAAACAACTTTTAGATTCATATGGACACACACACACACACACACACACACACACACACACACACACACACAGAGGATAGCTTTAAAAATTCTATAATAAAAGAAATGCTGGAAGTACCATCATCCCCCATCTCAAACTGTACTACAGAGATATAGTAATAAAAACAGCATGGTATTGCCATAAAAGCAGACACTTTGATCTGTTTTTCACATTGATCTGAATCTAATTGAAGATGCAAACATAAACCCACATACCTTTGAACACCTTATGACACCTTATTTTTGACAAAAAAGAAGAACAGCCAGACGTACACACTGGAAAAAACACAGCATCTTTAACAAATGGTGCTGGCCAAACTGATGTCAGCTTGTAGAAGAATGCAAATAGCTTCACACTTACCACACTGCACAAAACTCAACTCCAAATATAATATGTAATATGTTACATATAATATATGATATATGTAATACATAGTATATAATGTAAGATACACTGAAGCTAATATAAGTGAAAGTAGGAAAAAGCCTTGAACTCATTGGCACAGAAAAAGACTTTCTAAACAGAATACTTTTTAGCACAGGGACAGAGAACAATTAATAAATGGGCCTACATGAAACTGAAAGGCTTTGTATAGCAAAGAACACCATCAATCAGAAAAAGCAGCAGCCTAAGGAACGGTAGAAGATTTTTTTACCAGCTACACATCTGATAGAGGGCTAATATCTAAAATATATAAGGAATTTAAAGAACTGGACATCAAAAAAAATAACCCAATTAAAAATTGAGAAACAGATCTAAACAGAGTTCTCAAAAGGGAAAACTCAAATGGGTGAGAAACATTTCCAAAAATGTCCAAAATTCTTAGTCATCCATAGAAATGTAAATTAAACAGCACTGAAATTTTACCTTATACCAGTCAGAATGGTCACAATTAGTAAAACAAATGACAGCTCACGCTGGTGAAGATTTTAAGTAAGGGAACACTCATCCATTGCTGGTGGGAGCACAAACCTGTACAACCACTGGAAAAAGCCATGCAGTGTTTCTTCAGGGGCCTGGAAGTAGATCTACTTCAAAATCTAGCTATTCCATTCTTGGGCATATAACTAAAAGACACCTTATCCTACTACAGAGACACTTGCTCAACCATGTTCATTGCTGTTCTATTCATAATAGCTAGAAACTGGAAATAATATATATGTCTATCGACAGATGAATGGATAAAGAAAATGTGGTACACAACGAAATGCTACTCCACGTTTAAAAAGAATAAAACCATGAAATCCACAGGTAAATGTATGGAGCTAGAAAAAAATCATCTTTTTTTCCCCTAGACCCAGACACAAAATACAAATATGGAATGTATTCACTTATATATGGGTGATAGCTCTTAAGTCTTTGATAAGCAGGCTTTAATCCTTATAACCAGAGAGGCTAGCTGTAAAATAATAGACTATGGCAGAGAGAGGGAATATAGAGTAAATAAAACTAATGGCCATTAGAGGTTTCATATGGAAACCTAACATAGCAGAAGCTTCTTAAAAATATATACATATATGAAAGAAATTGAAACTGGAACTACCAAATAGTGGGGGACACACAGCCCTAACTAGACATATCTTGCCACCAAATGAAACCTCCAGTGCTGGGAATGGGTTACATCTAATTGATTTGTTGGTCAGAGGGGCACTACTGGAAGCCCCACACAACCCAAGCTATTCCCAAGGCTATTGGTTGCTCTCCACAAACTAATGCTAAGGCTCTCCTGCTGAAGACAACACCTACATTGTCTGAACAGAGAGAGGTGGAACCGGTTCCTACCTAAAGCCGTCTTCCCAACTGACTAGTGTTCCTAGATCTGGAAGGCACTCTGAGCACAACCAGAGGAGAAAGGTAAACATGAACCCAACTACCACCCCTATGATTTACAGTGGCGACCTGCCTGTAGGTCATGTGGGTTCAACAAAGGCAAAAAATGTATGGGAATAAGCAACCTCTACCTGACTGGATTTCAGACCTACTCCATGTATTATTACCCATGCCAGACACTTCCCAGATGGCTAAGAACCTGCGACTAGATAGGCTGTAGACCTAGAGAAAAACCAAATACTACTGTTCTCCTAAAGGAATGTAGCTGTAAATGTAGCTGATAAAAGAATGGACTTGTAAGGCATTCTGCTTAATTATAGTTTAGTGCCTTTGTCAGTCATCATCAGACATGCTTCCTCATGCAGTAGATAGAAACAAATGCACAGACCCACAGTGGGACAATGTGCAGAGAGGGAGAGCTTGGAACACTCAGTCCTAAATGAGATGTCTACATCAAATTGTTCCTCTTAGGGTTCAGGGATCTCTATGGAAGGGAGGTAGAAAGATTAAAAGAGCCAATGGAGATACAAGACAACAAGTTCCAGGCATGGGAACCCTCCCTTTGAGTTGTCGGATGGGCATGGATTCCAAGAGACTTCCCAAACATCATAGGCTGTCACCATTGCTCCAGTATACTTCCTAAAGCCTGCATGTCAGAATCTACTGCTGAAAATCCACGTCCCTTGGCCTGGAACTAACCTAGAAACCTCCTCCCTGAGGACTAGTTCTGATAGAATCAGAAGAGGGTGGTTACTCAAGCTTCCAATGGAGAAGAGCAGTCAGTAGTCCCAACCCAACTGTAAAGCCTGTGAACTGTAACAAAGATCGGTCTGGAAAGATATTTCTAATGGTGCAGTAGTGGCACTGTTACCTTGGGAGCAACCAATAACTGTGCGATGGGACTTTTGTCCTGATCAATAGGAGCAAAACTCACACCTGGTACTGTGCACCTGTCAACCATCTGTGGATGTAGAGGTCATAGACCCTAGAGGAAAATCTACTGATAACATTTTCCTAAACCAATATGGGTTCTAACTACATCCTAAATTATTGTCTGTTTATTCACAGGTAACTGTTCTCATGCATAATCAAAGAAGTTTCTATTTACAGCAGATGGAGACTATTACAGAGAATAGTGACTATGTGAGTCCAGTGTCAATGGATACATCTGCAAGACATCCCTTCACCTAAGGCCCAGGGAAAAACATACAAGAGGAGTCATAAGATTGTAAGAGGCAGAGGCTAGAGTGCCTGCTATGAGATAGTGTCTTCTACAGACTTAAGTTGTTCTTTCTTTCCTTTCTTTCTTTCTTTCTTTCTTTCTTTCTTTCTTTCTTTCTTTCTTTCTTTCTTTCTTTCTTTCTTTCTTTCTTGACTCAGGGTTTCTCTGTGTATCCTTGGCTGTCCTGGACTCACTTTGTAGATCAGGCTGGCCTCAAACTCACAAAGATCGCCTGCCTCTGC